>NC_083883.1:15625697-15935697 GCF_032452875.1 Bos javanicus
AAGCAGAAGTTCATCTTCTCTTCTAAATTCACTGTTTACCTTCCAATTCCTCAGAGACCTCACTTTCTCAATAATCCTTTCTCTCAAGCTCACTAACTCTTGTACCACATAATAAATATTTCCAAATGTCCTTTCTGTCTTACATGATAGAGAAGAGAAGGGGAAAGGTAAGACAAAGGGTGGCCTCCAGAAAACTTTGACTCAATATTATGTCCCACTGAGAAATACCTTCTCTCTTTCCCAGCAGAGCAAAGTCTTCTCTTCCCAAGGAACCCTCTGTCGCTTGAAGTTCACTGAAGAACCTTGGTTTTCCTATCCATGCATCCACTGAAATTATTCTGGTTAATGTCACCAATGGTCTCAGCACTAAATTCATAGCATACTAATGAATCCTCCAACTCTGATTTCCCTAAAATATATTGACACTTTGCTGCTTACTTCTTGTTGTTGTTCAATGGCTCAGTCATGTCTGACACTTTGCAACCCCATGGACTGCAGCGCACCAGGTTTTCCTGTCCTTCACAATCTTCTGGAGCTTGCTCAAACTCATGTCCATTGAGTTGATGATGCCATCCAACCATCTCATCCCCTGTTGTCCCCTTCTCCTCCCACCTTCAATCTTTCCCAACATCAGAGACCTTTCTAAGAAGTCAGTTCTTCACATCAGGTGGCCAAAGTATTGGAGGTTCAGCATCAGTCCTTCCAATGAACATTCAGGGTTGATTTCCTTTAGGATGGACTGGTTGGATCTCCTTGCAGTCCAAGGGACTCTCAAGAGTCTTCTCCAACACCACAGTTCAAAAGCATCAATTATTCAGCATTCAGCTTTTTTTATGGTCCAGTTCTCACATCCATACATGACTACTGGAAAAACAATAGCTTTGGCTAGACAGATCTTTGTGGGTAAAGTAATGTCTCTGCTTTTTAAAATCTGCTCTCTAGGTTTGTCATACCTTTTCTTTCAAGGAACAAGCATATTTTAATTTCGTGGCTGCAGTCACCATCTGCAATGATTTTGGAGCCCAAGAAAATAAAGTCTGTCACTGTTTCCCCATCTATTTGCCATGAAGTGATGGGATCAGATGCCATGACCTTTTTTGGAATGTTGAGTTTTAAGCCAGTTTTTTCACACTCCTCTTTCATCTTCATCAAGAGGCTCTTTAGTTCCTCTTCATTTTCTGCCATGAGGATGGTGTCATCTGCATATCTGATGGCTGTTACCCCTGGATTTCTTGGTGTTATTTACAGTCTGCCAGTGAGATGTACTTACTTAAATTTAGAATGCTGAAGCAAAATGAGCTTCTGCCTCTGGCAGTGGCTGCATGGATTTTTGTCAAGCATGGGGATTGGCAAAGACAGGCCAGTCTTCATGTTCTTCTGCCAGTCAGCTGTTTAGGATTGCACAGCAGCTTTGACTTTAGCTGACATTCTGCAGTTTCTGAACTCTGAGTGTCAGCAACAGCTTCCTGGTACACTGCATGCAGATTGCAGTGACATGACTTAAAGACAAGTTGGCAGCTGTACCCAATTTCTGTTCTGCCAGCCCCCTCCAGCAAGTTAAGTAAGACTTCCTTCCCTCTATTATATTTCTTACTGATGGAAATACATAGAGTGGTTTATATTCTTCACCTCTAAATGCTAATCTAATTATAAGTACTTTTGTACCAAGAGTAATTCTAGGAAATATACTTTTAAAGATTGGAATTTGAGATTAGTTGTTACCTATTTTTACCTTTATCAACTTGATATAATAAAAGATGCACATTTTGATCCTTCTAGTTATAATATTGTGTGCAGGTAGATTACATGCAGATTATAATACAAATTGAATTCTTATAATTATCAGATCACTTATATTAAAAACTAGGGAACCGATTGGGAAACAAATCTGATAAAAGGAATGTTATCTTTGCTAGATTCTAGGTAACTTGAGCTCAATCCCATTGAGCGTTTTTCGTCACACACCACCAGCCCTCTTCTTGAATTTCAGGAAGTTATTCCTTCTTATCCCAAATACCTTTTAATGACCTCATGCTATTGTGATCTACATTAGTCTTAAACAGATGGACAGCTTATTAAAGCTCTAATATATGCACATATAGCTCTATTTTTGTCTTTAAACAGAGACTTGCACTGCCTCATCGGAATGAAGGCTCTGATCCTCTAAACCAGACTTCATTCTCAGTTACTTTTCACTCTCAGCTGTACTAAAAATAGAGGTGGCTCTGCTCCCTGAGTAAGAATTCTATGGGGAGGCGGTCCTAAGATGGTGGAGGAATAGGACAGGGAGACCACTTTCTCCCCAACAAATTCATCAAAAGAACATTTAAATGCTGAGTAAATTCCATAAAAAAAAAACTTCTGAATGCCGGCAGAGGAGATCAGGCACCTGGAAAAGCAGCCCATTGTCTTCAAAAGGAGGTAGGAAAAAATATAAAAGACAAAAGGAGAGACAAAAGAGGTAGGGACGGAGCTCTGTCCCGGGAAGGGAGTTTTAAAAAGAGAGAAGTTTCCAAACACCAGGAAACACTCTCACTGCCAAGTCTGTGGTGAGCCTTGGAACCTCAGAGGGCAACATAACAGGGAGGGAAAATAAATAAATAGTTAAAACCCACAGATTACGTGCCCAACAGTAACTCCCCCAGTGGAGAAGCAGCGCAGATGCCTGCACCCGCCACTAGGAAGTGGGGCTGGGCAGGGAGGCGTGGGCTGCATTGCTTAGAGTAAGAACCATGCCTGAATGCCCTGAGGACAATCTGAGGGAACTAACTTGTGCTAGCAAACCAGACTGTGGGACAGCTACCACACAAAAAGCCCTAACCTAAGACACTGCCAGGGCCGCGCACAGAACAAAGGACTGAACAGAGATAGCCGGCTGCAGACCATCCCCCTCCGGTGACAGGCAGCCAGAGCCAGAAGCGGGCAATCGCAGCCCCAGAGAGGCATTATCTACCAAACTGCAAGCAGGCTTCTTTGCTAACTAAGACTTCTTAGACAAAAGAGATAACTAAGACAAAAGAGGAAGAGATAGGGAATCTACCTGATAAAGAATTCTGAATAATGACAGTGAAAATGATCCAAAATCTTGAAATAAAAATGGAATCACAGATAAATAGCCTGGAGACAAGGATTGAGAAGATGCAAGAAAGGTTTAACAAGGGCCTAGAAGAAATAAAAAAAAGAGTCAGTATATAATGAATAATGCAATAAATGAGATCAAAAACACTCTGGAGGGAACAAATAGTAGAATAATGGGGCAGAAGATAGAATAAGTGAAGTAGAAGATAGAAGAGTAGAAATAAATGAATCAGAGAGGAAAAAAGAAAAACAAATTAAAAGAAATGAGGACAATCTCAGAGACCTCCAGGACCATGTTAAAAGCCCCAACATTCGAATCATAGGAGTCCCAGAAGAAGACAAAAAAAGACCATGAGAAAATACTTGAGGAGATAACAGTTGAAAACTTCCCTAAAATGGGGAAGGAAATAATCACCCAAGTCCAAGAAACCCAGAGAGTCCCAAACAGGATAAGCCCAAGGCAAAACACCCCAAGACACATATTAATCAAATTAACAAAGATCAAACACAAAGAACAAATATTAAAAGCAGCAAGGGAAAAACAACAAATAACACATAAGGGGATTCCCATAATGATAACAGCTGATCTTTCAATAGAAACTCTTCAGGCCAGGAGGGAATGGCAAGACATACTTAAAGTGATTAAAGAAAATAACCTACAGCCCAGATTACTGTACCCAGCAAGGATCTCAGTCAAATATGAAGGAGAAATCAAAAGCTTTACAGACAAACAAAAGCTGAGAGAATTCAGCACCACCAAATCAGCTCTCCAACAAATGCTAAAGGATATTCTCTAGACAGGAAACACAATAAGGGTGTATAAACTTGAACCCAAAATGATAAAGTAAATGGCAATGGGATCATACTTATCAATAATTACCTTAAACGTAAGTGGGTTAAATGCCCCAACCAAAAGACAAAGACTGGCTGAATGGATACAAAAACAAGATCCCTATATATGTTGTCTACAAGAGACCCACCTCAAAACAGGGGACACATACAGACTAAAAGTGAAGGGCTAGAAAAAGATATTCCACGCAAATAGAGACCAAAAGAAAGTAGAAGTAGCAATACTCATATCAGATAAAATAGACTTTAAAACAAAGGCTGTGAAAAGAGACAAAGAAGGACACTACATAATGATCAAAGGATCAATCCAAGAAGATATAACAATTATAAATATATATGCACCCAATATAGGAGCACCACAATATGTAAGACAAATGCTAACAAGTATGAAAGGGAAATTAACAATAACACAATAATAGTGGGAGACTTTAATACCCCACTCACACCTATGGATAGATCAACTAAACAGAAATTAACAAAGAAACACAAACTTTAAATGATACAATAGACCAGTTAGACCTAATTGATATCTATAGGACATTCCACCCCAAAACAATGAATTTCACCTTTTGCTCAAGTGCACACTGAACCTCCTGCAGGATAGATCACATCCTGGGCCATAAGTCTAGCCTTGGTAAATTCAAAAAAGTTGAAATCATTCCAAGCATCTTTTCTGACCATAATGCAGTAAGATTAGATCTCAATTACAGGAGAAAAACTATTAAAAATTCCAAAATGTGGAGGCTGAACAACACGCTGCTGAATAACCAACAAATCACAGAAGAAATCAAAAAAGAAATCAAAATATGCATAGAAACGAATGAAAATGAAAACACAGCAACCCAAAACCTGTGGGACACTGTAAAAGCAGTGCTAAGGGGAAAGTTCATAGCAATACAGGCATACCTCAAGAAACAAGAAAAAAGTTAAAAAAAATAATAATAATAACCTAACTCTACACCTAAAGCAACTAGAAAAGGAAGAAATGAAGAACCCCAGGGTTAGCAGAAGGAAGGAAATCTTAAAAATTAGGGGAGAAATAAATGCAAAAGGAACAAGAGAGACCATAGCAAAAATCAACAAAGACAAATGCTGGTTCTTTGAGAGGATAAATAAAACTGACAAACCATTAGCCAGACTCATCAAGAAACAAAGGGAGAAAAATCAAATCAATAAAATTAGAAATGAAAATGGAGAAATCACAACAGACAACACAGAAATACAAAGAATCATAAGAGACTACTATCAGCAATTATATGCCAATAAAATGGACAACGTGGAAGAAATGGACAAATTCTTAGAAAAGTACAACTTTCCAAAACTGGACCAGGAAGAAATAGAAAATCTTAACAGACCCATCACAAGCACGGAAATTGAAACTGTAATCAGAAATTTTCCAGCAAACAAAAGCCCCGGTCCAGATGGCTTCACAGCTGAATTCTACCAAAAATTTAGAGAAGAGCTAACATCCATCCTACTCAAACTCTTCCAGAGAATTGCAGAGGAAAGTAGACTTCCAAACTCATTCTATGAAGCTACCCTCATCCTAATACCAAAACCTGACAAAGATGCCACAAAAAAAGAAAACTACAGGCCAATATCACTGATAAACATAGATGCAAAAATCCTTAACAAAATTCTAGCAATCAGAATCCAACAACACATTAAAAAGATCATACACCATGACCAAGTGGGCTTTATCCCAGGGATGCAAGGATTCTTCAATATCCGCAAATCAATCAAGGTAATACACCACATTAACAAATTGAAAAATAAAAGCCATATGATTATCTCAATAGATGCAGAGAAAGCCTTTGACAAAATTCAACATCCATTTATGATAAAAACTATCCAGAAAGCAGGAATAGAAGGAACGTAACTCAACATAATAGAAGCTATCTATGACAAACCCACAGTAAACATCCTCAATGGGGAAAAATTTAAAGCATTTCCTCTAAAGTCAGGAACAAGGGTGCCCACTTTCACCACTACTATTCAACAGAGTTTTGGAAGTTTTAGCCACAGCAATCAGAGCAGAAAAAGAAATAAAAGGAATCCAAACTGGAAAAGAAGAAGTAAAACTCTCACTGTTTGTAGATGACATGATCCTCTACATAGAAAACCCTAAAGACTCCACCAGAAAATTACTAGAACTAATCAATGAATATAGTAAAGTTGCAGGATTTAAAATCAACACACAGGAATCCCTAGCATTCCTATACACTAATATAGAAATATAGATCAATGGAACAAAATAGAAGGCGCAGAGATAAATCCACGCACCTATGGACACCTTACCTTTGACAAAAGAGGCAAGAATACACAATGGAGAAAAAACAATCTCTTTAACAAGTGATGCTGTGAAAACTGGTCAACCACTTGTAAAAGAATGAAACTAGAACACTTTCTAACACCATCAGATCAGATCAGTCACTCAGTCGTGTCCGACTCTTTGCGACCCCACGAATCGCAGCACGCCAGGCCTCCCTGTCCATCACCAACTCCGAAAGTTCACTCAGACTCACGTCCATAGAGTCAGAGATGCGATCCAGCCATCTCATCCTCTGTCATCCCCTTCTCCTCTCACCCCCAATCCCTCCCAGCATCAGAGACTTTTCCAATGAGTCAGCTCTTCGCATGAGGTGGCCAAAGTACTGGAGTCTCAGCTTTAGCATCATTCCTTCCAAAGAAATCCCAGGGCTTATCTCCTTCAGAATGGACTGGTTGGATCTCCTTGAAGTCCAAGGGACTCTCAATAGTCTTCTCCAACACCACAGACAAAAGCATCAATTCTTCGGTGCTCAGCCTTCTTCACAGTCCAACTCTCACATCCATACATGACCACTGGAAAAACCATAGCCTTGACTAGATGGACCTTTGTTAGCAAAGAATGTCTCTGCTTTTGAATATGCTATCTAGGTTGGTCATAACTTTCCTTCCAAGGAGTAAGCGTCTTTTAATTTCATGGCTGCAGTCACCATCTGCAGTGATTTTGGAGCCCAAAAAAATAAAGTCTGACACTGTTGCCACTGTTTCCCCATCTATTTCCCATGAAGTGATGGGACCAGATGCCATGATCTTCATTTTCTGAATGTTGAGCTTTAAGCCAACTTTTTCACTCTCCACTTTCACTTTCATCAAGAGGCTTTTTAGTTCGTCTTCACTTTCTGCCATAAGGGTGGTGTCATCTGCATATCTGAGGTGATTGATATTTCTCCCTGCAATCTTGATTCCAGCTTGTGTTTCTTCCAGTCCAGCACTTGTCATGATATACTCTGCATATAAGTTAAATAAACAGGGTGACAATATACAGCCTTGATGTACTCCTTTTCCTATTTGGAACCAGTCTGTTTTTCCATATCCAGTTCTAACTGTTGCTTCCTGACCTGCATATAGGTTTCTCAAGAGGCAGATCAGGTGGTCTGGTATTCCCATCTCTTTCAGACTTTCTCACAGTTTATTGTGATCCACACAGTCAAAGGCTTTGACATAGTCAATAAAGCAGAAATAGATGTTTTTATGGAACTCTCTTGCTTTTTCCATGATCCAGCGGATGTTGGCAATTTGATCCCTGGTTCCTCTGCCTTTTCTAAAACCAGCTTGAACATCAGGAAGTTCACGGTTCACATATTGCTGAAGCCTGGCTTGGAGAATTTTGAGCATTACTTTACTAGCGTGTGAGATGAGTGCAATTGTGCGGTAGTTTGAGCATTCTTTGGCATTGCCTTTCTTTGGGATTGGAGTGAAAACTGACCTTCTCCAGTCCTGTGGCCACTGCTTAGTTTTCCAAATTTGCTGGCATATTGAGTGCAGCACTTTCACAGCATCATCTTTCAGGATTTGCAATAACTCTAATGGAATTCTACCACCTCCACTAGCTTTGTTCATAGTTATGCTTTCTAAGGCCCACTTGACTTCACATTCCAGGATGTCTGGCTCTAGGTCAGTGATCACCCCATCGTGATTATCTGGGTCATGAAGATCTTTTTTGTTCAGTTCTTCTGTGTATTCTTGCCATCTCTTCTTAATATCTTCTGCTTCTGTTAGGTCCATACCATTTCTGTCCTTTATCGAGCCCATCTTTGCATGAAATGTGCCTTTGGTATCTCTGATTTTCTTGAAGAGATCTCTTGTTTTTCCCATTCTGTTGTTTTCCTCTATTTCTTTGCATTGATCGCTGAAGAAGGCTTTCTTATCTCTTCTTGCTATTCTTTGGAACTCTGCATTCAGATGTTTATATCTTTCCTTTTCTCCTTTGTTTTTCGCTTGTCTTCTTTTCACAGCTATTTGTAAGGCCTCCCCAGACAGCCATTTTGCTTTTTTGCATTTCTTTTCCATGGGTTGGTCTTGATCCCTGTCTCCTGTACAATATCACCAAAATAAACTCAAAATGGATTAAAGATCCAAACGTAAGACCAGAAACTATAAAACTCCTAGAGGAAAATCTATGCAAAACACTCTCCGACATAAATCACAGCAGGATCCTCTATAACCGATCTCCCAGAATATTGGAAATAAAAGCAAAAATAAACAAATGGGACCTAATTAAAAGTAAAAGCTTCTGTACAACAAAGGAAACTATAAGCAAGGTGAAAAGACAGCCTTCAGAATGGGAGAAAATAATAGCAAATGAAGCAACCGACAAAGGACTAATCTCAAAAATACATAAGCAACTCCTGCAGCTCAATTCCGGAATAATAAATGACCCAATCAAAAAATGGGCCAAAGAACTAAACAGACATTTCTCGAAAGAAGACATACAGATGGCTAACAAACACATGAAAAGATGCTCAACATCACTCATTATCAGAGAAATGCAAATCAAAACCACAATGAGGTATCATTTCATACCAGTCAGAATGGTTGCGATCCAAAAGTCTACAAGCAATAAATGCTGGAGAGGGTGTGGAGAAAAGGGAACCCTCTTCCACTGTTGGTGGGAATGCAATCTAGTACAGCTACTATGGAGAAGAGTATGGAGATTCCTTAAAAAACTGGAAATAGAACTGCCTTATGACCCAGCAACCCCACTGCTGGGCATACACTCTGAGGAAACCAGAATTGAAAGAGACACATGTACCCCAATGTTCATCGCAGCACTGTTTACAATAGCCAGGACATGGAAGCAACCTAGATGTCCATCAGCAGATGAATGGATAAGAAAGCTGTGGTACATATACACAATGGAGTATTACTCAGCCATTAAAAAAATACATTTGAATCAGTTCTAATGAGGTGGATGAAACTGGAGCCTATTATACAGAGTGAAGTAAGCCAGAAAGAAAAACACCAGTACAGTATACTACCGCATATATATGGAATTTAGAAAGATGGTAACAATAACCCTGTATGTGAAACAGCAAAAGAGACACAGATGTATAGAACAGTCTTTTGGACTCTGTGGGAGAGGGACAGGGTGGGGCGATTTGGGAGAATGGCATTGAAACATGTATAATATCATATATGAAATGAATCACCAGTCCAGGTTCTATGCATGATACAGGATGTTTGGGGCTGGTGTACTGGGATGACCAAGAGGGATGGTATGGGGAGGAAGGTAGGAGGGGGGTTCAGGATGGGGAACACTTGTACACCCATGGCGGATTCATGTTGATGTATTGCAAAACCAATACAATATTGTAAAGTAATTAGCCTCCAATTAAAATAAATATATATTAAAAAAAAAAAAGAATTCTATGACACTACTATAAAGCAGGGCTTCCTGATAGCTCAGTTGGTAAAGAATCTGCCTGCAATGCATGAGACCCCAGTTCAATTCCTGGACTGGGAAGATCTGCTGGGGAAAGGATAGGCTACCCATTCCAGTATTCCTGGGCTTCCCTTGGCTCAGCTGGTAAAGAATCTGCCAGCAATGTGGGAGACCTGGGTTCATCCCTGGGTTGGGAAGATCCCCTGGAGAAGGGGAAGGCTACCCACTCCAGTATTCTGGCCTGGAGAATTCCGTGTATAGTCCATGGGGTCACAAAGAGTCAGAAAGCTGAGTGCCAAAGAATTGATGTTTTGAACTTTGGTGTTGGAGAAGACTCTTGAGATTCCCTTGGATTGCAAGCAGATCAAACCAGTTCATCCTCAAGGAAATCAACTCTGAATATTCATTGAAAAGATGGATGCTGAAACTGAAGCTCCCATACTTTGGCCACCTGATTCGAAGAGCTTACTCATTGGAAAAGACCCTGATGCTGGGAAAGACTGAAGGCAGGAGGAGAAGGGGATGACAGAGGATGAGATGGCTGGATGATACCACTGACGCGATGGACATGAGTTTAAGCAAGCTCCAGGAGTTGGTGATGGACAGGGAAGCCTAGTGTGCTGCAGTCCATGGGGTCGCAGAGTCCCACACGACTAAGTGACTGAACTGAACTGAATGGAACTAAAATATTAAACTGTAAACCTTCTTTCCAGCTTATCCCCAAAGGCACTCAATCATTTACCCTAGACATTATACACTGTGAAAGAAAAATATATAGACTTTTAAATTTTATAACCTGCTCTCGGCTTTGAACTGTTTGCTAATCATAGGAGACCAAAAAAAGAACAACAAAAAACTGCAGCATAGTCAACCCCAACAAATTTTCATATTCTCCTATTATGTGTTTTCGGTTTGTCATCATTGTTGTTGTTTAGTTGCTAAGTCCTGCTTGATTCTTTTGTGACTCCATGGACTGTAGCCCTCCAGGCTCCTCTATCCATGGTTTTCCCCAGGCAAGAAAATTGAAATGGGTTTCCATTTCCTTATCCAAGGGATCTTCTTGATCCAGAGATCGAACTCAGGTCGCCTGCATTACAGGCAGATTCTGCACCACTGAGCCACCAGGGAAGCCCATTTAAGGTTAGGGTTGGTACAACATGATTAGTTCTATCTAATAGAACCAGTACACCTCCTCTACCTCGCTTATCCTCCTCCACAACATTCCCTCTCAGAGATCCCAGGTGCCAGGTTTCATAGCCTCAAGACGGTGGAGAACTGCTTCAGTGAACTCTGCCTGTGATGTAAACAAGACATTAAAGTCTTATATTAAATCACTGAGACCTTCAGATTGAATGCTCGCACAGCACAGCTGGGTTTCAAAGTAGAAATGAAAATGACCTTACAAAGTTATAAAGCAGACTACTGCTTGATTTCAACAGTAAGAAACAGGGTTTAAAAATACTTTGATCAATAAAGGCACAGTAAAATTTCTCTTGCCAATGTTGAGATTAAGGATATAGCTATACCCATCTATTTTTTCCAGATAGTCACAATGTAATTCCTTTTAAGTTGAAAAGTGTTATAGAATTAAGCAGAAAAATAAAGTAGTAGAGAACAAAGTCATCAAAGTGGGCACTGGCATGTGGAATTGACCTAAAATAAATATATTAATGGCTTCAAAAATTTTTGCAGGGAATGTATTTCCAAAGAAACCATAGCCTTTGCTTAAAATCTTTTGACTATTTGGGATTTAAAACAACTCTTTAAGTACCTCAAATTTTAAACGCAATCAATGACTCTGTCTTTCTAAAGTTTTAGGACAGAGTTGAAAAAGTAAAACAGACTTAATCGTAAGAGTAGATGGACTTTAGATAAAGCTGTCATTCTGAATAAGACTCCTTTATCAAAATCAGGACCATAATAAACAATGATTGGAAGGAACCCTGATACTCAGGATGGGAAAGTCCACATGAAATTTGAAGTCCATATCCCCTTGAACTCTCTGTGCCTGAAGAAGTGATACAGCTCCCAATCCCTCCTCACTTTTTGAGTAAAAAATTTCCTCTCTTGCTTGAGAAAACATAAATAAAAAGGTTTCCTTAAAAGGAATTGCTTTTGCCTTTTTCAATGTCTGCCTACACTTGTCCTCCGGGCCACCAGACCTACCACTAGGGTCAAATTGTAACATGACTCAACTTGGTAAATGCTCACCTAGCTAAACTGACTGTCTAATACAACATCTGCAGTCCATGGGGTTGCAAAGAGTCGGACACGCCTGAGCGACTGAACTGAACTGAATACAATATCTAGGATTTTTCTCTGAGTGTCAAACTAGTATATATTACTGTTTTACAGAGATACCCAAATTCAGCACATCTGAAATACAATTTATTTTCCCCTTAATGCTCCCTTTAGAAATACTGATCAGAATATGGTGTTTTGTGTTTTTTGTGTTTTTGTTTTTTTTTTCCCCACTTAGAGTTTTACCAGTCACTGATACTCAGCATACCACTTTTGTAAGAACTCTGAACACAGAAAACTTGAGTTCAGACCCCAGCTCCCATATCTTTGAGTCTCAGCTTTATCTATATAATAACTTCACTATGAAAATTAAATATAAATATATGTAAATACTTATACCTACACCTGGAACATGAAAGTGTTCAATAAATGCTAACCATGTTTGTTATTACTTAAAATAGGTACCAGAAAATTTATAGCCAAACTCTATAGTAGCTATCATTTACTGGATATTTTATCATGCTTTAGTTAATTGCATAATAAAGTAATCTGAAATTAACAGGAAGCACTTTAATGGTGAAATGATCAAGGCATCTCCCTTAAATCATGAAGACTATCAAAATGCTTATTCATATTATTACTATTTAGCATTTAAAAAAATAAATGCTTGACCTTGAAATAAATGATGCAAGGAGGGGTGGGTGGGGAAAAGGTATATATTGGAAATAAAAAAGAGAAGGTTAACACTTTTTGCAGATCATGTGATTATTTATCTATCTAAAATAAACCAAACAAAAATAGCTGGTAAAATGAGAAATAAATTTAATTAGAGAATAAATTAAAATAATAAATTACAAGTTTTAAAAATAGTTTTATATATAAAGGAATATTCAGGTAGAAAAATTAAGATGGGAAATCTTCAAAGCAGTATTATTCTGGTACAGGAAGTTATTTCATTTTGTAGAGAAAAGTGGATATTTCCATAAAAGATACTGATAAAGGTGATTAATTTACTATAAAGAGAATCATCAAAAACATTTCACTATTAAAAAATTTATTATGCTTGCGCTTAGTCGCTCAGTTGTATCTGGTTCTTTGCAACATTTTGGACTGTAGCCTGCCAGGCTCCTCTGTTCATGGGATTTTTCAGGCAAGAATACTGGACAAGGGTGTCATTTTCCTCCTCTAGGGGATCTTCCCTACCCAGGGATTGAACCTGCATCTCCTTTGACTCCTACATTACAGGCAGATTCTTTACCTGCTGAGCCACAGGGTACACATTCCACATATTTGTACAAATATATATTTGTTTTTCTCTGACTTACTTCACTCTGTATGACAGTCTCTGGGTCCATTCCAGAACAGAGACACAGACATAGAGAATAAACAGTATGGATACTAAGAGGGGAAGGGAGGTGGGATGAATGGGGAGATTTGGATTGACATTTACACTACCATATATAAAATAGATAACTAACAAGAACCTACAGTATAGCACAGGGAACTCTAAATGCTCTGTAGTGATGAAGAGGGGATATATTCATATGGGTGGCTGACCTGCTTTGTTGTTCAGCAGAAACTAACACAATATTGTAAAGAAATTACACTCCAATCAAAAAATCATACATTTTAATTTTTTTAAAAAAAGTAAAAATCAATCTGGCTAGTAAATGACCTTCTAAGAATAATATGGAAAGCATAAACTAAAACAATCCAAAACTGATCATTTCAAATATATATTAGCATTATTTAACAAATAATGCTAAACATCACATGATATTTACAACATTTTAGTACTCTTGCCTGGAAAATCCCATGGACGGAGGAGCCTCGTAGGCTGCAGTCCACGAGGTCACTAAGAGTCCGACACGACTGAGCGACTTCACTTTCACTTTTCACTTTCATACATTGGAGGAAATGGCAACCCACTCCAGTGTTCTTGCCTGGAGAATCCCAGGGACGGGGGAGCCTGGTGGGCTGCCGTCTATGGGGTCACACAGAGTCGGACACGACTAAAGCGACTTAGCAGTAGCAGCAGCAGTGTCAATACTAATAATTAAGATCTCTTACATTAATAATTAAGATCTCTTAAACATTGTAAGAAATAGGAAGATGCTCAAGCAAAAGTTATAAGTAATTCACAAATACTTACACATGTATATAAAACTAAGACAAATATATAAATGAAGCACAGAACTGGAAGAGTGTGAAGAAAAAGCTATTAATTAATAGTACCAAGAGGGATATCAGTTACAATGGAGTTTCAGAGAACTGGTAAAATGTCATATAACCTAAAAATACAAAAATTCTTAGAACTCAAAATGATTAATTTTTTTCAGTAATTTTTTTTAAAGAAAGCCCACTTATTTTTTATTTTTAATTCAAGGATAATTGCTTTACAATATTGTGTTGGTTTCTTCCATATATCAACATGAATCAGCCATAGATATAGAGCCTCCCACCCCATCCCACCTCTCTAGATTGCTACAGAGCCCTGATTTGAATTCCCTGAGTCATTCAGAAAATTCCCACTGGCTAGGGCTACCCTGATAGCTCAGTTGGTAAAGAATCTGCCTGCAATGCAGGAAACCCTGGTTCAATTTCTGGGTCAGGAAGATCCACTGGAGAAGGGATAGGCTAGCCACTCCAGTATTCTTGGGCTTCCCTTGTGGCTCAGCTGGTGATGAATCCATCTGCAATGTGGGAGACCTGGGTTCGATCCCTGGATTGTGAAGATCCCCTGGAGCAGGGAAAGGCTACCCACTCCAATATTCTGGCCTGGAGAATTTCATGGACTGTATAGTCCCTGAGGTTGTACAGAGTCGGACACGACTAAGTGACTTTCACTCTCACCTTCCCTTTACATATGGTAGTGCCTGTTTCCATGCTACGCTCTGCATTTGTCCCACCCTCTCCTTCCCCCTATCCAATGTCCGTAAGTCTCTTCTCTCTGTATGCGTCTCCACTGCTGCCCTGCCCCACAAATAGGTTCGTCTTTCTAGATTCCATATATATGGGTTAAAATATGGTATTTGTTTCTTTCTCTGACTTACTTCATTCATTTTGTATAATAGGCGCTAGGTTCATCCACCTCATTAGAACTAATTCAAATGTGCTCCTTTTTATGGTTGAGTACTATTCCTCTGTATATATGCACCACAGCTTCTTTATCCATTCATCTGTTGATGGACATCTAGGTTGCTTCCACACCGTAGCTACTGTAAATAGTGCTGCACTGAACACTGGAGTACGTGTGTCTTTTTCAGTTATGATTTTCTCAGGGTATATGCCCAGAAGTGGGATTGTTGAGTCATATGGTAGTGTTAATTCTAGCTTTTTAAGAACTCTCTATACTGTCTTCCATAGTGGCTGTATCAATTTACATTCCCACCAACAGTGCAAGAGGGTTCCCTTTTCTCCACAACCTCTGCAGACTTTATTATTTGTAGATTTTTTGATGATGGGCATTTTGACCTATGTGAGGTGATACCTTTTTATAGTTTTGATTTACAGATCTCTAATAATGAGTAATATTGAGCATTTTTTCATGTGTTTGTTCGACATCTGTATGTCTTCTTTGGAGAAATGTCTGTTTAGGTCTTCGGCCCATTTTTTGATTGGGTTGTTTGTTTTACTGGTATTGAGTTGCACTAGCTGCTTGTGTATTTTGGAAATCATTCAAACGTATTGATTACCTTGAAAATTTTACCAGTTTATCCTGAAATGGAATACATAGCTATCTTTGAAATGATTATGTAGAAATACATTTAAAAATAAAAAGGACTTTTTATATTATATTGCTAATTGAAAATCACATTCTAGTAAACTACGTGCAGAGTATAATCTTAACTTTGTAGGAAAAAAAATGTATATTTAGAGAAGAGGAGGGCAAATTAACCCACTCCAGTATTCTTGCCTAAAGAATCCAATGGACAGAGGAGCCTAGTGGGCTCCTGTCTATAGGATCACAAAGAGTCAAACATGACTGAAGCGACTAAACACCAGCAGTCTAAACTTATTTATCTCTGGTGGTAAGTTACTGTTTGTGTTACTTTTTTCTTTATGTTTATCTCTCTTTTCTAATTTGTTTTGTATAGTGGGCCCACTTTACATGGGCTAAAATAAACTAAATTCTATAATAAATAACTTTCATTTGTATAGTATCACTTCATTTTTTCATTCTTACATGATACATTCTTATATCTTTTCATTGTATTGTAAACTTCTTGGTTAAGCAATTCCTTCATTATTATTATTACTGATAAATGTTTCACAGATTGGAAATTGTGCTAAAAGTGGAAGTTCCCAGTGAAAGAAGTGCATCTTTTATAAGGTTTTCATTAAAATGACTTATTCCTGCATGAAGGTGACATAATATGCTTTCATAGAAACTTAACATTAAAAAAGCAACTTGAAAGTATTTTGTAGAAAACTTCAGGGGAGATTTTTGTAAGTAATTCAGCATATGGCTATCCATAAAATCAATGTGTTTGTGTGCTCGTTGCTTCAATCATGTACAACTCTTTGCAACCCTATGGACTCTAGACTGCCAGGCTCCTCTGTCCATGGAATTTTCCAGGCAAGAATACTGGAGTGAGTTGCCATGCCCTCCTTCTAGGGATCTTTCCAACCCAGGGATTGAATCCAAGTCTCCTGCATTACAGAATCCACCTGCAATGCAGGAGACCCTGGTGCAATTCCTGATAGGGAAGATCTGCTGCAGAAGGGATAGGCTACCCACTCCAGTATTCCTGGGCTTCCCTTGTGGTTCAGCTGGTAAAGAATCTGCCTGCAATGTGGGACACCTGGGTTCAATCCCTGGGTTGGGAAGATCCCCTGGAGAAGGGAAAGGCTACCCACTCTGATATTCTGGCCTGGAGAATTCCATGGACTATATAGTCCATGGGGTTGCAAAGAGTCAGACACAACTGAGAGACTTTTGCTTTCACTTCATTTTCACTCTTTACCACTGAGCCACTGGGGAAGCCCCTAAAACCAATGGCTTCCCTGAGCTTGATTACATGCTTCAACACTGTGCTAAATTACAGATGGAAATAAAGATCATCAAAAGAACTGTGAACTCCATGATAGGCAGAATATATTTATTAATCTCTGAGTTTCCATAACTTAGTACATGGGGTAACACACAGCATGTGCTAATTCATTATTTGTTGAACAAATAAATGACTTTATGATTTTGGAAGAACAATACAATCATGGTTCATCTGCTCATATGTTATGAAGATCATGGGCTGGTACTTCAAATGGATTTACTGCTACACTATCAGAAAAATCATAATTAGGATATTTAGTATGAAGTTACAAAAAATGTCTATGTTTTTCTTAAAAGATGGATATTTTTATTAAAATGCAGTCAAGTCCCACAGTTCTGCTGACCAGAAGCATAACTAAAAGCAACAACTTAAGGTATCTTAGTCAATTTAAGCAGAATGACTCAGAGAATGTTCTAAATACTCTTATTCGAAGCCCCATATAGATTCTGTCAATAATAACTGCGTCTTCAATGGTTTTCTAGTAGTTGCTTAAATCAATCAGCATTACATAATGCCCAGGCACTTCATTGATACAATTTGGACTTTAAGTATATAAACTATGTGTATCTCAGTCCTGAACTATAAGGGACATTTTGAGCCTCCCTGGTGGCTCAGATGGTAAAGCGTCTGCCTGCAATGTGGGAGACCCGGGTTTGATCCCTGCGTTGGGAAGATCTCCTGGAGAAGGAAACGGCAACCCACTCCAGTACTCTTGCCTGGAAAATCCCACGGACAGAGAAGCCTGATAGGCTACAGTCCATGGGGTCGCAAAGAGTCGGACACGACTGAGCAGCTTCACTTTCACTTTATGTAAGTTAAGTATTCCAAAGCAACATTGTCAAATGCTCTTCCAGTTCGCATCTCCATCACTTCTATAATATATTAAACTCCATCCTACATTAACAATGACATGGTTATAGAAAACAGTAACAAGTTATTTTTTAAAAGAACATTTTTCCAGTGAACGCTGTTGGCACTCTCTTCTACTACCTCCATTCTCTTGGCCCACTCTCTCAGGCAGAGCTACTCCATTTGTGTTCATGGACTTTGCAGCTAACAGTCTGCACTTGTACATTTCTTCACATGGATGCCCTTGAGCACTGAAATTGCTTGTTTGTGAAAAGCCAAGAACGTGTGCGTTTTTTGGGCTTTTGTTTTGTTTCGCTTTAACCCAGCTTCATCCCCTCTGCCCGCCCCAAACCACCCCCCAACCCTGAGAGTGACTGTAGCCAAATATTGACAGTTTGGAGATTAAAAATCCAGGTCCTTTTCCTGTAGGCAGATAAACTTGAAGATATACTTTACATGTAAGAACATCCTGAAGGATCAGCTTGAGTCTGGAACTTCATCAGAAATTCCAGCTTTGTTTCATATCTTCCCTTCCTGATTATAGTAATGTCATGCTTAAACATATATATATATGGCTTTACATATACAAAGGGAATCTATACTACACACTTAACCTAAATATTTTTCCAGAAGTACCTTTTAATTTAGTGTTTTGGGATAGTATTTCATTATAGTTTTCTCATGATTTTATAATAAAATATATATTTGAGTATCCTCATGTCCTACTGGGCTCTGGCTGAATCTTCAGGGCATGCAGAGCCTATGATTATTAACATGTCTTCAAACTTTTATTCTTATCTTTCATTCATATTATAGCTCTTATGTACAAATAAGATCCTTGCTCTGAAGTCAGTAGTCAAGATGGCTGTTATGCTGAAGTGATAAGGTTTAACTTAAATATATATGTGTGTGTGTATATATATATATATATATATATATATATATAATATACTTGTTTTGTGTGTACATATATATACTTGGTTTGAAGAAAATGTTCATTTTCATCCTTATTATTTGAAAAAATATAAAAACATTTTTTGTAATTTGCTTTCCTTACCCTAAATTAGACTGGGCTGATTTATATCTTACTATTTTCACATGAAATAACCACGCTAGTCAGCATGTTCAGATGTTTCGAAAGTCTTATCAATTTAATTTCTTTTACTTAAAAATCTGACAAATATACACCCAGTTATATGGAAACTAACAGAAACTATAACAGAAACAACTAACAAATTAGTAAGTATATAGTAAAATAAAACTTTTATTTAAAAGTTAAACAAAAGAAAACACTATCTTTTTGATGATTATTTAAAAATTTTGGCAAATACAAACAACTACGAACCAAAAAGCCTACAGTTCCTAAAAATTGTTTCCAATATCTAATGTTAAATACAATAAAATTATTTTATATTTAAATTAAGTAATAAAATATTTATTTTAAATAAAATTTTAATATTTTAAGTAGTTTTCATGTGGGGTCTTGATCCCACAGGTAGCTATTGGTGAACCTATTTTACCTAAAATTCCACTAAAATTAATTGAGCAGATTAAAGACTTGTTCAAAAGTAGTACAGCATTGTGGTTCAGAATGCATGATGTAGACATGAATGCATATTTTGACCTAAAGGAAAATCACAGAATCTTTCTTTCCAAAGTTTTCCACAAATTTCTACAAAGTTAGTATACTTTATAGTGTTTCGAAGGTATATCTCCACATTCTACACTGCTTTCATTTCCATTATGAAGCAGGAAAACTATGTAGGCATAATTGAGGAGAATTAGGGCATTTCACGTATGGGCATTAATGTTTATACTTGCCCTTATTTGTCTATCCTAGAATTGCTATAGAATGCTTACCATATTGTATATTCTATAGTTACTGTGTACCATTTTTATAGCTTCATGTAGCTTACATCCTAAAGAGTGAGCAGAAATGTAATAAAATAATAAATTAAAATATTAATTAGTGATCTAAATATTGCTAAGTTAAAGAATGAGGATAGCAACCTGATTTAATTAGGATGATCAATGAGTATTTCTTTCAGTCTCATCTAAGTGGAGACTACGTCAAGGCTGTATATTGTCATCCTGCTTATTTAACTTATATGCAGAGTACATCATGAGAAATGCTGGACTGGAAGAAGCACAAGCTGGAATCAAGATTGCAGGGAGAAATATCAATAACCTCAGATATGCAGATGACACCACTTTTATGGCAGAAAGTGAAGAACAACTAAAAAGCCTCTTGATGAAGGTGAAAGTGGAGAGTGAAAAAGTTGGCTTAAAGCTCAACATTCAGAAAATGAAGATCATGGCATCCAGTCCCATCACTTCATGGCAAATAGATGGGGAAACAGTGGAAACTGTGTCAGACTTTATTTTGGGGGGCTCCAAAATCACTGCAGATGGTGACTACAGCCATGAAATTAAAAGATGCTTACTCCTTGGAAGGAAAGTTATGACCAACGTAAACAGCATATTCAAAAGCAGAGACATTACTTTGCCAACAAAGGTCTGTCTAGTCAAAGCTATGGTTTTTCCTGTGGTCATGTATGGATGTGAGAGTTGGACTGTGAAGAAGGCTGAGCGCCGAAGAATTGATGTTTTTGAACTGTGGTGTTGGAAAGACTCTTGAGAGTCCCTTGGACTGCAAGGAGATCCAACCAGTCCATTCTGAAGGAGATCAGCCCTGGGATTTCTTTGGAAGGAATGATGCTGAAGCTGAAAACTCCAGTACTTTGGCCACCTTATGCGAAGAGTTAACTCATTGGAAAAGACTCTGATGCTAGGAGGGATTGGGGGCAGGAGGAGAAGGGGATGACAGAGGATAAGATGGCTGGATGGCATCACTGACTCGATGGACATGAGTCTGAGTGAACTCCAGGAGTTGGTGATGGACAGGGAGGCCTGGCGTGCTGTGATTCATGGGGTCGCAAAGATTTGGACACGACTGAGCGACTGAACTGAACTGAAGTGGAGATTTGAAAGATGGTTAGGGTCTAACTTCAATGAAAGTACACAGAAGAGTATGTCAAAAGGCCCTGAGGCAAGGAGAAGCTTATGGGTGACTGCATGTAGGGAAAGGAACATCAGTTGAGACTGGAGAACTGAGAATGTATAAGACTACTGCGGACCTTGTAGACTATGATAAGAGAATTGTCTTTATTCTTCAATAAATGGAGATTTTCTAAAGAAGTTTAAGCAGTAGACAGACATTTAAGTGGTACTTATCTATTGATGTCACTGTCATTATTACATATATATGCCCTCCCTGTTGAGCTTCCTCCTGCACCTCTCCCCGCCAGCGTCATCACAGAGTGCCAGTCTTGGCTGACATTGTTGTATGGCAGAAACCAACATAACATCGTAAAGCAATTTACTTCCAATTACAAAATAAATTTTAAAAATATGGAATGATTCTACAAATGCTTTGTGCAAGTAAAATCTTTCCTCATTAAAAAAAAAAAAAGTCACTCTGGTTGCTGTGTAAATGGATAAAGATTAGATTTCTGAGATCTAGTTAGAAGTGTCCTCTGAAGGCCAATGGCAGAATTGATTTTTAGGATAGAGAGAATACACAATTTAGAATCACTATTACTTGATTTTGAAGAAGGCAAGTTCAGGTAAAGGCAATATATAAAAGCTTTTCACTGCAGGCCAGTGGTAGGTAGTGATGCCACTAGGTGACAGAGGTAAGTTGGGGAGCAGAAACCAAGAGTTCACCTTTCAGAAATGCTAGTTTTTTGTGTGTGATATCAAAGAGATATCCAACTTGAATATTCTAGAATATATCTTAGAAGTCATGGCAAAAGATATAAATGTGTCAATCATCTACTTGTCAGTTCAGTTCAGTTCAGTTCAGTCACTCAGTCGTGTCCGACTCTTTGTGATCCCATGAATTGGCAGCATGCCAGGCCTCTCTGTCCATCACCAGCTTCCGGAGTTCACTCAGACTCACGTCCATCAAGTCGGTGATGCCATCCAGCCAAGTAGATGTTATGAAAAGTGAAAATGAAAATCGCTCATTCGTGTCTGACTCTTTGTGACCCCATGGATTTCCATGAAATTCTCCAGGCCAGAATACTGGAGTGGGTAGCCGCTCTCTTCTCCAGGGGATCTACCCAACCCAGGGATCAAACCCAGGCCTCCCAAATTGCATGTGGATTCTTTACCAGCTGAGCCACAAGAGAAGTCCAAGAATACTGGAGTGGGTAGACTAACCCTTCTCTTTCTGACCCAGGAATCGAACCCAGGTCTCCTGCATTGCAGTTGGATTCTTTACCAACTGAGCTATCAGGAAGGTCTGTAGATAGTATATAAAGATGTAAAATGATAACCACTTTGGAAAAAAAAAATTAAGTAGGGCCACGTTTGAGCCTTTATTTAGGCCAATGTATAGGGAAAGACTTGGCAAAGAATCTTGGAAATGTCGGCCCGAGAGATGACAAGAAATACATGACTAATGGCTGTCAGAAGGCCAGAAAAGGAACTCTTTAAGATAGTAAACTCATTGTGTAGAGTGAGGATGGAAATGTCCTGGGTTTACCAACACGGAAATTATTATTATTTTTTAATATTTATTTATTCAGCTGCACTGTATCTTAGTTGCAGCATGTGGGATCTACTTCTCTGATCAGGGATCAAACCTGGGCCCCCTGCTTTGAGAATGGTGAAGTCCTAGCCACTGGAGCACCAGTTCCTAATATAGAAAATCCTAATACAGAAGTTCCTAATACAGAAATTATCAATTGATGAGTAAGATGATGAGTTTATAGCAAAAACACAACTTCAGTGGTGGAGTAGGAAGGAGTAAAGGGAAAGAGAATCACAAAGTGGGAGATGAAGGGGTATGTGGCTTTAGAAGAGGTTTTTAGATATTTTGCTTTTGTTTTTTATTTTTCTATGTTCAGTGAAAATAATCAAGCATTATTCTGTGCTCTTCTGATTTTTCCAGTATAGTCTGTCCTCAGCTCCTAAAACTGATACTTTATTTCTCAGTCAGACTTCAAATGTCTACTCTCTCCCCGTAAGGCTCTTAAATTCCTTATTTCAAAAGTTCCTAAGTTATAACAGGAAATCATATACCATCACTATTTTTTCATAGACTTAATTCATTATTTTAAAATGTTTTAGATCTATGATAGTACAGTGCAAGAAAAGGCACGGGGGAAATTAGGGGTATAAAAAGGCATATCAAATTGCTCTTACTCTTTGAAGCACAAAGAGAAAAATATATAAATCAAAAATTGCAATATAATCTGAGGACCAAGAGCAGCAGATTAAATATTTTAAGTGCTTTCAATTTTATTTTTTAAATTTTAGCAAAGGTTCAACAATGGAGCCAAAATGACAATGAAGAATAGGACTGATTTGTCGAGAGAACATAGGACTTTCCCACCAGAAGAAATGGCAGATGTAGAGGTCTGTTTATATGAAAGAGCATAACGTACTTATAAAATGCAGATTGAGTGACATGTTTGGAAATTAAGGTAGTAATGCAGAGGTTGGAAAGATAATCTGAGACCAATAATAAAAACCTTTACAGCTAAAATGAACTCAGCTGATAAGTGGGTTATGTAGAAGTTTGTTTCAAGAGGGAATAAAGATATGAGGAGAATCAGTGCTCTTTTTCCCCCCCAATGTCTAAAGTTTTTAAGCAGAGGAATGGAATGATCATATATTCAGTTTGGAAAGGTAATTTTGACAGCAGAGTTGAGAATATTTTATGAGATGGAAAGACTGAAGGCAAACTGTTAGGAGTTCATTTTATCAGTTCATAAAATAGCTAATGGAGGCTCAAACTAAAGTATTGGCAGTGAGAATAAGGAGGAAGGTGAAATTTTGAGAGGTATTTATGAACTAGCTTTAACAGACCTTTCTGACAAATGAATAAGACGGTAAGGGTGAAAGGAAGTTGAGAATTCAATAAAATATAAGAAACATTCACCTACAAGACTTATGCTAGTTGTTTTCATATACATTTTCTCATATGCATGTCCCAGTGTCTCCGGAATGTAGATGTTTATCATCCTCACTTTATAGGTGAGTGTACTAAGGTCTGGAAAGGGAAGATAATTTGCTCAAGATTTTATGGTTAGCAGTTGCCAGAATCATTGGGGATTCCCAGGTGGTGCTAGTGGTAGAGAACCCGCCTGCCAATTCAGGTAGATGTAAGAAATGTGGGTTCAATTGCTGGGTTGGGAAGATACCCTGGAGGAAAGTACAGCAACCCACTTCAGTATTCTTGCCTGGAGAATCCCATGGACAGAGGATCCTGATGGGCTTCGGTCCACAGGGTCGCAAAGAGTTGGACACAACTGAAGGAACTTAGCATGCACGCAGAATCTGTACTTGAACTCCAGTTGTTTCATTCATCTCCACCTAGCTTGGTTCCTCATTCTACTTTTTCTCAAGGGCTACAAATCTGGCTAAATAACACTGAGAGTAGTTTCAACACACTTTGAAGCAACAAAAATATGCCTATAGATTCCAAAGATGACTAAGTGCTCTGATAATAACTTGCTTTTGTATAGTGGTTCACAGTATTCAAAACACTAAAATATATAGATTATAGGTCCCTTATGTAGGTCCCCTATGTAGAACCTTCAATTTTCCAACTTTCAAAGATGTGAATGTATGTTTGCATGTTCAATCATGTAAGTCAGTTCATGTGTCTGGCATACACAGTCATGTGGGTGCACCCTCTACAGGTGGTTGTCCTTTTGTGTTCAGTACTATTTTTTGTGTTTGCTTTTGTGTATTATTTTTGTGAAAAGTATTATAAATCTATTACAGTACAGTACTATATAGCCAATTATGTTTGTTGTGTATCTACACTAACTTGGTTGGACTTACAAACAAATTGGACTTAGGAACACATTCTCAGAAGATAGCTCATTTGTAAGTAAGGGACTTATTTTATCTTATTTGAGCCTCGGCACAGCCTTGTAGATAAGGAAGGCAGATTCCAGATGAGGATGCTACTCTTGACCTACTTGCCAGCTCTTTAGTCCCCATCACACTTTCTTTATCTTAGTCCATCACCACTGGATACTGGAATAATAAAAAGTTTCACAATTTTCTTGTGAAACCTGAGAGCTGCAGAGAGACTTAGAAGGTATCAAGTAAAAGTCCCTCATTAGAGATGATGAAAATTTGACCTGCTGAAAAAAAGTGATTCACATAGACTGAACTCAGATTTTCAAATCTTCTGTATCCCTTTTTATAGTGTGCAGTATCTTTCATTAAAAATCATCCCTAACTTTGCTTTTAATAGCAATGCTAATAAATTCTAGAGTCCTTCTCCTATTTAAGATTTGCCTCTTAAAAGGGGGGTAAGTTTATTTTACTAATAGAAATTAAATGTTTTCATTTTGAGAGTAAAACTGTTCTCTAAAAAAATACAGAATTATGATTTTGTTTCATAAAAAGGTAGGTTCTATGTAGTAATCTGCTAAGGAACTTAAATGAATTAATAACTAATAAACGACTATCATTCAAGCCCAAGAAAATACCAATTAGTCCATAAGCCCACTTGGTTGCTGGGGTAATTGTACTTATTTTGATCTTTCCCTGTTTACACATTTGATTTGGTTTTCTGAAACTATTTCAATGTAAGTTTATTGTTCTTGAGATGGTTTGCACACTCATTTAACTAAATTACAACCTTTGAAGCTTTCTCAATTTAAATCAGACATATCATTAGCAAGGTAAACTAATGAGGACCAACATATACAGCATCCAATGTACTGATTTCATTTTTCCTGAAAAAAGTTTTGCTTGAGAATTTGTATCTGTTTAACCTATTTATTGACATTTATGAGTTTTATTGTCTAGTTATATTTACAGTAAAATAATTTTCTATATGGTAGTTTCAATGGGTATATTTCCATTTGTAATTAGAGACAAAGTTTGCATTGATGTTTATTCAGCATTGTTGATAGCTTCAGGGAAATATGCCCTTTTTATATCAGTGGATTAAGAAAACAAGTTATTTTAGAAGTAACACTTCTGCTCAGCCTCCACTCATTCAACAACAGCAGCTCACGGTTTCTTTCAATCTCATTTTAGATTTCAACAGGATTCAGTATGTGTATGAATTTCTTTCACAAATAGCCTTTTTTGAGTGAAACTGATTTCTGTGAGTAGTTGTCAAATGTGACATTTCCTGCCATTTTGCAAAAGTGGAAATTGTTCACTAGGGATGGAAAACTCTTTGGTAAGTTAAAGTTCAGAAATTGGTGTGTTGAAAATCAGGCCTTCAATGCATGTCTTGGGAGAATAAGTTTAAGGATGTCTGAGAACTTTTCTTCTCATGAAATAGGAAGATAAAAAAGTTTCTAAACATCATTTCCCATATCTTAGGCAACACACATATTTAAGCAGCTTTTCTCATTTATTTCTAGCAAGTAGGTCATCTAAATTACACAGACACTATATCTTCCTTCAGCAGTAAACAGGCTATTCTAATCACCTTTGATTGTCTAAGTTTGCTGAAAAGAGATTTTTTTTTTCACTTATAGCACACTATTTCTGGTCTCCGTATTTTTATTACTTAACAGACTCATTAAAATATTGATCTTTATTTATAAGCTAGCATTTCAGACTAACAACACCATAAAACAGAAAATCTCTTCTTCCTCAGTTACTAAGTGAAAATTGTGACTAAACGTATATAATATCATTTTGATAATATATATTTATGATTAAAACATAATACTTAAGGATGATCATACCTATAATATTTAGAACATAGAGGGAAGATGAAGATTAATGAAAAACATTATCTAAACGTATTCATATACAATAGACTATTATCCAGTCACTAAAGACAATAATTACATGAAATTTGAAGCAAAACAATTAGCTGTAAAATTTATATATTCTGTGACTTCAAATAATTAAAGAAACAACATACGAGAAAAATTTGGATGAAAGCTCCAGTACTCTTGCCTGGAGAATCCCACGGACAGAGGAGCCTGGTGGGCTGCAGTCCATGGGGTCATGAAGAGTTGGACACGACTGAGTGACTTCACTCTCACTTTTCACTTTCATCCACTGGAGAAGGAAATGGCAACCCGCTCCAGTGTTCTTGCCTGGAGAATCCCAGGGATGGGGGAGCCTGGTGGGCTGCCATCTATGGGGTCACACAGAGTCGGACACGACTGAAGTGACTTAGCATAATCAAAATTAAGTATTATTCAATGCTAACTGATAGGATTATGAGTGATTTTTATGTTTCTTCATGTATTATGGAGTGAATGTAACTCCTTGAAATTCAATCAGAAATCAACAGAAGTTTTAAAATAATGAAAAGCAAAATATCCAAAAAAAGAAAAACACCCATAAATCAATGCCTTCCTTTCCTTTCCATTTTCCAATTCAAAATTTACAATTTTAGATGACATCCATGGACTGATAAATCTCAATTTGGATCCATTCTCTGAAATTCAAACAACCAATTTGTCACCCCAACTTGAATGTCTAATAGGTATCTGGTATGCAACACACACACACCTGAGCCCATGGTATCCCCTCCATAAAGCTCTTAAAGTCTTGCCTCTTAAAGAATTGAATTAAGGTCAATTCAATTCTTCCAGTTGTTCCAGCCAAAAGAGTGGAATCACTTGTTTCTACATATTTCTCATGTTTCTTATCCAGCCCACCAGCAAACATTCATTGCTCTATTTTTAACATAAACGACAGGGTGAAAACGCCACACCATTCTCAAACCCCCATGGATTATAGACTAGCCTCCCATCAATTTTGCCTTTACACTCTCTAGTCTAATCTGAATAGAGTACCCACAGACATAAAGTATGACTCAGTTCATGTAAATGTATGCATTTCTGTGTCCCTGAGAGTACAGCCCAGGTTCTTACTATAACTCAGAAGAACCTACATAAATCTGGCCTCATGAAGTAAGTCAGAAAAAGAAAAACAAATATCATATACTAATGCACATATGTGAAATCTAGAAAAATGGTAGAGATGATCTTATTTGAAAAGCAGAAATAGAGACACAGATATAGTGAATAAATATACTGACATCAAGGGGGGACTGGGAAGTGGGATGAACTGCGAGATTGGGACTGACATATATGTATGTGTTTACACATACTCCTATGTGTAAAATAGATAACTAATGAGAACCTATTGTATAGCTCAAAGAACTTTACTGAATGATCTGTGGTGACCTAAATGAGAAGGAAATCCAGAAAGAGAAAATATATGTATGCATATAGCTGATTCACTTTGCTGTACAGTAGAAACTAATAACACTGTAAGCAATTGTACTCTGATACAATTTTTTAAAAGACCCTACATAAATCTGGGCTCTAGTTTTGATTATGAATTTGTTTCCCACAATTCTCTATTTCATTCACTCCGCACAAGACATGCTGAGCACCTTGTTATGCCAGCAGGCTAGATGTTCTGCTTTAAGATCTTCACTGACTTGTCCCTCTGCCTGGAACTCTGTACACTCAAGGTGATGGTCAGTATTATACATTAACTTGGTGAGTCTACAGTTTCCTGTTAACCAAACACTAAATTATGTGCTGCTATGAACAAATTTGAATTCCTTGAAGAAGAGAAAGGCTACCCACTCCAGTATTCTGGCCTGGAGAATTCCATGGACTATAGTCCATGGGGTTGCAAAGAGTCAGACATGACTGAGTGATTTTCTCTTCACATGAATGAATTTGTAGAGGTGATTAAAAGCCCACAATCAGCTGACCTTAAGCAAGAGAGATTATTCTAGATAATCTGAGTGGTCTGGATTCAAGAAGCTAAAAGACCTTAAGAGGAGAGCTGAGACAACCCAAAAGAGGAAATTCTGCTGTGGAAAGCAGCTTCAACTCATGCACAGAAGTTCTAGACCACCCTTTCTGATGGTTTGCCTACTGATTTCAGATTTTCCAAGTCAGGCTCCATAATGACAGAAACCAATCCCTTGCAATAAATATCTTTTTTATTGGAATATAATTGCTTTAAAATATTGTGTTGGTTTCTGCTGTATAATGAGGTGAATCAGCTCTATGTGTATATATAGATAAAGAGCCTCCCTCGTGAGTGTCCCTCCCACCCCTCTAGGTTTTCACAGAGCACCAGGCTGAGCTTCCTGTGCTTTATAGCAGTTTTCCACTAGTGATTTTACACATGGTAGTGCATATATGTCAATCCCAACCTCCCAATTCGTCCCACACTCTCCACCTTCCCTGAGTCCACATGTCCATTCTCTATATCTGAGTCTTCATAGGTTATCACTCCCAGTTTTCCCTCAAAATATGGAGAACTGGAGAACAATTACACCAAAAAGTATCCCTCAAACTAGAGAACAATTATACCAAAGAAGCTTTCACACTTTTGCAAAAGTTCTAGGGCCCACAACAGATTTCTCTACCTGGGGGTATGGCAAAGGGACTTAGAACCCCCAGGGAATTTGACTTTGAAGTCCAGTGGGATGTGATTACAGAACTTCCCCAGAACTTGGAAAACAGACTCTTGGAGGGGAAAAAATAAAAAAACCTTGTGTGCACCAGGAACCAGGAGAAAGGAACAGTGACCCCACAAGAGACTGAGACAGACTTTCCTGTGAGAGTCCAGGAGTCTTCAGTGGAGACACAGGTCACCAGTCAAGGGCACTGAATACAATAGCCCTGGGAGCCACAATGAGCTGACATAACTCCTTTTGAAGGAGGTCACCATGACCACCATTAGCCTTACCACAGTTTTGTTATGTAGTTAGAATAGGAAAAAGGAGTCCAAAATGGTGGTGGCTAAAAGACAATGAAGGGAAAAGCCCAAAAAAATAGAAAA
Source organism: Bos javanicus (assembly GCF_032452875.1). Lineage (NCBI taxonomy): Eukaryota > Metazoa > Chordata > Mammalia > Artiodactyla > Bovidae > Bos > Bos javanicus. The sequence goes on from NC_083883.1 coordinate 15,655,302, forward strand.
CAGAAGGTCCCAGAACCAAAGTGAGAGTCTCAGGTGAAACAATCAGCCCTCCTGGCTACCCCAAATTACATAGGGCAGACTCGGGAGGAGGAGACAAATGTATAAAAGAAGGAAGCCTAGAAGGATTGAGACCTCTCTTCTTTTGGTCTTTTAGGTCAGCCTGCCCTCACTCCTCAAGGGTGTTCTATCCTTTATTTTTCCCAATAAAACTGAGCTATAACACGGGTCTGTCTGTCACTTCAAATTTTTGCTTCAGCGAGACAGGACCAAGGAAATTACACACTCCCCAACATCTATATCTGAGTCATGGCTCTTTGAGACCCCATGGACCACAGCACATTAGGCTTCCCTGTCCTCTACCATCCCCTGGAGTTTGCTCAAACTCATGTCCATTGAATCAGTGATGCCCTCCAACCATCTCATCCTCTGTTGTCCCCTCCTCCTTCTGCCTTCAATCCTTCCCAGCATCAGGGTCTTTTCCAATGAGTTGGCTCTTCATATCAGGTGGCCAAAGTATTGGAGCCTCAGCTTCAGATCAGTCTTTCCAATGAACATCCAGGGTTTATTTCCTTTAGGATTGACTGGTTTGATCTCCTTGCTGTCCAAGGGATTCTCAAGAGTCTTCTCCAACACCACAGTTCAAAGTCATCAATTCTTCAATGGTCAGCTCTCTTTATGGCCCAACTCTCACTTCCATACATGACTACTGGAAAAACCATAGCTCTGACTAGACAGACCTTTGTCAGCAAAGTAATGTCTCTGCTTTTTAATGTGCTGTCTGGTTTTGAGAGGGTAACAGGCAAGAAAGCCAGGGGTCTCCAAATGGAGAAAATATGCTGCAAGTGTCAGACATGTTTTCTCTCTCTCTTAAGTGGCAGGAGGAAACAAACAAGTGTTAGAAATTTTCCCTTTACTATACAAATTAAAAAAAGAGGTTTCTCTTGAATTCTGTGTGGCAAGGAGGACACCTGACTCCACCTAAACTTAACTTTTCTCAAGCCTTGAGCTAAGCAATGTGTTTTTCTTATGAAAATGCTTTTCTTAAGTTATGTTAATGAACTGTGTATTTACCCTAGACTCTGTCTTTCCTTGAGTCCATTCCATTTAAGACTCGGAACCAATAAGGGCTCAGGAAACCAGTATGTTTTACTCATACATTGCTCTCCTAATCTATGTTAATGAAACTATATATTTACTTGGAAACCTGCCTCTCTTCAAGATTCATGCCCTGGGCCATTTTACGGCCCAGGATGACTTACCTGGTGCCAGTGTTATCTCAAAATGCATGTTGTGGCTGAGGGGCCTGGTACCACTCTGAGTTTGAGACATCTCCTTTCTATAATTAACAGCTTGCTAGTAGCTATATAACATATGGCTAAAGAATAGCAAGGGGGCACTCTTTCTGCCCCCTTCTGATGTATATGTCAGAAGCTTTCTCTATCTCTTTTATACTTTAATAAAGCTTTATTACACGAAAGCTCTGAGCGATCAAACCTCGTTACTGGCCCCAGATTGAATTCTCCTCTGGAGGCCAAGAATCCCGGCATCTTTCGTGGCTCAGCAACACCTTTCAGTTTGTCATAGCTTTTCTTCCAAGGAGCAAGCGTCTTTTAATTTCATGACTGGAGTCACCATTCACAGTTATTTTGAAGCCCAATAAAATAAAGTCTGTCACCGTTTCCATTGTTGCCCCATCTATTTCTCATGAAGTGATGGGACAGGATGCCATGATCTTGCTTTTTTGAATGTTGAGTTTTAAGTCAGCTTTTTCACTCTCCTCTTTCACTTTCATCAAGAAGCTCTTTAATTCCTCTTCACTTTCTTCCATTAGGGTGGTATCATATCTGAGGTTACTGCTATTTCTCCCAGCAATCTTGATTCCAGCTTGTGCTTCATCCAGCCCAGCATTTTGCATGATGTACTCTGCATACAAGTTAAGCTAGCAGTGTGATAATATATAGCCTTGATGTACTCCTTTCCCAATTTTGAACCAGTCCGTTGTTCCATGTCCAGTTCTAACTGTTGCTTCTTGACCTGCATATGGATTTCTCAGGAAGCAGGTAAGGTATTTGGTATTCCCACCTCTTTAGGAATTTTCCACAGTGTGTTGTGATCTACACAGTCAAAGGCTTTAGCATAGTCAATGAAGCAGAAGTAGATGTTTTTTTCTAGAATTCCCTAACTTTTTCTATGATCCAATAGATGTTGGCAAGTTAATTTCTGGTTCCTTTGTCTTCTCTAAATCCAGCTTTTACATCTGGAAGTTGTTGGTTCATATAACATTGAAGCCTAGCTTGAAGGATTCTGAGCCTTACTTTGCTAGCATGTGAAATGAGCACAACTATGAGAGATAGTTTGAACATTCTTTGGCATAGCCCATCTTTGGGATTAGAATAAAAACTGATCTTTTCCAGTCCTGTGGCCAGTGATGAAATTTTGGCATATTGAGTGGAGCATCAATCTTTTAGGATTTGAAGTAGCTCACCTGGAATTCCAACACCTCCACTAGCTTTATTCTTAGTAATGCTTCCTAAGACCCACTTGATCTCACACTCCAGGATGTCTGGCTATAGGTGACTTATCACACTATTGTGGTTATCCAGGTCATTAACATCTTTTTTTCTTTTATATAGTTCTTCTATGTATTCTTGCCACCTATTCTTAATATCTTCTGTTTCTGTTAGGTCCATACTGTTTCTGTCCTTTTTTGTGCCTATCTTTGCATGAAATGTTCCCTTGGTACCTCTAATTTTCTTGAAGAGATCTCTAGTCTTTCCCATTCTATTGTTTTTCTCTATTTCTTTGCATTGTTCACTTAAAAAGGCTTTATCTCTCCTTGCTAGTCTCTGGAAGTCTGCATTCAGATGGGTATATCTTTCCTTTTCTCCTTTGTCTTTTACTTCTCTTTTCTCAACTATTTAAAGTCCTCCTCACACAATCATTTTGTCTTTTATCTGTAGGTGTATGTATTTAGTCATCCTGTATGAGGTAGCATTATGGGTTATTCAGGTAGATGACAGAAGCCAGGATAATTTCCTAATTTTTTGGATCTGTGAAACTCATAATGACTCAATTAACTTCCTAAAGACTGCTTCTCTATTGTGAGTAGCTAACAAAGTTACTGTAGTGAGTGAAGCAGTGAAGGTGTTAGTTGCTCAGTAGTGTCCAACACTTTGCAACCCCATGAACTGGAACCCGCCAGAATTCTCTCTCCATGAAATTCTCCAGGCAAGAATACTGGAGTGGGTTGCCATGCCCTTCTCCAGGAGATCTTCCTGACTCAGGAATCAAACCCAGATCTCCTGCATTACAGGCAGATTCTTTACCATTTGAGCTACCTGGGAAGCCCACTGTAGTAAGTGAGTACATCACAATATATGGGGCAATATTAGGGCTTCCCTGGTGGCTCAGAGGTTAAAGCATCTGCCTGCAATGTGGGAGACCTGGGTTCAATCCCTGGGTCCGGAAGATCCCCTGGAGAAGGAAATGGCAACCCACTCCAGTATTCTTGCCTGGAGAATCCCATGGATGGAGGAGCCCAGAGGGCTACAGTCCACAGGGTTGCAAAGAGTTGGACATGACTGAGCAACTTCACTTTCACTTTCATATTTATATCACAATATATTGGGATGCAATTATACACAGTACATATAGTATAAAACATTATTAAAAGTATTAATAATTTGGGGATATTAATAAATATTTCATTTAATAATTAATTTCACATTATATATTCTAACAGGCTAATTTACAATACAATATATTGTCTTTAAAATTTATGTTAATAATATGTCTGCTACAAATAAAAATGCATTCAGTAAGTACTTAAGGTTCATACCTGAAAATATTTTAGTATAATCTGAGATTTACAAAAACATGTTTTCTATTTTAAAACTTATTAAGTGCAGTTTATGTTTAGATAAAATGTGTTTTTTTTAAATGAATCTTGGATAAGAGCTTTATCCACAAAAACTATACTGAAACAAGGGAGACAATGACAATTCGTAGTGTCTTCATCTGTCATAAACACTGCTGTTTTTATTGTCATTTGGGATGAGACTTCTGAAACCACTATCAAAAAATCAACTTCATTGGACCATCTTCTATGGTTTTCATCATTTCCCTAGGAATCAGTTTCTCTCTCTCTCTTACCTCCTGTCTCTCACCCACACACATATACACATATGTAATACCAAGTCACAATTTTGTGCATATAACAATTGCTCTGGGTCAGAAAAAAAAAAAAAAAATCCTGAGCTTAGCTTCAGCTTAATGGCAGAACTTATAAATACATCTCACATCCCAATAATGTTTAAGTGTTATTTTGCAAGCACAAGTAGTTTCTGTGATTACTCTAACTCTAGCCTGGAAACATAAAAATCAGAAGTGATTTAGATGTTCTAATTCCAGACAGTAATACTGGAAAATATGTTTATGAAACAAGATATTCTAAATTATGGAGAAAATTTTATATTTAAGTCAAATTCAGTTGAATTTCAGAGTAAACATCAGATTGCATTTCCTAAATATACACAGAAAAATGTGAAATTATTCAAGCTAAGCTCTAATTCAAAATCCTCTCCAATTTATTGTCAATAAAATAAATCCTATACAACAACAACACAAAATACACGATGGCTAAAACATACACTTCTTGGGTCAACCCTAATTTAATTGACTGTTTTTGTTAAGTAAAGAAATACATGTTAGAATACTTTTCTTGAAATTCTACAAGGTAATGCGAGCTTTGTTGCCCAATATTCAGTTTATTATGTTCTGAATTAGTTTAATATGAATATCTTAATAGAACGTTTTTAACAACACGTGGTAACCACTTTATTAAATTGAAAGTGCTGATGTGACCAAAGCTTACTAGAATGTCTGTGCACTTATGACAAGAATAAGTTGTTATGACCATTTTGAAAATATGTACCATTTATAAACATACTCTATGATCCAACAAATTTACTTTTAAGACCTGGAGCCATCTCCTAGTTAGCACCTTCTTCCCCTCCACTTCCCAAGAGCACCCCCAAAAGAAAAAAAAATCCACACTTGTTGTGGTAGAGAGGTTGGAATCCTCATGGTCAGAGCTTACAATTTCAGTTGCTTCTTACTTGCTCAGTTGTGTCCCTCTCTTTGCGACCCCATGGACTGTAGCCTGCCAGACTCCTCTGTCCATGGGATTCTCCAGACAAAAATACTGGAGTGGACTGCCATACCCTCCTCCAGGGAATCTTACTAGCCCAGGGATTGAACCCACATATCTTGTGTCTCCTGCATTGGCAGGTGGATTTTTTACCACTGAGCCACCTGGGAAGCCCCATGGCATCAATTAGATTGCACTTATAACTGAATGGTATTACTAATTTTAAAAGAAAAATAAAATGGTAATGTGTTGAAGAGTCCTTTCAAGGCCTTGCCATTCTTTTTAGCATGGACATCTCATAAAATAAAGGGTAACATCTAGATTATCTAGGGGAACACTGAAGATAGACTGGAAAAGTCGTCCTTCACACTGAAACCTAAATCTGCCCAGAATATTTCAGCAGACATTAATAAATTTACAACGTATCTCCTATTTGCTGTCATTATCTAATGTTTTCTGTATAAGTAACACGTGTAAGGGTTAAGAGTCTAATGGAGCTAGTAGCATTTAGCAACATCTAAACTTTAAACTAAGTCCTTTACAAGAGTTTCAAATACCCAATGTATTTTTACAAACCTCACTATATTGATTGGCTAGCTTGCCAGTTTTGAAGAGAGCCCTCATATCCAACTCTTTGTGATTCCATAGACTGTAGCTGGCTATTCTCTGTCCAAGAGATTTCCCAGGCAAGAACATTGGAGTGAGTTGCCATTTCCTTCTCCAAGGGATCTTCCTGACCCAGCGATCAAAACCAGGTCTCCTGCTTTGGCAGGCAGATCCTTTACCAGTAGTGCCACCTGGAAAGCCCAGACTTTAAACTTAGCCCTTTACAATAGTTTCAAATACTATTTATTTATTTATTTATTTTTTGAACCTTACTATATTATTTGTCAATGCAGGAGACATAAGAGACATGGGTTCGATCCCTAGGTCAGGAAGATTCCATGGAGGAGGGCATCGCAACCCACTCCAGTATTCTTGCCTAGAGAATCCTATGAACAGAGGAGCCTGGCAGGCTGCAGTCCTTAGCATCTCACAGAGTTGGACACAAATGAAACAACTTAGCACACACGCACATATTGGTTGGCTAGCTTGCCAATTTTGAAGACAGCTCTGTTTTATATACATATTCTTAATATGGATTTTAAAATTTTAATTACTGTATAGTTCATATTGTAAATATCTTTTTACATGTTACTATAGGGGAGCCTGGTGGGCTGCCGTCTCTGGGGTTGCACAGAGTCAGACACAACTGAAGCGACTTAGCAGCAGCAGCAGCAGCATAGTTCATATATTTTATTTTAAGCCCATTTTTCTCTTTAGGCAAATGTTATGGCAGAAGAACCCACCATCCCTCCAAGGTATCAGTCCCTTCAAAGGCCAGGCTGTAAAGATAATGATGACATAAAAATCAGAGGTGTCACAGAAAGTTTAGAGGGCTCAAATTTACTACTGGGAATTCGAAAGCAGAAATCTAACTCTTCTTTCCTAGTGATGAGCAGAGAGCTAAAAATATACCTGCTAGATAAAGAACAAATGTTGTTTAAAGCAGACTGGAAAGGCTTTTCATGATCCTGTAACCTACGAGTTAAAAATTCTGAGCTGCTGCTTCCAGGGAATATGAAATAGTATCACCCAGTGTTATCACGGCAAATACATTCTCATTTGCACTCCAAGAAGGAAGTGTATTCTCACATTCAAAGGATTTTTTAAATGGCCCTCCCGTCACCGGTGAGCTGGCTCTGGTGATCACGCAGACCCAGCGTCCTCGGGTAAGATCAAGAGATAGAACTGCAGCATCAACTGGCACTTCCATGAATACATCCAGCAGGCAGGAAGTATTCTCTAAGAACCCGAGTGACTTATAAGTACATTAAAGAGGAAAGAAAAAAAAAAAATTCAGACAAATATAAATTAGACACTGAGTTGAAAGGGCTTCCAGTTAAAGTAAATGCTACCCCCTCCCCTTTCAGAGTCTGCTGTTAAAAGAGCAAGCTCAGGAGTCACACAGCTTGGGTTCTGATTCAGGCTGTGACATCGTGTGACTGTAGAGGTCCAAGGCCCAGCAGGAATCAGAGAGCAGGCTCTAAAGGGTTTCACTGAAGGGAATGTACAGAGAGCGCTATTTTCAGAGACACAGGCGAGGTTAACCAACAAAAATGGCAGGGCAGCCCTGGGCGAGCAACAGCGAAGCGGGGCCCACCTTGACCGGAAGAAAAAGTGGAGAATCCGGTGTAAGACGTTACCAGGATCCAGGGCTTCGCAGGTGGCTCAGTCAGTAAAGAGTCTTCCTGCAACGCTGGAGACCTGGGTTTCATTCCTGGGTGGGGAAGATCCCCTGGAGAAGAAAATGGCAACCCACTCCAGTATTCTTGCCTGGAGAATCCCATGGACAGAAGAGCTGGCAAGGGGTGCTATAGGGTTGCAAGAGTCCGACACAGCTTAGCAACTAAACCATACCAGGACCCAGGGAAGGCTGGAGAGGCCACGCGCAAGCACGCACACCAAGAGGCAGGCCACGGCCAGACTGACAGCCCAGCAGGAAAGGGGGACCTACAGCCCCACTGCCCGCTCCTTCTACTCCTGTTCCACCAGCGGCCACCCACAAAGCCTGTTAACAATTCTCAGGAAATAAAAACAGAATGTGGATAAGAAAATAAAGTCTAACCTTTGTCTTCTCCTTTGTGCTTACTCGAGTTTCCCTGGCTCACAGAGTAGTGCGTGCAGAGCTTCCAGACTTGGTCACTTCCTGGTGCGAAATGGCTGCTTGGCTTGGGCGTGTGTAGATGCCACTCTCCACATTCGGATCTGGGGCGCGAGCCGCACAGCTGGACTACCTACTTGAGCACGCTGGTTCCTCCCCATCCACAACATCCCTGTAAAGCAGCCCCTTCCCCAACCCTGCCAGAAGAGCACGTCCTCTAGGGTCCAAGTTCACACCTCTCCACTCTTCAATCAAAAAATGACGCCTGCCTTTGCTTCTCTATCCAACTCCATCTCATTCTTTTGGCTCAAATGACCCTTCACAGAAGGACAGAAGACAGAAGGACTGTCTTGGGAGGGTCAGTAACAGAGACATCTCTCAGCTGCAGCAAACTGAAAGCCAGAAGCCAAGAGATTCTGAGTGATGCAGTTCAGGGAGATATGCCTCCTGGGCAGAACAGAACAACAATGGATCTTGAGGGATAAATCCTAGTTGGATGGTGGGTGGGAATAGGAAAGTGCAGTAAGTCTCTGTTTTAAAGGCTAATGTAGCTGCTTCACCTAGAAGCAGAAATTTGAATTTAAACTTTCTCACTAGGGAGTCAATCACTTGTTTTCATTTTATCCTCTTCAGGACAAAAGCAGCTGCAGGTTATTATTATCCAAATCCCTCAGGCCTGTGTTTCTTCCTTAAGATTTTTCTCATAATTTTATCAATCGCAGACTTGTGAAATGGCTTGTTTTTCGCCCTGAATAAATTTAAATTTGTAAAACCAGATTTTCCTTAAATGATCCTGTATTCCTAAAAGCTTGCCTCTTAAACAGTTCACAGAAAAGATTCACATCTTTGCAGAAAATAAAATCTTCAGGTGAGCTGTCTAGAAGGGGAAGAAAACAGAACCCCAACCATGAGAACACAAAATTGAGTCTAGAATAAGAAGCTAGAAGAGTAAAATATGCTATATGAATCTCATGGACTCCAAGCCAGGCCTTGCTACATTCTGGGTGCAGAAAATCCTGGAACCTGATGGGTCTTCCTCTGGGCTCTTAACTTTAGTACTTGCATCTGCTTTCAGTGGTGCTTGTCCATGTGGCACAGTCTTTGCTAGTGTTTAGTTTAGTTTAAGGCTCAATCCTAGGAATGAAAAGAACTCCTTCCCTTACTCTTCAGAGCGAATGAAATTAGACATTACCATCAAGACAACATTTTTTTTTTCTCCCCAATGAATCAGCTCTTCATCTCTGATGCTGGGAAGGATTGAAGGCAAGAGGAGAATGAGAAGACAGAGGATTAGATGATTGGATGGCATCACCGAATCAAAGAACATGAATTTGAGCAAACTCCAGGAGACAGTGAAGGACAGGGAAGTATGGTGGGCTGCAGGCTTTGGGGTTGCAAAAAGTCAGACATGACTTAGTGACTGAACAACAATAATCAAGATGTCAATATCAATCCTATTTATTGGTTGAAAAAAAATCAAAGGAAATTCCATGACTTATTCCCCTATTTTCCGTTGCCCCCAATTGGAAACAGGTTATATTTATGGAATACATTTCTGCCTTGTTGCCATGCATCAATAACATTTGTACTTGATTCCCTAGAAAGAGACCTGGTTATATTGTGCCCTATCTGATCACTTATCTTGAAGAGTTAAGAAGCTTTAAAAAGAGTCATTATCATCTTCCAAAATAAGTAGAATGCACCTTCTGTTAAGAAACAAAGTTCAACTCAGCAAATTTTATCTGTCTTATTGGCTGTATTCAATGAATCTTGAGTAGGGCATCATGCCAACTAGCAGATAGAAAGGAGTTCTGAACAGTTATATAAAATGAGACATTTATAGGCAGAAGGGGGCAGGACAAGGATTTACTATCAAGAGTGATTGTTTCAGACAAGCCCACTTTCCTTTGGAGAATGGCAAATGTTTATCAGGCTGATTACCCCACTAGGGTTGACCAGGTAATTTCAGATTTACTCATTTAATATTCCATTCCTTAAAGAGGTTGAAATTATAATTGTTAGGTATTACTAAGTGGTTTAGTCGTATTGGCTTAGGATGCTTTCTAACATATACCTTGGTATATCTTTGCTCACTTTTTATGCTCAGTCTCCAAAGCTTATGTCATCAGTAAAAACAAAAGGTTCCCATGATATGATGAGAAATCTTCTGCTCTTATTAGGGAAAGTGGTTCATTTCTTTTTACAGACTAAATTTTTTTGCATTTATTTTCAAATAATATTAATTTTTAATTAATTTAAGAGGTATTTTCTGTTCTGGCTTCTTCCTCAGAAAAAAAGAACTAGAAAGAGCTAGAAAGAGCTGTACACATACAGTGAACATAAGCTACACCAACACTAGAAAGAACTTCTTGGGTGGCTCGGTGGTAAAGAATACACCTGCCAATGGAGTTGCAGTTTCGATCCCTGGTTAGGAAGATCCTCTGGAGAAAGAAATGACAAGTCCCTCCAGTAGTCTTGGGTGAAAAGTCCCTTGAATAGAGGAACCTGGCAGGCTACAGTCCATGGGATCAGAAAGAGCTGGACACGGCTTATTGACTAAACAACAACAACAGGAAAAATTTTATGAAGTGTCTATTATAGTGCGGAACTGGAGGAAAGGAGCAAAAACCATGTGAGAGAGCCTAGAATCTCCACCTGAATCATACCTGCCTAAAAACAAAGTTTTTAGAAGTTTGGGAAGAACAGTAAACCTCCATCACAATGTAATTTACCATTTTAACCAAAAAAGAAGAAAAGCAATGCAATTATGGCAATAAGTATAGAATAGACATTTGATTTATATGCAGAATACATCATGAGAAATGCTGGACTTGAAGAAACACAAGCTGGAATCAAGATTGCCAGGAGAAATATCAATAACCTCAGATATGCAGGTGACACCACCCTTTTGGCAGAAAGTAAAGAACAACTAAAAAGCCTCTTGATGAAAGTGAAAGTGGAGAGTGAAAAAGTTGGCTTAAAGCTCAACATTCAGAAAACGAAGATCATGGCATCCGGTCCCACCACTTCATGGGAAATAGATGGGGAAACAGTGGAAAGAGTGTCAGACTTTATTTTTCTGGGCTCCAAAATCACTACAGATGGTGACTGCAGCCATGAAATGGTTCAGGATGGGGAACACATGTATACCTGTGGCGGATTCATTTTGATATTTGGCAGAACTAATACAATTATGTAAAGTTTAAAAATAGAATAAAATTTAAAAAAAAATCCAAAAAAAAATCCAAAAAAAAAGAAAAATAAAAAAAAAATAAAATAAAGAAATGAAAAAAAAAAAAAAAAGACACTTACTCCTTGGAAGGAAAGTTATGACCAACCTAGATAGCATATTCAAAAGCAGAGACATTACTTTGCCAACAAAGGTCCGTCTAGTCAAGGCTATGGTTTTTCCTGTGGTCATGTATAGATGTGAGAGTTGGACTGTGAAGAAGGCTGAGCACCAAAGAATTGATGATTTTGAACTGTGGTGTTGGAGAAGACTCTTGAGAGTCCCTTGGACTGCAAGGAGATCCAACCAGTCCATTCTGAAGGAGATCAGCCCTGGGTGTTCTTTGGAAGGAATGATGCTAAAGCTGAAACTCCGGTACTTTGGCCACCTCACGTGAAGAGTTGACTTATTGGAAAAGACTCTGATGCTGGGAGGGATTGGGGGCAGGAGGAGAAGGGGACGACAGAGGATGAGATGGCTGGATGGCATCACTGACTCGATGGACGTGAGTCTGAGTGAACTCCGGGAGTTGGTGATGGACAGGGAGGCCTGGCGTGCTGTGATTCATGGGGTCACAAAGAGTCGGACACGACTGAGTAACTGATCTGATCTGATCTGACATTTGACAAAATTCAACAAGTACGCATGATAAATACTCTTAGCAAAATAGGAATAAAAGAGACCTTTCTTAATCTGATAAACAAAAGCTACCTAAAAATTAGAGCTAGCATTATATCAACAGATGAAAAACTAAAGGCTCTCCCCATGAAAACCTGAACAAGGCAAAGACAGCCACTCTCATTACTACTATTGAGTGTGGTATTAGAAGTTCTAGCCAGTGCCACAAGACAAAAGAAGAAAACAAATGTTTTGGGAAAAAATTAAATGAAAGTATGTCTATTCATCAGACCAGATCAGATCAGTCGCTCAGTCGTGTCTGACTCTTTGTGACCCCATGAATCGCAGCACGCCAGGCCTCCCTGTCCATCACCAACTCCCAGAGTTCACTGAGACTCACGTCCATCGAGTCAGTGATGCCATCCAGTCATCTCATCCTCTGTCGTCCCCTTCTCCTCTTGCCCCCAATCCCTCCCAGCATCAGAGTCTTTTCCAATGAATCAGCTCCTTGCATGAGGTGGCCAAAGTACTGGAGTTTCAGCTTTAACATCATTCCTTCCAAAGAAATCCCAGGGCTGTCTATTCATAGACAGCATCAATATTTTGTAGAAAATTCTGAAGAATATACAAAAAGTTTCCCAGAGCTAATAAACGGGTTTAGCAGGAATGCAGGATGCAGTAAACATAAAATACCAATTGTATTTCCTTATGTTAGCAAAGAATAATCTTAATTCAAAATTTTAAAAGCAGTAAAATTTATAATAACACCAAAATTGAAAATTTAGTTATAGATCTATGAATGTATTTTCTCTTATCTTTCTTTTCTTTCTCTCTTGATAGAGAAAGTCCCATGTTTGATTAATTCTATTTCCATAGTTTGTTTTGTGTAGCATCTTGTTGGATATTATGTGTAAATAACAGGTTTGGTTGCTAGCATTGAAAATACAAACATATACAGTGGTTTGTTTTAAGAGAGTTGTAGTTGGTTTTATAACATATTTTGTATGGTGATAACTATAAAACCCTGACTAAATAGGGAAGACATTTTCGTAGGAACTCCACAGACTTCAAGTCATTTTTTCTCGCTCTCTTTGCAAATACAAGTTCATATTTGTTTTGTCAGACTAGTGTCTTTCCCATGGACAAAGTAAAAACAGCATGGGAATTTTTAAATGATGTTTGTAAAGCACAACATTTAAGAGGTGCCGAGGAGGAAAGAAGACATCCTAGTAGGCAAAGTTCAGTTCTTATGAGCAGCTCTTCAATTTGACCAATATCAGCTGTCAGCCTTTTATTGTCTGTCTCTACTCACATATTTCTTCTCAATGTTTTCAAGTTGGAAACAATGCTTTTCTCTGGCATTCAGGTTAGACTTCCACTGAGAACAAAGAAAAGGCTGATTTCCTTATCTAGAAGAAGAAATAAAGGAAACATATTAGCAACAAGACAAAAATGTGAATTGCCCTTTCTATATCTGGTAAAAAAAAAAAAGGAAAGAAGACAAATAAAGATAGATATAAATATCAGAGAATAATTTTTCAACAAGCTCCTATACATATAAATAGGCATATTGTGGTGACATTTAGCAGTAAGGAATTTCAAGGTGAGAGGGTAAAATGTGTAAATTTTCAAAATGGAAATAGAATAATAAAAGAAGAGCATTTTGCATAAAACGCTACTGTAAGCACTTGACTTCAGTCCTGAGAACTATTGACTTTGCAGGAAAATAGATCCAGATGATAGATATGGAACTCAATAATGAAGCAAAGAGAAGACATAAGATAGAAAAAGCAACATAGACAGAATTGTATAGAAATAAATATAATAAGCATCATCAACTCAATGGACATGAGTTTGAACCAAGTCCAAGAGATTGTGAAAGAGAGGGAAGCCTGGCATTTGCAGTCCATGGGGTCACAAAGAGTCAGACATGACTAACCAACTGAACAACAGCAAAAACAAAAAGGAAAATAGGGAACTGAATAAAGAAATTTGAAAAAAGGAAAAAGAAATCCAAACTAAAGTAATGAGAAGCATTTCAAAAATGTAGATAAAAGCAATCAATCAATATAAATAATAATTTCAACAAATAATATGTTAACAAAAACATGGCAAGTCTTTGGAAAAATACTTTTTAATGTTACATAGCCCTTTATTCATGAAAAATTATTATAATTTATAATGATCTTATGTGTGTGTATGCTTAGTCACTTCAGTCATGCCTGATTCCTTGAGACTCTATAGGCTATAGCCTACCAGACTCCTCGGTCCATGGGAGTCTGAATACTGGACACTGAATACTGGAGTGGGTTGCCATGACCTCTTCTAGGGGATCACCCCCACTCAGTCATCAAACTGGCAAGAGCAAGCATCTCTTGCATTGCAGGTAGATTCTTTACCCACTGAACCACCTGGGTTGCTCATAATGATCTTAAATATGTCTATAAATAAAAAGTATAAGAGTGCTGAGAAAGAAGAGTATATATGAATAATAAATCTAAATTGTAATACTACATCTTAGTATCAACATAATAATAATACATTTCATGACTAAATAAATGGACAAGAACCTAAATAATTTCTTGATTATGAAAACCAAAAAATTATTGGGACCAACAACAGAAAGCATATTTTTTCCTTCACTTCAATTTTTCCTCAAAATGGGATATCTGGTTAACTGGGTGGAGGGGAGGCCTTGAAGATAATTAATTAAGTATATATTTTTTCCTGTCATGTCTTTTCTTTATCTCCTACCAGTTTAGAAGTGGGTGGCATAGACACTCAAGTTTTGTGGCATCTGAGGATTATGTAACTTGAAGGATTCTTTTTAAGAAAAGTAACACAAATTTAGTAATAAAATATTAAATATAATAATATTTTTTAGAATCAGGACAAGTACAATTTCAAAATTGTAAAACCTGATAAATACCACAATTTAAAAAAACAGTAAAGCAACATGATTTTATTAATTAAATGCCTGACATGCCTTTATCATATATGCCCCCCACATACATAAAATTTGGATGGAAATCCCTTAAGTACATCACATGATATTAATTTTTAAAGAGAAGAATAGAACTTGATCCAGTCACTCCTGGTACTATGAATCATTATTTTATTTTTATCATTCAAAAAATTTTCATGCAGTATAACTATAGTACATTAATAACATAAATTTTAAGGCCATTGTCAAATTTGGGGGAAAAAATCTATAATTTTTTTTTCCTTGGGAGCTATCTTAGACATCTTACTGTTTTATAATACTATTCTAGATTTGTGCCCTGGGAATAAAATTTTTTGATAAATTATTTTTCATGCGATTCCCGTATTATTGGCCCAGTGCTCTGAGAAGCAAATGCCAAGATCGTACAAACGTGCAAGAACTTTCTTATGGAAATGCCTGTGAGAAAAAGAGAATGAGGTGATCAGTATGAGACAATGATGCAAGTCTGATTCCAAGTGAAGCAGAGAAAGAAAGCAGAAAGGAAGGTGGGATTGAAACCTCCTAGACTGCATTGTAGTTCTAAGAAAAGATCCACGAGGCTGCTAGGGAGTCATCAAGCCACAGTCACTTGTCAGAGGAATTCTGTATCTGCCAGGAATGCACTTGCCTTAACACCTCTGCCACATTCAATCATGAGCAGCCTGGGGAGAATGAGGCCTTGGTTCAAATCTTGGGATGGATATAAAGATGCAACTGCTGAACCCATCAGTCAATTATGGCCCCTGCAATTGGTCATGAGAATAGCAAATTCTCATGGCCACCAAAATTCCCATCAGAAAAAGAAACAGATGTATGGTTTATTGGTGATTGTTCTTTGTGTTCTATCTATCTATCTTTCCCTGAAATGAAACAACTTCTATTTTTGGTTTACATCAATAGAAACCAAGTCATAGGCAATAGATATATACCTAGGAGAAGATTCTACATCAGAACAAGTGGCAACTTAACTTCACACGTGAAAAAATTTATATTGACAACTTCATCCAAATTCTCAAGATCAGTCTTATGTCATCCAGTGAAAAGGAAATTTTGACAGATGGGAAATCAAAGTGGAAATGGATAATGGATCAAGAAGAACTTGTCTTAATTTTGTGAAGTTTATGAAAACATTTGACTATGTGAACACTTTGTTAGGGCAAGTTCTTGGGAGGGAGTTTTGAAAATTAGGGGACCCAAAGATTCACAGTTGATCTGTCCCTTAAGATTGGTAAGTGTCTGAGTAAATTCTATTTTAAATTTAATTTTTAGAGGGAGTAAAATATAAGAAATTATAGTATTCAGAAAAGTACAAAAATCAGTAGGACATTTCTACTGGAAAAATGACATGACTATCTGTTATTCAACTCCTGATTTAAGGAAAGGAATAGAATATGATGGAATCATGAGAAAAGTGTGGGCAGAAGGAAAGATCAAGTAAAACATCTAATTTGAGTACTAGGACGTGTAAGTAAACATATTGTAACAGTACAAGGTAAATAATACAATGGGTGGTAATTGTGTGTGTGTGTGTGTGTATGTCTGTGTGTGTGTTTATACATAGTGGAATCTATGCTTGCATACCTGCATGCTAAGTTGCTTGAGTCATGTCTGACTGTGATCCTATGGACTGTAGCCTGCCAGGCTCCTCTCTCCACAGGATTCTCCAGGCAAGAATACTGGAGTGGGTTGCCATGCCCTCCTCCAGGGGATCTTCCCAACCCAGGGATGGAACCCACGTTTCCTGCAGCTCCTGCATTGCAGGCAGATTTTTTACTATTGAGCCACCAGGAAGCCCCATTGGAATCTATGAATTGTCCTAAATCTTCTACTATAGCAGCATAATAGTTTTAATTGTATACATTTAAATGTCAGCTTGAAACATTAATTAGTATTTGAATCCCTTCGTACCTTTCCAAAACTTTCCCTAAGGAGTATGTTTATTACCTGGAATATTTTGATCTCATTTGCTACTACTACATTCTATATATATGACAAAACTGAAGAAATAGGAAAGCTATGGTAAGACAACGAAGTCTCAAAGAACAGAACCAAATATTAAAGCAAAATTAAAATATTTTAATAAATAGTTATTTTATGATTGTATAAACATTTTAAAATGATCATTTGAAAAACAAAAGCTATGAAATAATCGCTCAAGAGAAATTATATCTACCAAAATTTAATAAATTAATAGGATTGTGTTAGAAGGGAATTAAGCAATAATCCAAACCAAACTCTTACTTCATACACCAATGGCCATGTTTCTCTTTCAAAGTGATATAAACTTTACCTCAGTTCAGAATAACTTTCTGACTACAAGGGTTACCAATTTCAGCACTAGTTTGCTTTAGGAGAACGTGGAATAAACTCTCAATATTAAAACTTTAAGGCAATCTAAAATCATCTTCTGTGAAAGTTCAAATAAAGTCTCTCTTAGAGACAGAGAAATAAGGTGACTGACCCTGCAAAGCCTCTTCTGACCCCAAGAATATAAGTAATAAAGGAAGAAAAGATCAGAGAACCATGAGTGCAAAATCAGGAGCTTCACTTCTACACAATGTTTTCATGGACAGAGTTTAAAGTTCAGAAACAATATATATAGATATTAGATATATATATAGATATTAGATATATAGAATATATAGATATTAAAGAAAATAGATGTCAAAATAAGACATCTTTTAAAAAGATGTAAAAACATGCATGAAACAGATGTAGGCCTCTCTATTTTTATTCCACATCACTAGAAAAAATTGCCTGCATATCTGTAGATCTTAGTTGCTTGTGATTTTCCATTCATGTACATGCTAATTATGATATTGGTATTATTTGTAAATAATAATTCAAGTTAAGATAGCATCCTTTCTTAAATATAATAAAACATTTCATAGCTAAAGCTAATTAACTTTCAAAACCTATGTGGACCTTTGTTTATATAACCCAAGGCTTGTATTTCTATGAAGTAGTCCCATTTTACAGACTTCCCTCGTGGTTCTGTGGTACAGAATTTGTCTGCCAATGAAGACTTGAGCTCAGTCCCTGGGTCAGGAAGATCCCCTGGAGTACGAAACGGCAACCCACTGCAGTATTCTTGCCTGGAAAATCCCGTGGACAGGAGAGCATGATGGGCTACAGTCCATGGGGTCACAAAAGAGTCAGACACAACTTAGAGGCTAAACAACAATGAGTCTTATTCCAAGGCCAAACAAGCTGAATGTGACTAAAAAATCCATGCTGTATCCAATGCTTTTATTGTTTATGTATTTTATTGCAAGGTAATACCTAAAACAGTCTTTAATGTACTCAAAACCATAGTGAAAAACAATTTGCCCAGGGGACGAAGGATGAATGGAAGAATGATATACCAGTTCATCAAGTTCAGCTAACATATTCTTGATAGATTAACCGGCCCACTGAATATATTAAACAGTCAAAACACTAGAATGTTAAAATATAAGATGTCCAATATATGTAGATATTTGATAATTACAAAGCACTAATCATGAATTTTTAGTTCCGCCCTGGCTAGGTTTCATTTATTCGGATATGCAATTGTTTCATGCTCTTTCAAGGCAAATACATGCCTTGGTCTAATGATGATAATGAAAAGTTAAGAGAATTTACACTGACGTTTTCAATAAAAAATTATGGTGATAAGTAAATTGACAGACTGAGATAGATGATAGAGAAGTAGTTGTATATTTAGATGGGTATGTGATATATATGAAGATACTTCCATAGATATATGTATACACACACAGAAGTTGCAGGTAGTTTCTGGATTAATTTAAATAGTTAATGCCACCAAATTTAAATTCTACCTCTTCCATTCAATTGCAAAAAGCATTTATTCATGCCATATACTTGCAAGTAGAAACGAAACCCTATCTCTCAGGATAGAATGCCTCATTCCCATGCAACCTTCCTTAGTAAGAATGCAGCTTGTGAGAGGTTAACAGTGATTCCTCCTAGACTCAGAATTTATTCTCTCTAGACATTATTTTTCCCTCTGATTATTACATGAGACATGCAGTTGGACCTCAAGTTGAGTCTCAAAACACCAGGCAAACAAGCAAACTTGCATGGCAGCTCCCCACAGAGTGCATTGTAATCAGCACTCTTTACTATGTCTGTCCCAGCTCCTGTCCATCATACACACACACACACACACACACACACCACATGCATCATGCAACCTCTATCTCCCAGTATTATTCCCCTAAGCTATTTCATCAGATGTAGGGGATGGCTTATTTTTCATTAGCTAAACTATTTTATTTTACCTGGGAAGAAAAATTGGCAGTATTAGATAATACAGTATTTCTCTGGAAGGTCATTCTGTCTAGCACAAACTCATTACCTTTGCATTGTAGTTTTACAGCACTACATATTTACTTTTGGAACAGTGAACACTGGTAGGACATATGCTTTTTTTCAATGTGGATGGAGAGGAGACAAAACAATATTCCACAGAGAAAATTCTCAAAATACAGACTAAAATAAGCTTTACCTTTTTTTTTTTTTTTTGAGCTGAACCAAGGTTATTTAAGGATGACAATTTTAACACACATCTTCTACAATAGATAATTAATCTGTTCTATTACTTAGGCAAAAAAGGTCTTGGAGGAGTAACCTGTTAAGCAAAAATAAGAATGTTCAGCTTAAACAGGAAGAAGTGTCCACAAAATAAAATAAATTGTTCCAAATAATTTCAGGCCAAGTATACAAAGACTTCAAAAGATGCAAGACTATTTAGAAAGTCTTTCAAATAGAAAACTTTGTAATGTATATCTTGGTTTCACTTAGGTATTGACTTTATTAAAAAAAAAAAGGAAGGAAGAAGGAAAGAAGGAAAGAAGGAAAGAGAAAGTTACTATTGATATCTTAATATCTAAAGCAAATCATTTTCAATTCACAAATATTTCAGCTTAAAGTAAATGATTATTTTGTAAGCATACTTGGTCGATGGTAGCTGGTCTTTCTGATTTAATATCTTTAAAATATCTACTAGAATAATTAAGGAATAGAAATAGCATAGAGACAGTGATATATCATTTGTAGAGTAACTAAATTGTCCAAGAAAGAGAAATAGGTATATGCAAATCTAGATGTGTGTGTGTGTAGAATCTACACATTTTAATAGTAGCTTAAATCTAAATTAATTAGAACTTCACCTATAGATTCATATCTAGAACTGAATCAGATCAAGTGTGACCTTTAAAAGAGTAACTGAGACATAGTAAGCATTTAAGAAATGTTAGCAGCTTCTGATATTTCTATGCCAAGTTTGAGAGGGCAATGGCACCCCACTCCAGTACTCTTGCCTGGAAAATCCCATGGATGGAGGAGCCTGGTAGGCTGCAGTCCATGGGGTCGCTAAGAGTCAGACACGACTGAGCGACTTCCCCTTCAATTTTCACTTTCATGCATTAGAGAAGGAAATGGCAACCCACTCCAGTGTTCTTGCCTGGAGAATCCCAGGGATGGGGAGCCTGGTGGGCTGCCGTCTATGGGGTCGCACAGAGTCGGACATGACTGATGGAACTTAGCAGCAGCAGCATGCCAAGTTTGAAATCTTGGTTTTCCTCAGGTTCAATCTATTTTGAAATAAAACTATTTATTTGTGGAATAAATAATTCTATGCATTTAAATCTATTACAAGTTATTAATTTAAGCCAAAATGTGTCGTTCATTTGTTTTTTCGTTCTTTCCATTATTAATTTATTCTTTCTTTCAAATTGATATTAATCTCTTACTTCATGAAAAGCTATTTCTCCTAGGTTGTAAAAATTAAAAAATGAATATGATCTCTCAGCTTTACTTCAAATAGTTTACAGTTAGAACATGGAACTATAGAAAGAGCAGCACAAAGATATTGTTTTAGAATATGAGAAAATTTATTAGCAGTGCCTTACTTGATCAAATTTTCCTCACAATAATAAACACCACCTTTCTTTTCATACCAAGAAATGCTTTATCTTCAAATTCTTCATTTTTGTCTATTTTACAAGCACATATTCATTAACTAAAACAGATAAGAAAAAAAAAAGATTTCTCATTAGGTAGCATGATATGTTAGGTGTCCTTCATGACCATGTCGATTGTTTCCAGTTTGATAAACAATCATCAGGCCTCTTTTTCTTTCAATGTTTTAAGAAACTAATTCCAAATAAAGCATCCTTTCAAATTAATTAGCAGACAGTAGGATCATCTTGGCAAGTGGTAGAAGCAAGACAGAAATAAGAATATAGCTGGAAACCATTATGCCTTACTTATTAACTTTTTACTCCTGTACAGTTTCTAATTGTAGCATGCTCTCAATTACCTGGTTATTTTCATCATTCAAACCCACATTATATACTAGAGTAGTCTCTTTATTATGAAATTCATGTAGGACAGTAGTCTTTGTTTAATAACTGATCATTGAACTTCATGTATTAATCATTCCATATACAATTATACCATAGGATCGATAGAATTTAATGAACTCTATCCGGTCAGTGAAATAGCTATAAATTATTCATGTCTGAAAATGTACTGTATTAAGTTAATCAGACCATTAGGATCATTTCTAAAGTAAATTACGAGACAAAGAAAATGTATCTTTAAATAAAAAGAGCTACTCTCACTTAAATGCTTTCTGCAATCACTCTCTGTTTTTTCAGTCTTTAAATTTCAATGGCTAAGTCAAAACGTCTCTTGGTAAACGAGGCATTGCACTTGAAAATGTGAGGGTTATTTTCAAATATCTTTTGATATTTATCTTTAACATAATTCCACAGTAATAAGAGAACAGACTCTGTATAATTTCCGTACCTTTTACCATTAAATTTTTGCACCATGTCTTATGTCCCTGCATATGTTCCAGTTTATAGTCCATGGGAACTTGAATAGAATTTGTATCCTGCTGTTGAGTGAAAACTGTATAAATCTTAATTATCTTGAATCTGTTCATAGTGCTTTTCAGGTCTAGGATATCCTCCTACTTTTCTATCTTTTCATTCTATTAGTTTTTGAGAGAGATATATTGAAACTGAAAATCTTAATTTATCTACTTAAAAAATAGTTGTAATATATAGTGGAACTATGTGCAACTTTGCTCCATATTTACCAAGTCTCCTATAGATGTGTTATCAAACTTTCATAATTTAAAAAATAAAAAAAAGAAGATTCCAAAAAATAAATATTAAAAATGAGCAATTCTACAGTAAGATCTGGCATTCATATGAAGTTCCAATCAAATACAAAATTTTCAAATGCGTTTTTCTGTGCTTTAGGTCAAATCTATCACACAAATACATATTATTTATTAAATATTTTATGAAACATGTTGAGTATACCTATTCCAGTCTCACGATGATTTAGAGTGAGTTTGTAGAAGATACAAATTATATTGCAAATTTATACTCTATGCACCTTTTAGAAAACATTAATGATTGCTAAAGGAATGACCTCTACTTAGAAATTAAATTAATTCAAATAACAATGACATATTATATCTCTAAATATTGTATTTTCTATTTCCAATTCTCTCTGTGGCTTATCCTCTAGATCTGTTTTATACTTGATCTTAGACAAAAGGCCAAGAAGGAAAAAAATTTGTGTTAGATCTAGTGTTAATTATTAGTTCTATTTTAAGTAATTATCTTTTCAATTAGGTCTCTACTATGTAACGCTATTTTACCCGTCCATTACATTTTAATTTTTTAGATGACATTTTCAAATAAATATTTTAGAATATATTTCAATTTACAGAAAAGTTACAAAAATGCTACATAGATTCTCTATAACCCCTTACCATTAATATCTTCCAATAGTATGGTACATTTTTACAAATTAACTAATATTAAAAAATATTATTAACAAAATTTCATATTTTACTTACATTTTTAAGTTTTTACCTAATGTTCCTTTTTTTTGTTCTAGGATTCCATTCAAGATATCACATGACATTTAGCTGTCATCTCTCCTGAAGCATGTCTTGGATATAATGACTTGTTCATTGAATTTCAAATTTTAAGTATATTCTTTATATTTTAAATTTTCATATGATTCTTTTTCAAAGAAGTCTGTACTATGTGTGCTTTATTAATGGATGACCTATAAGCTCCAATCCAAATTCAAAGTTCAATGTCTTTGAAAACTTATTAATTATTTAAACATAAAGATTGGATAATCATAAGATTATAGTTTTACTTATATGAAAAATGCTAATTTCACATCATAGTCCCAGTTCATCAATCACATTTTAGATTATAAAATTAGTTGTATCATGTTCTGTTCATATAAATGTAGGAAATACATGAATGATTCTCTGAAATATTCAGAACATTGGAATCTGAATATCATCATACCATGCTTTCATGGGCTTCCCTGGTAGCTAAGCTGGTAAAGAATTTGCCTGCAATGTGGGAGACCTGGGTTCAATCCCTGGGTTGGGAAGATTCCTTGTCCAGTGGCAACCCACTCCAGTATTCTTGTTTGGAGAACCCATATGGACAGAAACCTTGCCGGCTACAGTCCATGGGGTCTCAAAGAGAGATGATGATCAACTAAGCACAGCATAGCACGGCAGTATGCATTCATATTGTATATGTTAGTTTATGAATATTCAGGAGAACACAGAATCTAAAACTATTTAAAAACTCATATTTTTAAAATCGTAGTGATTTAAGCAGACATTTTCAAATATTTGACACTATTATTTGTAGTAAAATAGTTTTAAAAAACAATTTTGCATCAATAGTGCTTTTTATTTCTATAGAAAATCCAAAAACTATATTACTCAATCAGCCTTTATTATCTTTCTTTATTAACAGCAACAAATATATTTTCTAAACCCTGAAACATTGTATATTATTACCTTTTATTATAGTGAATTTGACTGTATAGCTAGCTTACCTCGTTACAATATAAGTTTGAAAACATTTTAAGATCCAGTTTATTTCCTCTGAAAAAATACCCGCTATCATCACTATTAGAAAACTGAAATGCATGATGGAATTCTCTAGGCCAGAATACTGGAGTGGTTAGCCTTTCTCTTCTCCAGGGGATCTTCCCAACCTAGGGATCGATCCCAGGTCTACCTGCATGCAGGCAGATTCTGTACCAGCTGAGCCATGAGGGAAGCCTAAGAACCCTAGAGTGGGCAGCCTATCCCTTCTCCAGGAATCTTCCTGACCCAGGAATTGAACTGGGGTTCCCTGCATTGCAGGCAGATTGTTTACCAACTGAGCTGTCAGGGAAGCCTGTGATTGCAGATAACAGGTCATAATTTAAAATTGATTTAATCAAGATCATAATTACAATTTAAGAAATAACGTGCAGAAGTATATGAAAAATAGTACTGTTCTTCCTCAATCCTGGTCTTGTGTTTCTTTATAAAACAAAGTAAATCCATTGCTAATTCCTGAGAAAATCACTAAAAGCATCCAGGTGAATAGATCAAGCTAGATATTTAGACTGAAAAAGAAAATATGCTTCCACAAAAGAAAAAAAGTATATCCTTAAATTAATTAAAATTATTGAAGAATAATTAAAGTGTTTTGAAGACAAAAGATAATAGTTGTCCGCCCCCCCCTTTCTTTTCAGTGAGTTTCTTTTCAAATCCTTTCTCCAGTGGAAATTGCTTCCTTTTCTCAAATTTCCTCTTGGACACATTTTAATTTTTACTCTTGAGATTCACTTCACATTTTATATAGTTAACTGTTTTCTTTGTATTTCATTTGTTTTAGTCTTATTTTTCAATATAAATATTTCTTTACATAATTTTTCCATATGATTTTCACATTAATTTCTTTTTTATTATGATTACTCACATAGTCATTGAATAATCTTTATATGCTCACAAGTATGTTTGTAGAACTGTAAACTCTGATTATATAATGTCCATAAATGGAAAAAATCTATGTTCTCATGAATTTAAAATCAGGTTGATTACCATGTAAAATGAAGTTTATTACTAATTTTTTGGCTGGCAAAACGCATAAATGAATTAGTTATCAGAAAGGTATACAAATTTTCTCCTTAGCTGATTGTCTATTTGATCACTTAGAGTCTTCTCGACATTGCAAAGAATCTCAGAACATGACATTTTGGAACGTTTGAGAGATCAGAAAGTGCTTTCAGCATCACATGGACACTTTGGCAATCGATGCAGGATGTTTCATCACCCACACCAATAGAGCCCCACACTAAATCCAAAGTCAAGATCATTCGGTCTAATTACTTTCAAACAGTGGCCTCTGATTGTGTTTTATCCTGTTCTGTATGATTTGAGAAGAAAGTAGAACTGATGTGCATACTGTGGCACCATCAACTGTTCCAAATCTGCTTTCATCATCTGTATGAATAGAACCAAGATTCTTAAGCGTTCTAACCTTTTGTGGGGAATCTTGTGCTGAATATTCACAAAAAGCAGGCCTTGTGACTCATATTGTAACTGTACCACAAGCTCTCTCTTACACTTGTGTGGGGTTATCACTCTCTTAATTCTCTTCTTCCCCAGAATCTTGACCTTCAACCCCAAAACTCATCTCAATGGTATCCAGAAGCAAAATGAATTGAAATGCCTATCAACTTATTTCTTTGAGAGATTTATTTTATATATTTTATCTCTTTCATGTAAACCAGCCCTGGACTTTTTCTTTCTTATCTAAATGCCTAGTATACATTGTTTGATCAAAAGTACAATTATACCTTTAAGATAAAAATCAGCCAATTAATGACAATCCAGATATAGATGCGATGAACAATTTATTTTTTCCTGTTTAAGTTCACCTTTCTTCCCCCATCTGCTTTCCTTTCCTTCTAGTAAAATTTTTGCGGCCTTAGTGTACATGATGATGTGTATTTTTTTTTCCTGAAATGAGTGTAAAGAAATAGTCTAAAAAACATATTTAGTTGTAATATCAGGTTGTTTCATCCACATTGGTCCCTCACAGATAGTGGTTTCCAAACCAGATTCAGCAGTAACACACATGAATGATGCATTTCCTGGCAGACCTGTGTTAAACATACAGACCTGTGTATGCTTGCTAAGTCATTTCAGTTGTTTCCAACTTTTTGCGACCCTATGGACAGTAGCCTACCAAGCTCCTAAGTCCATGGGATTCTCCAGGCAAGAATACTGGAGTGGGTTGCCACGCCCTTCTCCAGGGGATCTTCCTGACCCAGGGATGGAACCCATTTCTCAATATGTCTCTTGCATTAGACAGGCAGGTTCTTGACCAGTAGCACCACCCCAGAAGCAGAGGTGTATATGAGACCAATTCTCTCACCTTCCTAATAGCTCCTTTTGGTATCTTTCACTCCAGCTTTAAAGTGTTCAATGTCAGGAACATTGTTCTTTAGTGGCCACCTGTAGTTATGGAAAATCTTCAGAAATTCTTAAGTAACCAAAAAAAGAGCTGTTTTCTTTTCTTTGATTCACAATAACTGCCTCAGAAATTAAAGCCTCTACTAAGGGAAATTGATCTATAGTTTACAGTCACCCCAAAAAGTGAAAAATGAGTCATTCAGTCATATTTGACTCTTTGCAACCCCATGGACTGTAGCCTCCCAAGGCTCTTTTGTCCATGGAATTCTCCAGGCCAGAATACTAGAGTGGATAGCCATTCCCTTCTCCAGGGGATCTTCCCAATCCAGGAATCGAATCCATGTCTCTTGAATTGCAGGCAGATTCTTTACCATCTGAGCCACCAGAGAAGCCCAATCTTTTTCATTTAAGTGTCTAAGTTCAAACTCAAATCTTACACTGGATGCAAATGCATATGGCTCCTCTCTTCTTTGGAGAAGGTTCCCTTCCATTTGTTTAACTATGGTTATTCCTGTGGAGTTCAGAGTATGGGTACTGGAATTTCACCAATTACTGAGGAAATAAAAGATGAGTTTTGGAGCTGTGCCAAACTCTTCATAAACAGATCTTCCAGACTTCACTAAATGAGAGGGTATTCATGCAAAATTATACTAGTAATGGGAACCATCAGTTTATCATCCAATTACTGCCCCTTTTCTCAGTTCCACCAGGCAGGTTTTTATTTATTTATTTGGCTGTGCTGGGTCTGTCTTACAGAATGTGGGATCTAGTTCCCAGATGAGGGATTGAGCCCAAGCCCTCTGTGTTGGGAGCCTGGAGTCTTAACCACGGGACCAGCGAGGAAGTCTCCCAGGCAGATCCTGAAGTAATTAAATTGGGCTTCTTATCAGAGCATAAAAATCAGCAGTTTATCATCACTTCTGTTTCACAAAGTATCAGAGTTCTGTTCACAAGTATGGCCTATTTGCAGCTGAATAGTATCCTTCTTTGGTAGATCCTTCAAAGTTTGGAACCTTTGACACACTGCTGCAAGTTGCCCTTCAAAGCAACATACATAACACATACATAATATATACATACAAATCCATCCAGATTTGCTCTATTTTTTAATTGTAACTTTTATTATTGATTATGCAATGTTATTTTGCTTAACACAATGTCAAAAATCTTACCCAAAGACTTCTACTCTACACCAAACTTTAGCTTAAATACCATTGTGAAATCAATCACAGGTACTAATCCATTTGGGAATTTGAGGCCATAATTGGATAACCTCAATTATATCATAGTCTCAGATGTTACTGGGAAGAGTCAAGATTTCAGATATTTTCAGTGTCCTTTACTTAATGGCTTCAAAAACATGTTAGTCCTATAACATCTCAATGGTTCATTCAAAACACCATACAAAAGACATCACTCCAATTCTTGGCTTTATACTTTTTTAGACCCTGCTTAGCCTTTGGTAAGACAAGACTGCCTTAATGGGCTTCATCCTTCATACTCTTGTATATTAAAGAGTGTGGATGCAATTTGGGGGATTTTCAACTCACAGAAGAAGAATATAATTTTAATAATTCAATGTTTTCTAATTTCAAGACTCTAGCTCTTTCAGAATTTCAGTTCCTGTAACTGCTTTGCATAAACATTAATCTTTATAGTTTTCTTTGGCTTATTACTTTCCTCCAAATGTAGAAGTTTAACCTTTCTTGAAATACACATTGCAAGTTTTATTTCTGATGTATTCAGTCTTGAACAGCTTGTTGCTTCCTAATAGCTACAGTAGTGAAGTAAGAGCTTGGCATCTTAATTTGAAGTAATAGAAACCAATTCTACGTAATCAAGAAAGAAAAAAATTTATTACAAATATGTAAATGTTTAAACAATGTAAGTCAAGGATATGGTGAGGCTACAGTGGACACCATAATAGTGATAGAGGGTGGTCCAGTGGTTAAGACTTTCTTCCAATGCAGGAGTGCAGGTTCGATCCCTGGTTTGGGAGCTAAGATCCTACATGCCTCATGGCCAAAAGACCAAAGCAGAAAACAGAAGCAATATTGTAACAAATTCAATAAAGTCTTTTAAAATGGTCCATATCCAAAAAAATATTAAATGCAATAATAATAGAAAAATATTTTAATGAATTATTTATTCTCTACTTCTTACTTCTTTTTGTATCTGTTTTTTCCTTCTTTCTCTCAATTAATTTCTCCAATCCACAATAGATTTTGAAAAATGATCATGAACATCTTACAAATGTCTGTCACTTCATTCAAAAAACCATCTAATCTGAGGCTAAACTCTCACATTCTAGAAGATAAATTCCAAGCAGTGAACCCTAATTGGCACAGCCTCCAGAGGCTGGTCCCTGCACCTGGTGGGTCTAACTCAAAGCTAACTTAAATTGTGCTACTTAGGATTCCAAGAGCTATTACCATAGTGTGCACACCTGCAAATGTAGAGACAGCCACAGAAAAGGCAGACAACAAAGAAATCTGGATCGGCCACCCACTAGTCTAAGTACTACAACTAAGTAGCTTTACTATCTAAGTAGCTTCAATAACTCTATCATTAATTTAGGGTATTTTTACCCTAAATTAAAAAAAAAAAAAAGCTCAGATTGTACTTGGCAGATCTTTATTCTACCCTGTTACTCATTTATAGCTTGGCTGCCATAACAGCATGAATTCTTGGTATAATGAGAAGTCTAACATTTAGATATTTCTCCAGAAATCAGAAATTCGCAGAAAACTCTCGTGTATAAGTAAACAATCTTGGTCCCTTTCCTTTAAAATTCAAATAAAATATATAAATTCTATATTCCAAAATCCTTTGCAATCCAGATATTTTTCTAACATAAAGCTATTACTTTTGGATAATATTTTTAGAAAGAAGTCAAATATTAAAAAATCTAAAAATAATTGCTCTAGTAGGTTAGTATAGGTACAATGAATGATGAAGAACAGAATTCTAAAAGCAAAATAAAAAGAATTTACATACAGATTTAAGTAAGATGGTAGACTCTGGAGCTGGACCCTTTAAGTTCAAATCCCAGTCCAACACCTACCAGCTGTGTGTTTTTCAGGAACTGGCAAAATTTTTGTCTCAATTATTTTCAATTGGAAAACTGAGATAACAAAGATATTTGTCTTACAGGATTGTGGTGAACACTAAGTAGTTAAAAGAGGTAAAGAGATATTAATGATGTCTGGAATATGAGAATGTTCAATAAATGTTAGTAATTGCTTTATGTTTCTGTGATGAGTCAAAAGCACATGAAACCATCATTGATTATTTACTTGAAGTTCATTTCCATATGTGTCCTTTTGCCATTTTAAAATAGCCCTTAAAACTAAATGTAATTTCTTTGTCTTCCCCTCCTAAGCAAGCTGCTTCCCTCAACAGCACCAAAACTGGGTTTGTCAGTATATTTTAAACATCAGAGTCATATTCTCAGTTCTCTCTCTTTCTTTTTCCTTGATCACCATATCATAGAAATTCCCTGATGATCACAGCGATCTTACATAGTACATGACATATTTCAGGTAATCAGGAAATGTTTACTGAATGCACTGAGGAAAAAATAAAAGTATGTTGTCCTCCTTGTATCATAATGCCAGTTTCCTTATGTATATATTCACATTGACCCTGAATTAATTGGTCTTCCCTGGTGGCTCAGATGGCAAAGAATCTGCCTGCAATGCAGGAGACCAGGTTTGATCCCTGGGTCAGGAAGATCCCCTGGAGAAGGGAGTGGCTATCCACTCCAGTATTCTTGCCTGGAGAATTCCATGGACAGAGGAGTCTGGCAGGCTACAGTACATGGGGTTGCAAAGAGTCATACATAACTGAGCTCGCACACACAAATTAATTAGTGACATAAAGAGCAAGTTAGTCCCATTTCCAAACAATATGTACATGCAAAGGCATTTTTCAGAAATTCAATTTTAGTAAGAGTTAAACAAGAGTTAAAGGAAGGAGAACAAGAGAGTGATAACTTCTCTGTCCATCATTTGCTCTGGGAACTGCTGGTTTTCCACACAGATGACAAAGGAGTGGTCACTGTACAGGGTTTAGTGGTGATTAATTTATAGAGTTTCATGAATAACAGATGGATGGGACAGTAAGAGTTCTGTAATGAGGGTACTCCGGTGACTAGCAGTCATGCAGAGTCATGAGCACTCACAAGAACTGAGGGCCACAAGGGAAGACTGCCAGAAAAGAAAGGACATTCCTTTTCTTTACCATTTTATTAATTATAAACCTCCACATGAGTTTGGGTAAACTCCAGGAGTTGGTGATGGACAGGGAGGCCTGGCGTGCTGCGGTCCATGGGGTCACAAAGAGTTGGACACGACTCAGCGATTGAACTGAACTGATAAACCTCCACCGTTTCTCATAGCACTTTTTTTTTGTAGACTATTTTAAAAAGAGAGCTCATCACTTTTGTTAACTAAAAGTTGAGAAACAAAGACCTGATTAAAATAAAGAGGCATTTATTTGAGGTTTGTTAGGACCGCAGCCCAGGAGACTGAATAAAAAAGCTCTCAAATTGTGTTCTGCTGGACCACAAAATGAAGCTTTTATAAAAGCAGAAACCACAAGGTTGCAGTTAGTTCCATGAATTGTATCAGGGATTATAATTGGAGCTGGCAAGAAAGGTACTTGTTTAGTAAGGATTGGTTGAGGTCCAAAATGGTTGAATAGTTACAAATCTATCAACCTTGAGACACAGGTTGCAGCTAGCAGATGCTGTGAAAATGGCTGGAATCCTTGGGTTATGTGTAGTTCACAGGAAGTTCAAGTTCTCAGTGGTGCACGAACTTGCCTAAGACCAGGTCCTTATTGGCCACTCAACTCCATTTCTATAAGTCTGCACTGTAATTACTTCATTATAATTTCATCAAAAGATACATCATGTATAGTTATGTGTTTAGTAAATATGTATGTAAACAGGGAAAATGCAGTTAATTAGACTGGAACTTTGTGTCTGTTATTCTGACATAACTCAATATTTATTTAATTACAATGAGCTTAAATATCACAAAAATTAAATAACTGTTCTACATAATTTTTTAAGTGGTTCTAGCACAATCAAAAGCATTGTAGGGATAAGGAAGAAAGACATTCTCACTTTCACAATGTCTTTCTAGGAGCAGTGAGTGGATGGAGTAGAAGATTACAACTGCAGGACTTTGCTTTTATTACAGAAAACTAACGACTAATCATTCTGAGTTCTACACATATAAAAGGTACTATTTCTTTTTAAGGCATGATTCAGTGATTTTAATAACTCATGGTCAAATTAACAGGTCTATAAATGGCTCTAGACTGAATGTATTTGTAATTCTTAAGCTAAAAGATATTTCTCATTGAGAAAATTAAGGAAAAATTGGATTTTTTTTTACATTTTAAATAAATTATAATGAAAATATTAAGGAGGAGCATTTTTGTGTCATGTACAACACTTTAAATGTGACCTTATATACTTTATGTGTATATAAACCTAAACTCAATGATGGTAGCCAGTAGCAATTTATAATACCAACAAAGACACATAAGCAATGTTAATCTTTTAGCTGATTATAAATTATATGGTACTTAATGCAGGGTAGTTATCTGAACTATAGCTATTACATTCTAAGGAAGAAAAATTATGTGAAATGGGTTCAAATAAACAAGAAATTAGACATGATTTTAAAATATAGTTCTGTGGCAAAAATGCAATATTCTGAGAAACTTATCAAGTATCATACTAACTTTTTTAAGCATTTGCTGCTATAAAAAAGCAAGATAGTCACACAGAGAAATAGTCTGAGCCCAGGGATTTCTTTCTTTAACAAAAACAAAGAACCAAACAAATACAGTCTTCTTCAGATGCTTCAAATTTGAATCTCTTCACAACTTAAATAATACAAGTTTTGAAATGAGACCACACATTTTAATTTCCTTCTGAAATGCACTGTGTAGGAGTTAATGTGCCCTAGAAAAGCAATCATCAATTTTATTCCTCTTTCTGTTTATGTACTATAGACAATGTAGAGAAAGTATAAAAATTGAGATGCATTTCCCATTCTCTAAAACTGAAATCAACATGTTAGATTCATACTCTAACAAAAGAGTTGCCAACATTTTTACAAAGTTGAAAAGTTCAAAGTATTCATACGAATGCTAAAAATAATTTAATTAAGCTTACCCACAGTGAACAGACACAATAAGTCCAATAAATAATTCCATTTGACTTAGATATAGATTGCCCCATTATCCAGCTAAGGAAAAGTACAATGTATTCTCACGGCATTCTTATTTTTGTTATATGCAATTGTGAAAAAAAGGTAAACTGTGACATGGTTGCCAGTAAAACAATAGATTTATTAAAAAGTTTAACAAGACAATTGTAATTGATATAGCATGTATATGGCCTTTTATGTCAATTTTATAATTCTCTTTTCTGAAACTAATACTTGGAAGTAAAAAGCCAGTTTCAATTTAATATCAACATATAACCAATGCATCTAACATACTTTATAATGAGAAATAGCTGAGAAAAACAATAAGCCTTACTTCTTATGAAAAGGACAGTTTAATAATAAGAAATCTGTTGACCATGTAAGTATCTAATTTCCTAGAAAATGGAAAAAGAAAGATGATTTGGTAATAATCAAATATATCACGAAATAGATATACTATTTTTGATACAGTATTTTTTAATAATTTGACATTTAATTTTGTATCAGAATATATACAATATGACTTATAGTGGTGGTTTACAAACAAATTATTAGCCAATTTCAGCTTTGTTTAAATTAAATTTTAAAAAGAAGCTATAAGCTTCAGTAGCAAGAAAATTTAGAGCACGAACATGTACTCCTGAGTTCAAAGTTTTAAATTAAGATCAAACTTGTTGAGATAGATAAAAAAGATAAGCAAATATTTATACACCAATTATTATTATATGTGTATCTAACTTTCTATTTCTTATCATCATAAAGCAGAGTTTTGTATTTCTGTTTGCTAAGTCTATTCCTCTGATACTGAAAGACAACTATTAATAATTTCAAAATCCATTGATTCATACCTTTGAGATAATTGTTACTTTAATAAGAATGTTTTATCGAATATGTGTGGTATGAACATGTTGTAATTTAGCTGTGTTTGCCATGGATGATGGAGTTCATTACTGACCTCAGAATGACTGACTGCTGCATGTCATGTAGAACAATAGTCATGGATTACAGCACCTAGTGTGTGTCAAGTACTCTTTCATGCTATCCCGACACAGTAGACGTGTGTGAGTGTTAGTCGCGTCAGTCATGTCTAACTCTTCGCGGCCCCATGGACTGCAGCCCACCAGGCTCCTTTGTCCATGGAATTCTCCAGGCAAGAATTCTGGACTGGGTTGCCCTTCCCTTCTTCAGGGGATCTTCCTGACCTAGGAATCAAACCCATGTCTCCTGCACTGTAGGCAGATTCTTTGCTATCTGAGCCACCAGGGAAACCCGGCAGAGTAGTCACAAAATATATAAGCGTGGAACTGACATTCAAGTGCTTCACTCATAGCTCAGTTGGTAAAGAATCCTCCTGCAATGCAGGTAGCATCCGTTTGATTCCTGGGTCAGGAAGGTCCCCTGGAGAAGGGATAGGCTACCCACTCCAGTATACTTGGGCTTACCTTGTGACTCAGCTGGTAAAGAATCTGCCTACAATTCTCTTTTCAAGTAATGCAAACAAAAGCTAAACAAGCATATAACATACTAGTGGTGAAAATGCTATAAGGAAAAAAATAAATCAGTACAAGGTAGAGAAAAATAGAGGGAAAGGACCTAATCAAAGAAGACATCTCAGAAGAAGCAACATTTTAACAGAGACTTGTGGCAGGCAGAGGACGACATTGCAAGCAGAGATAGAGCAAAATGCCAAGAAATGTGCTTGATATGTACAGAGAATAGCATGGAGGAGAGAGAGTTTGGACCAGTGAGAGCTGTTAATGTTTTGGACTTTGATGGTAGCAATGGAAGGGGGGATGATCCCCAAATTATAGAAGACTATAGCTTCACAGAGAAAATTCAGCATTTAAAAATCACACAGAACAACTCAATGCCAACTCTCCCACGAGAGTTTACAATTCTGTCTACATATAGAAATTGACGTGGGCCAAATTATAAGAAACACTTACAAAATTGTACCATTTTAAGTATTTAGAATTTCGTAAAGGAAAATGTGTGTAAAGCCAATCTCCACTTCTCTGCTTTTTTTAAAGCTTATGCACATGGCTCAGTCAGTTGATTTATCCAATGCAAGCTTCTGTCCTTAAATCTGGAAGTGTGTATTCAAACGCCTACTAGATAGCTTATGCACTTGGCATTGATTTACTCCACAAGTCGACTTCTTCCTTGGAATTTTATCTCTCTGACACTGGTAGTACCCTTCACCTAGTTGACCAGGTCCCAGACTTGGATAATGGAAGCACTGTTGACTTGTGTATTTCTCACATACTCAACAAGTCACTTAATACACCAGTACATCAGCATATAATCATAATTACCTGTCACAGTTCTAACTAGTTCTCATCACATCCACTGCCATCCTTCTGTGAATCCAAGTCAAGATCCGGTTTTGCCTCCACTGCAGTGAGAGCTCCCTTATTGAATTCTCTCCTTCTATGTCATCCCCACAACCCCAACACCACCACCCCACTCCACACCTAATAATCTGCTATCCAAATTAGATCATTTTATCCCCTGATTCAAATCTTTATGGCTTCTCTTCTCCCTGGGGATGTGGAAGCCACCAGTCATGGCCTTGAAGACCCCACATGACCCTGCCCAGCACTTCCCACCTCTATGACCGCAAATGCTACTGTTCTCACCCTGTCTCGAAACACCAGCCTCCCCCTATGTTCCTTTGCTGTGGTCAGCAAGCTCATGGACTGGGGAGGAAACCTCTTCCTGCAGATGTTACAGCACTTGCAGTCTCCCCACATTCAGGCCTCTGCTGTCCATAGAAGAGGCCTTCCCTGATAATCTCTTCTATAATGGCACTCCTGTTACCTCCTTGTCCTTCATCCAAATGAATTTTCCCCTGTCTTTTGGCATGGAATTGTCACTGTCTGCTATCACACTGCTTTATTTATCTATTTGCTTATTGCTGCATCAATTTCTGCCCCTGCAATTAAAACAGAAACTCCAGCAGGATAAGGACATTGCCTTGTCTCCCAATAATTACTGAGATGTGGTGACTTAGGAGGTGTTATGGGTTGAATTGTGTTCTCTAAAAATTCATACGATGAAATTCTAACCCCTGCACCTCAGGATGTGATCTTGTTTGGAAGTAGGGTCATTGAGATGTAATTAGGATGAGGGCATTCTGGAGTACAGGGGGCTCCCATCCAATGAGACTAGTGTCTTTATGCATGTGTGCGTGTTCAGTCACTCGGTTATGTCTGACTCTTTGTGACCACATGGACTGTAGCCCACTAGGCTCCTCTGTCCACTGAATTTTCCAGGCAGGAATACTGGAGTGAGTTGCCATTCCCTACTCCAGGAAATCTTCCCAAGCTAGGGATCAAACCTGCATCTCATGTGTTCCCTGCATTGGCAGGTGGATTCTTCACCACTGAGCCACCTGGGGAGACCAATGTACTTCTAAAGAAGAGGAATTTGGACACAGATGCATATACAAGGGAGAATGCTATGTGCAGATGAAGGCAGAGATTAGAATGATGTTTCTACAAGCGTAGAAATGCCAAATACTGCTTGCAAATCATCAGAAGCTACAAAAGAGATATGGCACAGTTTCTTCCTTAGAGCCCTCAAAAGAAATTCTGTGGACACCTTGGAATTTCTAGCCACCAGACTTAAAATTTCTCCTGTCTAAGCAACTCTTTGTGCTACTTTAATGACAAGTGGAAGAAAATGTTAAACACACCTAATAAAATATAAGACATTCCAATCTGGGGTGTTCCAATGCCTAAAATTTTTCAGAGGAAACTCATAAATCATTTTGTTTGTGTCCTTTAAAACAGGTTGTGCTTACCCTCAGGAATATTATGCAGGAGGAGCACTGTTCCCTCCACATTGAAAAATATAGTTTTAATAGGAATAGTGGGAAATATTTTTGCCTTCAGGCAGGAGGAAGATTACATATTGGTGCTTTTATAGAGCAGTAGGATATTCTCAAATATATATCTTCAATTCCCTACA
This sequence comes from Bos javanicus, assembly GCF_032452875.1. Lineage (NCBI taxonomy): Eukaryota > Metazoa > Chordata > Mammalia > Artiodactyla > Bovidae > Bos > Bos javanicus. Next base: position 15,691,501 of record NC_083883.1, read on the forward strand.
GTCAAAGGGAGAGATAAATAAGACCAATACATTGTTTGAATGCCAGGAGCAATGTAAGACAATTGCTCTTTATTACAAATTTTGTATAATATAAAAAAGGAAATTATCATTTCAAGCATAAAAGAAACTCATAACCATTTTGGAAAGTCCACATTTAATATACTAATTTGTAAGGTACAGTAATATAATTTCATTGTTCATAAACAATGTGATAATAATTGGATAAGCCTAATATGTAATGGCTTTATATCTGTATATGATATATCTTTTAATGCATCTTTTAAGTGTATACAATTTCTTTAAAAATATGTCTGCATTTACATTTGGCAATTATTTGAATTTTCCACAATGTGGATAAAATTTATTTTAATATCAGTTCAGTTCAATCGCTCAGTCGTGTCCACCTCTTTGCGACCCCATGAATCGCACCACGCCAGGCCTCCCTGTCCATCACCAACTCCCGGAGTTCACTCAGACTCACGTCCATCGAGTCGGTGATGCCATCCAGCCATCTCATCCTCTGCTGTCCCCTTCTCCTCCTGCCCCCAATCCCTCCCAGCATCAGAGTCTTTTCCAATGAGCCAACTCTTCACATCAGGTGGCCAAAGTACTGGACTTTCAGCTTTAGCATCATTCCTTCCAGAGAACACCTAGGGCTGATCTCCTTCAGAATTGACTGGTTGGATCTCCTTGCAGTCCAAGGGACTCTCAAGAGTCTTCTCCAACACCACAGTTCAAAAGCATCAATTCTTCGGTGCTCAGCCTTCTTCACAGACCAACTCTCACATCCATACATGACCACTGGAAAAACCATAGCCTTGACTAGACGGATCTTTGTTGGCAAAGCAATGTCTCTGCTTTTCAATATGCTATCTAGGTTTGTCATAACTTTCCTTCCAAGGAGTAAGCGTCTTTTAATTTCATGGCTGCAGTCACCATCTGCAGTGATTTTGGAGCCCAAAAAATAAAGTCTGACACTGTCTCCACTGTTTCCCCATCTATTTGCCATGAAGTGATGGGACCAGATGCCATGATCTTTGTTTTCTGAATGTTGAGTTTTAGGCCAACTTTTTCACTGTCCTCTTTCACCTTCATCAAGAGGATTTTTAGTTCCTCTTCACTTTCTGCCATAAGGATGGTGTACTAAAATAGTTGAAAACATATGTGAATTATTTTATATGTGACCTGGATTTGCATAATTATTAGATAAAAAGCATAAGGCAAATGAAAACTGAGTAAATACCCAACTCTGCATTCAGTTCATTTCAGTTGCTCAGTCGTGTCTGACTCTGCAACCCCATGAACTGCAGCACACCAGGGCTCCCTGTCCATCACCAACTCCCAGATAACCCAACTCTGAAGGTTAATATTTTTAAATCATTATTCTTGCATAAAATAGAGATATTTCATGACTTAGGGCTTAATTAAATTATTTCTTTCAGAGCAGTAAGAAACAAGGAAAAAATCACCCTTTTAAAGACAGTACCATATCACTGTAAACAACTATTTCAGTACATCACTAAAACATAAATGAAAAAAATGAAAAGAATTTAGATAAGGATAAAATACTAACTAAGGAGCATAGTACATTATGGTGTACCAATAAGTTACGACTGCTCCCTCATTTTGAAATATATGAGATCATATATTTTGAATTGAGGATAATTTATATATTGTCAAGTAATAGAGGCTGTAGTTTAGAATCTTCCACTATCTGAATATTATTTTCATCCATTTTTCATGTTCTATTCTTATTTTTTTAAACTTTGTATTTTATATTGGAGTATAACTGAGTAATAATGCTGTGATGGTTTCAGGTGAATAGTGAAGGGACTCAGTCATATGGATACATATATTTCCCAAACTTCCCTCCCATCCTGGCTGCCACATAACATTGAGCAGAGTTCCCTGAGCTATATAGTAGATCCTTGTTGGTTACCTCATTTTGTTAGTTTGAGTTGAATACTTACTGATGACTTTTTCAATATTAATAGTGATTCTATCATATGTTGTTTCTACCGAATGAAAGTGAAAGTCGCTCAGTAGTGTCCGACTCTTTGCAACCTCATGGACTATACAGTCCATGGAATTCTCTAGGCCAGAATACTGGAGTGGGTAGCCTTTCCCTTCTCCAGGAGATCTTCCCAAGCCAGGGATGGAACCCAGGTCTCCCACATTGCAGATGGATTCTTTACCAGCTGAGCCACAAGGGAAGCCCAATTTCTACTGAACATTAGCATAATCAAACATATTAGATATTCTTCAAAATTTAATCTAACTCAAATTTTTATTAAAGTCAAATTAAACATATCAATGAAAGACTAAAGCAAAATCACAAAGCAAAGATTTTCTTATGGATGTATATTAAACATATATTTAAATAACAGCAGGTTTTCTTAGAGATGAAACTTTCAGGAAATGATTAAATTTTAATTTTTTATTTTCTGCCTTATTTATTTGTTATAGTCCTAGAGAAAAGCTCTCAAAATAAGACACACACAGACACACACATACACTCATACCTACATCCAGAACAGAGTACTCTGTATACTTTATTTTCATTTAATGTTTCTTATAAGAATGAAAAAAAATGATTGAAGGACTACATTTGAAAATTTAATGATTGGTAAATCACAGGATTTTTTCCTCATTTATTTCAATGCAAATACATATTTTTAAAAATTTTACCTTATATTGGAGCATCCTTGATTAACAACATTGTGCTAGAGTTAGGTGTACAGCAAAGTGATTCAGTTATACATGTATCTATTCTTTTCCAAACTTTTTACCATTTAGGTTACTACAGAATACTGAGCAGAGTTCCTTGTGCTGTACAGTAGGTCTTCGTTGGTCTTCCATTTTTAATATGGCAGCATGTACATATGTGTCCCAAACTCACAATCTATCCTTTACTCTCACCCTTCACCCACTCCTACCTCCCCCTGGTAAGCATGTGTTCCCTCTCTAAGTCTGTGAGTCTGTTTTATAAATAAGTTCACTAGTATCATACTTTTGTTTTATATTCTGCATGTGTGTGATATCACATGATATATGTCTTTGTCTATCTAACATACTTTACTGATAGTCTCCAGATCCATTCATGTTGCATACATTTCTATCTGACATCTTGATTTGTGACAGTTATTTATTGATGAGATTTACACATAAGTAAAATCAAAATTGGAGTAGGAAATGGCAACCCACTCCAATATTCTCTCCTGGAAAATTCCATAAAGCCTAGTGGGCCACAGTCCATGGAGTCACAAAGACTGGGACATGACTGAATGACTGAGCATAACACAATAGAATCAAAATAGAAGATGTGATTATTTTATATACATATTTCAAACTATAAACCCCAACTAAAATATCATTACATTTTTGTATTATTTAAACTATGTATTTGAGTTTTTAATGCATAGTTAAAAGTGTATTTGTGTGATAAAAATAGATTTTTTGAATAATGAATTTATGTCTGCTTATTAATTTGATAGGCTTCATTGTGGCTCAGCTGGTAAATAATCTGCCTGTAAAGCAGGAGACCTGGGTTCAAGCCCTGGACTGGGAAGATCCCCTGGAGGAGGGAAAGGCCTCCCACTCTAGGTGGCCTCCCACTTCTGGCCTGGAGAATTCCATGGACTGTATAGTCCATGGGGTCTCAAAGGGTCAGACACAAATGAGTGACTTTCACTTTTCACTTTCATTAATTTGATAATATTGGCTAAATTAGTTATATTTTTAATCTCTTTTTACCTGCAAAATTAAATTGAAAATTATAGGAAGAATAGTGTAATAGTAATTATCAGCAGTAGTTATATTAATATTAGCTTATATTACCCATAATATTTTTATGTAATACAAATAAAATAGTATCTATGAGTGCATTTTCTAAATGGAAAAGCATTTTAGAAATATGAAACATAAGAATCAGTATGAATTGACATAGAATCAAAATGGTCAGATATAATTTTGGTCATTAATCATCACAACTCAGCAGACACTGGGTATACTCGTGTACTTTCTGGGCATTACAGCATATTTAGGATGTGGTGCTCCCAATACTTAAATGCTCCTGTAATACATGAAAGAAAGTGTTAGTCATTCAGTCGTGTCCAACTCTTTGCGATCCCATAGACTGTAAACTGCCAGGCTCCTCTGTCCATGGGATTCCCCAGGTGGGAATAGTGGAGTGAGTTGTGATTTCCTTCTCCAGGGGATCTTCCCAACCCAGGGATCAAACTCAGGTCTCCCACACTGGAATACATATGCAGGATTATTGTTTTGTAGAGATAATTCCCACTTTTGCAATATTTGTCATATGCTTTATATTTACAGGGAACATGTAGAGTATTAAAACTTTTTCACAAGTAATATCATTTTTCATCCACATAGAATATTTCCAAGGCAGGTAGGGAAAAAGCATGATGTGTTAATAAAGGGCAGCTTATAGCAAATTGCTACCATATATTTCCAAAGGCTAATCTATCTGTAAAACTAATCCATGTGAAAGAGGCCAAAGAACTTGGAAAGTCTCCAGGCTGGCAAGAATTCTTCCTTTCATATAGCATATGAGGGAAAACATTTTGCTATAGTTGGTTTGATGAGTCCATATCTGTGTAAGTAAGATGTTACCAGATGCTAACATTATGGTAGATAAAGGGAAGTGATTTTTCCATGTTTTTTCCATGTGAGTGAAAGTGAAAGTCACTTAGTTGGGTCCAACTTTTTGGGACCCCATGGACTGTAGCCCACCAGGCTCCTCTGTCCATGGAATTCTCCAGGCAAGGGTACTGGAGTCGGTTGCCATTCCCTTCTCCATGGGACCTTCCCTATCCAGGGATCAATCCCAGGACTCCTGCATTGCAGGCATATTCTTTACCATCTGAACTCCTAGGGAAGCCCTAATCTGGATACACTGGTTACTAAACTCTCAATTTCATATGAGAGTCTTCCTAAAGAATTTTCAGAGCATCAGTGAAATATCTTTAACACTATCTATCTATCCATCCATCCATCAATTTTTTATTTACCGTCTATCTCTATCCAGCCATTTGCCTCAAATATCTATTTTCTGAACAAGCTGCTGATTATTCACTTCTTACATACATTTACATTATACCATCCATCATTGTAAATGATGATTTCTTAAATTCTGGATATTTGCTAAGTTTGAAGGGTACTGAGAAAATCAAATTTGGGGACCTAAAATCTCAGGGATATTCCTATGTCATTTTTATACATTCAAATCTTGCCAAGCTGCATATCCTGACCATACCGCTACCCTGCAGGTCTGTGACAGATTCATCTTATTTAAAATTGCAGAGCTACTACCTAAACCACAGGCCCTATGCCTTTTCTTCTGCATCCCATTGACTTTCATAAATTTTACTGTATTTATCTGCTGTTTTACCCACACCGACGTTTCTGTTAACCTGTATTTGTGGCACATAACTACATATTGAAATGTTGCTTGCTGAACTTGAAATATACAAGAGTGATACTAGAGATGCAAAGTGCCTTCAAATAAATGCATACTTTCTGCACATTTCTTCTTTTTATAAATGGTGTTTCATGTTTAGTATAGGGAACATGTGTATTCCCTACCTAACTCTTTTCCTAACTCTCGTGTAGTTTGTTTTATAAGCATTTTACTATCCCTCCCTGGTGGCTCAGCAGTGAAGAATCCACCTGTAGTGCAGGAGTTGAAAATGATGCAGGTTTGATCCCTGGGTCAGGAAGACCCCCTGGAGGAGGAAACGGCAATCCACTTCAGTATTCTTGCCTGGGAAATCCCGTGGAGAGAGGAGCCTGGCGGGCTACAGTCCATCCGGTCACGAAGAGTTGGACATGACTGAGCACACACACACACTATCCCTCCTGGTATCATTCAAATTTAAAGATACGAATGAGGCTCATCACTTTCCTCTTTTAAAAGCCTTCCTTAAAATAACAAACACACTAAACACAATAATGTTACTACTCCTGTATCTACAATTCCAGGTATTCTCAAACAGTTAATTTGCCAATGCTAATTTGATATATTTCCACATCTTATACATATATTTGCTCGTTGCTCAGCCCTGTCTGACTCTTTGGTGTACTCATGGGTGTAAACAGAGACATATCCTCATTTATCATAACATTCATAATCAGGGGGAGGTAAAATAGATATTAAGCAACTAAACAAACAGAAAAATATATAAATTGAGTGGATAAGTGGTTAAAGGTAAGCAGATTTATCCAAGTAACAGAAGCAACAGAAGCAAAGAGTAACAGAAGGTGAAGTTATTACTTTACAATGTATAATTAGGGAAGGACTCTTCCAGAATGTTATTTTAGTTCAGACATATAAAATGAGAGAAGCCAGTCAGCAAAGAAATTAAGGGAAAAACAGGAGGGAAAGACAGAACAAAAAGTGCAAAGATTTTGAATTAGGAAAAACATTTTTTCCAAAGTAGAAGTAATTGGAGTGGTAAGAGGAAGTACTAGAGAATTAATTAGTTAAGAGCTCACACTTGCAAAGCTTCATAAATAATGTTATAAGACTTGATTTTATGACAGATTTCATGAAAAATTCAAAATCGCTGGCATTGTGACTATCTGATTTACGTGTTTTAAGTCATTCTGCTCCTATATGTAGTATGAAATATAGGAGGACCAGAATGAGGGAAGAAAGTTACTAATAATAGTGGTCATTTAAAAACTACCAGATGGTTAGCTTGTTTTTTAAATTTAACTAGTTAAATCGTGATGTACTGGACATCCAGGCACATAGACTTTTGTGAGAATAACTTGATATTTCTTCAGGGTAGATTCATACATTCCTGGATTAATGAGTCTGTTCTTTTTGAACTTAAAACATCGCCCATTTCTTTTTTGTTATTATTATATAATACCATAAATATTGTATTAATAAGAAAATTATAAAAAATTTTTTAAACTTTTTTGTTCATTTATTATCTGTTTGTTTTACATAGTGCTTATATCTCTTGTAGAAAAACCTCTGCTCTAAACAGAGAACAAAATCATTTTAAAAAATAAATTTTAAAGTTCAAACATATTGCAATCATTCAATCTCCTTTTTTATAATTTTAAATGTAGTATCTGTCCTAGCTTATCAATTTTGTCATTGAGAAAATAAAGTTAATGAGCTTAATTAAATAGTAAGTCATGAACACAGTCATAAGTTAGGATATTCAGGCAACAGAGTTTCTCTTAAGCAAGTAATCAGATGACTCTTCTGATATATGCGAAGTATAATCAAAGGAACAAAACTTGCCTTTAATCTTCTTTACTGTATAAACAACAGTAGGAAATTAGCACACTGGGAGTTCAGACATCACTAACATAATCCTCAAATCACTATAAACATTTGACAGAGAGTTAGAATTTTATCCTAATTACTTTTTCAATGAGCTACATTATTAGAAAAAATGTCTATTAATATTTCACCTTGAAGATCACAACAGAAGTTGTATTCACATAACACTTTCCCATAAGTGTCTGTATTTACACAGCATCCATTATTTTCTTTCCAAATAAGCAGATTTACTGCCACTGGCATGCTCCAGCTGTAAATAAATTTCAGTAGGGTGTATAGAAACAGGAAATAATATTCCTGGAACTTGGCCATTGTTTGATTTGGTCCCTTGTTAGAAGTAGCATTAATTTGAAAGAATAGATTGATTGCTGACTTGTGGAAAATATTGTAGAGAGAGAAGTGGGCAGTAATGCAGCATCAAATTCTGCTGAATAGTCATGGAAAATGAAAATGTGTATGCAAATGTGTAAAATTAATTACAACAATTTTGACCAATTCCTATACTGTTTTCAAATTATGTAAACTTAATTACATATGCTGTAAAATGAACCATGTTTTTACTCTAAGAAAGTATTTGAATATATGCATAATTTAAATTCTCCCTCAATTTCTCTCATTGTAATATTTTGTACGAAAGGGAGTAGCTACTACATTGTATATATGCCAGTAAATAACATGTTCTCAGAAAAGAAACTGAGGCTTTTAGCAGACTTTCTAAAAATATGAATTTCATTGTTTCATCATTTTAAAATTGGAACATTTGTAAAAATAATGTTTTTTTAAAGGTAATTTATTTCCCATAAACTTCAGTCTACCCATTTGATTAAAATATATGGTGGTAGGCAAAATAATGGACTCACAAACTTGTCCACATCCTGATCTTTGGAACATGTGAAATTGTTACATGTCAAAAGAAATTAACACAGTAGACAGTATTAGGTAGTTAATCATTGGTGTAGTTGTTTGGTTGATAAGTCGCGTCTGACTCTTTGTGACCCCATGAACTGTAGCTAGCCATGCTTCTCTGTTCATGGGATTTCCCAGGCAAGAATACTGGAGTGGGCTGCCATTTCCTTCCCCAGGAGATCTTTCTGATGCTGTGTCTTCCGTGTCTTCTGCTTGGCAGTTGGATTCTTTACCACTGAGCCACATGGGAAGCCCCAGTGTAAACACAGGGATCCTTAAATGTGGAAGACAGAGCAGAAGCGCATCAGAGTGATACAGGGTGATGTGATGGAGAGCCCACAAGCCTTCACCAAAAACAACAACAACAACTCACAATCGCTGCTTTTGGAAGTGGAAAGTGGCTAGGAACAAAGAAAACCAGCACCTGGAAAAGGCAAGGAAATGGATCCCAGGAAGGAATGCAGCGCTGCCAGCAGCTTGACTTTAGCCAAGTGAGATTCATTTCAGACTTTTGATCTCAAGAACCGAAAGATAATAAATTTGTATTATCTTCAGCCATCAAATTTGGGGCAATTTGTTACAGCAGCAATGGGAAACTGATACACACATGAAAATATTTAGCAAATAATTTTAAGGGGAGATAGATTCCACATTTCTTTTACATTGATAAAATATGAAAACATAGCATCACAGTATTACAGATATCCTACAAAGTACAAACTCTTGGGGGAGGGGAAATGGATAATCCCCCCAAATCATGAATTCAACCCCTATTTATTACTCATTTTTATGACCAAAACTAGTAGGACACTTTAATCCCATAGCATCTTACTTGTTAAGTATTTTTCAAAGACCAGAGAATAACTTCTTAGATTGTATGCACATTAAAGGAAAAAACTCATGATTTTGTAATAAAAACACATTAGCCGTTTTAAAATTAAACTCCACAAATACTAAGTTATTTAAGATCTCTCAAACAGGTAAAATGTAGCCAATTTTTAGCACATTTGTAAAACTAGTTTTCCTATAAATAAACATTGTCCCTTCTTGGAGAAGTTCTTTTTTCACTCCCCCTCCTCATTAGCTATCTATTTTACATATGGTAAAGTATATGTGTAAGTATATGTAAAATGCTCTTCCAACAACACAAGAGAAGACTTTACACATGGACATCACCCGATGGTCAACACCGAAATCAGATTGATTATATTCTTTGCAGCCAAAGATGGAGAAGCTCTATACAGTCAACAAAAACAAGACCAGGAGCTGCCTGTGGCTCAGATCATGAACTTCTTATTGCCAAATTCAGACTGAAATTGAAGAAAGTAGGGAAAATCACTAGACCATTCAGGTATGACCTAAATCAAATCCCTTATGATTATACAGTGAGAGTGAGAAATAAATTTAAGGGCCTAGATCTGATAGATAGAGTGCCTGATGAACTATGGACTGACGTTCGTAACATTGTACAGGAGTCAGGGATCAAGACCATCCTCAAGGAAAAGAAATGCAAAAAAGCAAAATGGCTGTCTGGGGAGGCCTTACAAATAGCTGTGCAAAGAAGAGAAGGGAAAGCAAAGGAGAAAAGGAAAGATATAAGCATCTGAATGCAGAGTTCCAAAGAATAGCAAGGAGAGATAAGAAAGCCTTCCTCAGCGATCAACGCAAAGAAATAGCGGAAAACAACAGAATGGGAAAGACCAGAGATCTCTTCAAGAAAATTAGAGATACCAAGGGAACATTTCATGCAAAGATGGGCTCGATAAAGGACAGAAATGGTATGGACCTAACAGAAGCAGAAGATATTAAGAAGAAGTGGCAAGAATACACAGAAGAACTGTACAACAAAGATCTTCACGATCCAGATAATCACGATGGTGTGATCACTCGTACCTAGAGTCAGACATCCTGGAATGTGAAGTCAAGTGGGCCTTAGAAAGGCCCACTAAGAACAAAGCTAGTGGGGGTGATGGAATTCCAGGTGAGCTATTTCAAATCCTGAAAGATGATGCTTTAAAAATGTTGCACTCAATATGCCAGCAAATTTGGAAAACTCAGCAGTGGCCACAGGACTGGAAAAGGTCAGTTTTCATTCCAATCCCAAAGAAAGGCAATGCCAAAGAATGCTCAAACTACCACACAATTGCACTCATCTCACGCGCTAGTAAAGTAATGCTCAAAATTCTCCAAGCCAGGCTTCAGCAATACGTGAACTGTGAACTTCCAGATGTTCAAGCTGGTTTTAGAAAAGGCAGAGGAACCAGAGATCAAATTGACAATATCCACTGGATCATGGAAAAAGCAAGAGAGTTCCAGAAAAACATCTATTTCTGCTTCATTGACTATGCCAAAGCCTTCGACTGTGTGGATCACAATAAACTGTGGAAAATTCTGAAAGAGATGGGAATAGCAGACCACCTGATCTACCTCTTGAGAAATTTGTATGCAGGTCAGGAAGCAACAATTAGAACTGGACATGGAACAACAGACTGGTTCCAAATAGGAAAAGGAGTACATCAAGGCTGTATATTGTCACCCTGCTTATTTAACTTATATGCAGAGTACATCATGAGAGACATTGGGCTAGAAGAAGCACAAGCTGGACTCAAGATTGCTGGGAGAAATATCAATAACCTCAGATATGCAGATGACACCACCCTTATAGCAGAAAGTGAAGAGGAACTGAAAAGCCTCTTGATGAAGGTGAAAGAGGAGAGTGAAAAAGTTGGCCTAAAACTCAACATTCAGAAAACAAAGATCATGGCATCTGGTCCCATCACGTCATGGGAAATAGATGGGGAAACAGTGGAAACAGTGTCAGACTTTATTTTTTTGAGCTCCAAAATCACTGCAGATGGTGACTGCAGCCATGAAATTAAAAGATGCTTACTCCTTGGAAGAAAAGTTATGACCAACCTAGATAGCATATTGAAAAGCAGAGACATTACTTTGCCAACAAAGGTCTGTCTAATCAAGGCTATGGTTTTTCCAGTGGTCATGTATGCATGTGAGAGTTGTACTGTGAAGAAGGCTGAGCGCCGAAGAATTGATGCTTTTGAACTGTGGTGTTGGAGAAGACTCTTGAGAGTCCCTTGGACTGCAAGGAGATCCAACCAGTCAATTCTGAAGGAGATCAGCCCTGGGTGTTCTTTGGAAGGAATGATGCTAAAGCTGAAACTCCAGTACTTTGGCCACCTGATGTGAAGAGTTAACTCATTGGAAAAGAGTCTGATGCTGGGAGGGATTGGGGGCAGGAGGAGAAGGGGACAACAGAGGATGAGATGGCTGGATGGCATCACTGACTCGATGGACGTGAGTCTCAGTGAACTCCGGGAGTTGGTGATGGACAGGCAGGCCTGGCATGCTGTGATTCATGGGGTCACAAAGAGTCGGACATGACTGAGCGACTGAACTGAACTGAACTGAAAGTATGTTTCCACATTATTCTTTGAGAAGTTCTTCTTTTTGTTTATAACTTAATCCTGGGTCTTGAGCTGCATATGTGACTCGTAATCTACGTAAAAGGTAGTATCAGAATATTTTAAAGAAAACCTATATTCCAATATTAGAATGAGATAAGAGCCATGTAAATGTGATTTTTCTTATTTCTAGTTAGTACTTTTGGATAATTTTTCCAGTAAATATTTTTACACAGAGTCTTTTCCTTCACAGAAGACTCTAATATCACAAACAATAATAAATGCCTGAATAAAAATGGGACTCTTTTATTCATCATTTAAAAAAAAAACATATAAAACATATACAAAAAATATGACCAGAATATGGACAAATCATCTATAAACCTGTAAAACTTGTTCAAACTTAGACTGGTAATAAAGAATTCTAAATTTAAGTAACAGTGATTTAGCACTGAAGGAATTTCCCCAGTGACTTTAAAACCAGACTAGGCAGTTAATTATTGGTCTGTAATATTACAAGGTCACTCCATGATTATCTGAGAAGCAGAGCACATTTATATAGGAATTGGAACAGATCTGGTTTAGGCAGGAGCATCACCTGGAGTATGAGTAACAGACAAAATTCAGTTAATAAATCAAATATTGAACACATGGAATTAAAAAAAATTGTGGAAAAAGATTCTTTATGTGATTGTATTTGAATTTATACATACACTTCATTGGTGGCCTAGGAAAAGTAGCTACTAATACCACTGCATTAATTATTAATTAATAATGAATTAATAAATTAATTTCATGCTAACGGTAGAAAAAGGTAGTCTATGGACCTAAATTTTCTTATGTCTACAATAATAATTTCCAAAATTCTTTTGAAATTTGTAATTCAATGATTTATAGAAAGTGAAAATATGGTAGGAAAAATTTTGGGAAATTATGTTTGACATTCTTTTCAACAATTCTTTCTTTTGGCAATTATAATTGGCAGTATGCAGTGTTTACAAGGAAGAAAATAGTGGACATTTCCTATTGATAAAAAGGTAAAATGGTTTAGCAGTTACTTATAAAGCCATTTAAAAGAGATGATATGTTTTAAGAAGGAAAATTTGACCTTCTTCCAATATATTAAAAAAATATAGATGCACTTTGTGATCAATGCACAGACTTCACCTCTCAGGGATGAAGAAGTGACCTGAAGCACATAAAGCCCTGGAAAACCTCCCTGCCCTGCAGTAACTACTCTTGTGTTAGGAGAGGGAGAATTCACCACCGCTGAACCCTGCCTACATTATTCAAACTAAAAGGAAAAACAAAAGTCAAGAAGTCATATTTATAGGCTTAAGGGAAATAACAAAAATAATATCAATGCTAATAACACTATTTTGAGACCAGGAAGGCAAATTGATTTCAACACTATTTCTCTGCTAACACCACGAAGTAGGCTTTTTCTTTCATTTTTAGTTCTCATGGAAAGAACATTTTATACAATCAAAGACTTCCTTAAATCTTTTCAATAACAAAGGAAACAAACTTAAGTCAAAGCTCTAAATACATGACTGGTCTTGGATGAGCTTAGAGAGACCATGTGAGGCACTCCTGGATGTGTGACTATCTGTACTACATAGTATTCTTTTTTAAAAATTTTTATTGGAGTATAGCTGGTTTACAGTGTCATGTTAGTTTTTGCTATACAGCAAAGTGAATCAGTTACACATAGACATGTGACAATTCTTTTTTTTAATTCTTTCCCCTTACAGGCCATTACAGAGTATTAAGTTCCCTGTTCTGTACAGTAGGTTCTCATTAATTATCTATTTTAGGTACACTGCTGCTAAGTCACTTCAGTCGTGTCCAACTCTGTGCGACCCCATAGACAGCAGCCCACCAGGCTCCCCCATCCCTGGGATTCTCCAGGCAAGAACACTGGAGTGGGTTGCCATTTCCTTCTCCAATGCATGAAAGTGAAAAGTGAAAGTGAAGTTGCTCAGTCGTGTCCGACTCTTAGGGACCCCATGGACTGCAGCCTACCAGGCTCCTCCATCCATGGGATTTTCCAGGCAAGAGGCACTGGAGTGGGGTGCCATTGCCTTCTCCGATTTTAGGTATAGTTTTGTGTATATGTCAATCTCAGTCTCCCAGTTTATCTCTCCCCTTACTCTATGGTAATCACAAGGGGTTTGTTTTCTACATCTGTAACTCTATTTCTGTTTTGTAAATAATTTTGCTTGTACCCTGCTTTAGATTCCACATATAAGTGATAGCAGGTGATCATAGTCTTTCTCTGTCTGACTTACTTCCCTCATATGATGATCTCTAAATGCACCTACATTATTTTGCTCGCTTTAATGGCTGAGTAATATTCCATTGTACATATGTACCATATCTTCTTTATCCCTTAAGCTGTTTATGAACAGTTAGGCTGCTTCCATGTTCTGGCTATTGTGAATAGTGCTTCAGTGATAATCTTTGTGAATTATAGTTTTCTTTGGATACATGATCAAGAGTGAGACTGCTGGATCATATGGTATCTCTGGAGGCTTCTGAGGTAGTGCTAGTGGTGAATAACCTGACTGCCAATGCAGGAGACATAAGAGATGCAGGTTCCATCCCTGGGTCAGGAAGATCCCCTGGAGGAGGGCATGGCAACCCACACTAGTATTCTTGCCTGGAGAATCCCATAGAAAAAGGAGCCTGGAACACGTGAACAAATATGTAAAATACACTGCAAATTAGATTTTGTTAGAAAATCTTAGAAGCAAAATCTTTTGCTTCTAAGCAAAGTAAGAAGAATGAGTGATTGAGATGAGGAGACAAGCCGTGTATATGTGTTAACCAGTGAAGGCTTTGGTTAGAAAATACGAGTATTACCACCAAACTTTGTGGCTTAAAACAGCAATCATTTTAAGATATCTCAGAATTCCTGTACATAAGGAGCTTAGAAAGGACCAAGCAGGGTATTTCTGATGTGAATTACTCATGCAATGGCAATCAGACTGGATGGAGGTAGAATGTGTCACTCACTTCTTGTCAAATCAGGTCTATCTTCATGGGCCTTATGCATCAGCTCTTTGGGGATTTTCCACAACATGGAGGCCTCAGGGCAGCTTACATGGTGGCACAAGCCACCAACAAACATGTGCAGAAATTTTTATAACCTTACCTTAAGAGTCAAATAAAATCATTTCAGACAGAGCTACAAACCCACCCTGATTTAAAGGGAGAGAACACAGAGCTTGGCTTTTAATGTGAGAATGAAAGTTAGACTGTAAAAGAGTATGTGTGATGCTGTATCTGTTGTCACCATTTAAAAATATACTGTCTGCCACAGCATAGAGTGGTAACTTCCCTCTTTTGCAGTGCTGGGACTTGTATTCCTAGGGTCTTGAAAAGTTATTTTTTAAAATCTGTATTTTAGTTTACTCATGTGAAAAATTGGGGTAACTCTATTTCATCTTAACAGGCTCCAATTGAGGGCTGGCACATGTGGCCACATATATGAATGTGAGAGTTGTACTATAAAGAAAGCTGAGCGCCAAAGAATTGATGCTTTTGAACTGTGGTGTTGGAGAAGACTCTTGAGAGTCCCTTGGACTGCAAGGAGATCCAACCAGTCCATCCTAAAGGAGATCAGTCCTGGGTATTCATTGGTAGGACTGATGTTGAAGCTGAAACTCCAATACTTTGGCCATCTGATGCAAAGAGCTGACTCATTGGAAAAGACCCTGATGCTGGGAAAGATTGAGGGCAGGAGGAGAAGGGGACGACAGAGGATGAGATGATTGGATAGCATCACCGACTCAATGGACATGGGTTTGGGTGGACTCCGAGAGTTGGTGATGGACAGGGAGGCCTAGTGTGCTGTGGTTCATGGGGTCACAAAGAGTCGGACACGACTGAGTGACTGAACTGAACTGAACTGAATAATGACTACTTTGTGTATATTTACCATGAAATTGGAATTATAAATCAACATAACTGGTGATTATATTATGCTTATTCATATTTACTCTATATTATTTATTTATTATATTTTATCCGCTTAATGAAATGTATACTGACATTAACTTGTTGCATACAGAGAGATCTTGAAACTATGCAAATATCCTTTCTCTCATATTTTACCCACTAATTTTAGCAACTGTTGATGGTTATTGCTTACAATAATTATGATTGTGACATTTGTTAATAGTAGATATTTAATTTCCTCCCAACATTTATAAATTAAAATTATGCTATAAGAAAGAATATCCCTCTTCCCTCATTATTTTCTGTAATTTCTTTCTTCATTTATCTTTATGAGATGGACTTGTGGATACTTTTTAAATTAGAGTTAGAACCCAATAATGTCAATATTTATTTTGTTTATACTGGTACATTCTCTAGAAGATATTCTACTTTGGGAGACTTAGACCTCGGAAATTTGAGAGAAATAAAGGAAACTTTCTGCCTTGGGGCTTCCCAGGTAGCAGTAGTAAAGAATTCGCCTGCCAATGCAGGAGATGTGGGTTCAGTCCCTGGGTTGGGAAGATGCTCTGGAGGAGGAAATGGCAACCCACTCCAGTATTCTTGCCTAGGAAATCCCATGGACAGAGGAGCCTGGTGAGCTACAGTCAATGGGGTTGCAAAGAGGTGGACACAACTGAGCATGAATGCATGCATGTATACATAATTATACTATAGTTGTATAAGAAGATAACAGTAGAATTTGGGAAAGGACTAAGGGAACTCTCTGCTTTTATGCAATCTTTTCAGAGGGAAGGGAATGGCAACCCACTCCAGTATTCTTGCCTGGACAAGAATTTATTCTTGTCCTCCTCCAAGGACAGAGGAGCCTGGTGGGCTACAGTCCATGGGGTCACAAACAGTCGGATATGACTGAGTGACTAACACTATAAACTTAAAATTATTTCAAATTAAAAGTTGAAAAGAAAAAAAAAGGGGGGGGTAACAGTGGATATCAAGTATTGACCAAGACAGCCTTAGCATTCCCCTCAACTAAATCACACACGTTTCTTCCAGACTCTCTGTCATAACCTCCCTTTTCTTAAAGCATTTACTCCAGAAAACCTTTGATTGTGAATTCTTGCTCTGCCTCTTTGAGATGAAAACTTTCTCTCAACCTCTTGCTGGTTTTATAACCTACTGACATAAAACAAATAGACTACCAGTTATTTCTCCAGCAAAGATGGTTTTACTTGAGATCAGAAAAAAATTGCAATTTGGAGTCTGCAGCCATGGTGCTGTTCACTCCTTAAGTTATGTCCAACTCTTTCCAACCGTGGTAAGCCCATGCAAGTTCCCACACAGAAAGGGAAGGAGAACCCATTTATAGAGCAAAAAAGAAAGTTGGGGGAAATGTAGAAGACAGTCATGACAATTCATTGGCTGAGTCTTTTTTCAGAAAAGAAGAGCCTGTCTTTTCCCTGTTGATCTCTGCTTTGGTATCAGGGATTGAGAACTCCCCAGTCTGGTCTCCCAAATCTATTTCATTGAGATCTCAGCTTATTACTTTTTTTTTTTTTACAAAACCAAGTATGTGTTTCTCAAGGACCTGGGAGACATCCATTTGAAATGTAGCCATCAAAGGAAACAGCTCCCTTGTCTCCTAGTCACTGTGGTAAGTCAGGAACCTAACTTCCATAAGCAACACTTAACAAACATAGAATATCTCATCAAACCTTCCCACCACCCGCTATGGTCTCCCTGTGCTTTTCTACCAGCTTATTTCAATGCTTTCAAACTCTCCTGTCTTTTGATTCATGGGAGCTGAGTTCAATCTCTCTCCCCTTTTGTGGTAGTTTTGGATAAAGCCTTTCTTGCCTATTTTATTTTCAGGTACATTTACTCTTTGACATTATTCAAGATTGCCTTTGAGCCTCATTTTATAGAGCCATGATTTTATATAATTTTAAGATTTTAAGACACAATGTTATATAATGAATCTGGTAAATAAATAATGCCTTATTTTAAAATTGAATTTTGAGGGTCTAGGACATGCAAACTTAATTTTTATGTTTTATTTTAGAAATATTTTAGTAGAAATGATAGAAAAGTAAGCTCCAAGGTATTTCAGGGTCCTTCACAATTCACAAACAGCACCATCTATTTTTTCCTAACAAAAATGTCTTAGCATCACATCCCCAGGACTCATTTATCTCATAACTGGAACTTTGCCCCTTTTGACCACTTTCATCCAAAACCCCCCACCCCTGCCTCTGGTAATCACAAATTGGATCTCTTTTTCTATAAATCTCTTTGTCTTTGAAGTGTAATTTACCTGTTACACTATGCTAGTTCCTATTACACGACATGTGCTGTGCCGTGCTTAATTGCTCAGTCATGTCTGACTCTGAGCAACACCATGGACTGTAGCCTGCTAAGCTCCTCTGTCCATGGAGATGTTCCAGGCAAGAATATTAGAATGGGTTGCCATGCCCTCCTCCAGGGGATCTTCCCAACCCAGGAATGGAACCCAGATCTCCCACATTGAAGGTGGATTCTTTACCGACTAAGCCACCAGGGAAGCCCAAGAAATTATGGAGTGGATAGTCTATCCCTTCTTCAGGGGATCTTCCCAAACCAGGAATTGAACCGGATTCTCCTGCATTGCAGGCAGATTCTTTATCAGCTGAGATACAAGGGAAGCCCATTATACAACATAGTGATTCAGTATTTCTATACATTTCAAAATGATCACCACAATGTCTCATCATCATCTGTCACCATACAAAGATATTGCATAATTGCTACCTTCTGCACACTGTACATTTTGCCTCCATTGTCATTATTGACTAAGGGATGTCTTTATTTATTTATAAGTAAATATAATTTTTTGACTTTTTATTTTTTATTTATTTATTTTGCTTTACAATATTGTATTGGTTTTGCCATACATTGACATGAATCTGCCATGGGTGTACATGTGTTCCCCATCCTGAATCCCCCTCCCACCTCCCTCCCCATCCCATCCCTCTGGGTCATTCCAGTGCACCAGCCCCAAGCATCCTGTATCATGCATTGAACCTGGACTGGTGATTCATTTCACATATGATAATTTATATGTTTCAATGCCATTCTCCCATATCATCCCACCCTCACTCTCTCCCACAGAGTCCAAAAGACTGTTCTATACATCTGTGTCTCTTTTGCTGTCTCTCATACAGGGTTATTGTTACCATCTTTCTAAATTCCATATATATGCATTAATATACTATATTTGTGTTTTCCTTTCTGGCTTACTTCACTCTGTATAATAGGCTTCAGTTTCATCCACCTCATTAGAGCTGATTCAAACATATTCTTTTTAATGTTTGAGTAATATTCCATTGTGTATATGTACCACAGCTTTCTTATCCATTCGTCTGCTGATGGACATTTTGTCTAACCCATTTTCTTCATTTGTAAGGGGGTAATCATAATACTTATGTTGCCATATCATTTGAGGATTAAATTATATAAGTAAAAACAGTAGAATACCAATTATATATTAGACATGTCAATGTGATGCTACCCTTTCTTGAACTATTAGAAATAATTCAAGACACATAGCAAGTGCCCCTTGAAAACTGTTATTCCTATTGAAGTAATTATTTTTCTGTTTTTAGAGAGATGATATTAGGTTGGAACTTAATTAAGTAGAAAATTTTGGGGAAAAATAGTAAATACTTTATAGCAATGCCATGGAAAGAAATCTAGTACATACCATTTCATCAACATAAATAAAATTAATTTAATAATTAAACTTTTAGGGAAAATAAATATTAGTGAAACAAACAACAGCTGCTTGAGGTACAAATATTTGTTTCCATAATAATCTATTCTTAAATGAGTGCTTCCTTACAAACTTCCATAATTATGCAACATCCCTTTGTGTGTGAAAGTGTTATTTGCTTAGTCATGTCTGACTCTTTGTGACCCCATGGACCATAGTCTACCAGACTTTTCTGCCCATGGAGTTCTCCAGGCAAGAATACTGGAGTGGGTTGCCATTCCCTTCTCCAGGGGATCTTCCTGACCCAGGGATTGAACTCAGGTCTCCTACATTAGAGGCAGATTCCTTATTGTCCAAGCCTCCAGGGAAAATCCCACAATATTACTATAGTCATATTAAACTCTTTCCAAGGTGATCCCAGTATTAACAACTGCTGAGATAAATTTGTGAATGAATTTATTTTGAAGTAACTGGTAATTTAGCAATATGACTTCAAGGGAGAAAGTGAATTATTTAGAGCTTATAGATTCCCTCAGATGCTCATGGTTGTTAGAAATAGAAACGATGCTATTAAGTCAAATTAATATGAGCAAATAATAGAAATGTGCTTCTGTGGGGATTAAAGAAATTGCTTTATATTTCTAAGATACCATCACAGATACCCTGCTTCAATTTACATTTATTTAATTATTTTCTTGTAGAATTTGTGTCTAATCAGATAATAGTTGCATACAAAGAAACTCACAAGGAAAATAAATCATCTTGCTTCTCAAAATTAGTTTTCTTTATGAAACAAAGCACATAAAACCTGCAAATTTTAGTATTGGAAGGAAAAGTTCCTGGTGTATGCACAGCAACACCCATGGGTGTAGGGGTAGGGTATTTTATAATTGTTCTTGGACTTTGGTAAACTTGCACTGTGGAAATCTCAAATATGAAAAAGGTTCAGGTTTTTAAATTCTTCGTCCAGCTGTGCCAGTGAGGAGTGTCAAAATATTTCCAACAAAATTGGAATGAAAGTAGAATACAAGGACTGTAAGTAGCCTGGATTATAAAGAAAGAGGTTGTCACTTAGCCAGGGAAAAATGGCTTCCAAGGATTTTATTTTCTTGGGCTCCAAAGTCACTGCAGACAGTGACTGCAGCTATGAAATTAAAAGACGCTTGCTCCTTGGAAGGAAGGCTATGACAAATCTAGACGTGTATTAAAAAGGAGAGACATCACTTTTTCTACAAAGGTCCATAAAGTCAAAGCTATGGTTTTTCCAGTAGTCATATATGGATGTGAGAGTTGGGCCATAAAGAAAGCTGAGCACTGAGGAACTGATGCTTTTGAACTATGGTGCTGGGAAGACCCTTGGTAGTCCCTTGGACAGCAAGAAGATCAACCCAATCCATTCTAAAGGAAATCAAACCTGTGTATTCATTAGAAGGACTGATGCTAAAGCTGAAGCTCCAAATATCAAAATGAATCCACCATATTTGACAAAACTAATATAATTATGTAAAGTTTAAAAATAAAATAAAATAAAAAAAAAATAAAGCTGAAGCTCCAACACCTTGGCCACCTGATGCAAAGAGCTGACTCAATGGGAAAGACCCTGATGCTAGGAAAGATTGAGGAGAAGTGGGTAAGAGAGGATGAGATGGTTGGATAGAATCACTGGCTCAGTGGACATGAGTTTGAGCCAACTCAGGGAGATAGTAAAGAACAGAGAAGCCTGGCATGCTGTTGTCCATGGTGTTGCAATGAGTCAGAGAGGACTTAGTGACAGAACACAACAACTCAGTGCTTATTACTATCATTACATCTGGTTATATTGGGCTTGAAAAAATATATTATTGTTAAAATTAACTTCCCTTATTTCTCTGTATCTTTTTAAATGTGGTCACAAAAAAATTAAATTTACAAATATGATACCATGGGAAATTGTTGCCTTAGATGCTATTGATCTACATACACCACACAGTTAGCCCTTAGGATCTTGCCACTTCCATACAGAGCTGATCTTAGGTCTACTCTGTTCTCATATTTCAACATCTTTCTGCACATTCTACTGTGTATTCCTGGAAGGTTCAGAGTTTGGGCACTGGCTTGTTGTTGATGTTACTTGCTAAGTAGTGTCCTACTCTTTGTGACCCCATGGACAGTAGCCAACCAGGCTCCTCTGTCCATAGGATTCTCCAGGTGAGAATACTGAAGTGGGTTGTAATTCTTCCTCCAGGGGATCTTCCCGACCTAGGGATCAAACCCACATCTCCAGTGTCTCCTGCATTGGCAGGCAGATCCTTTACCACTGAGCCATCCAGGAAGCCCTTGGGATTGGGTAAAAGTGGAAATACATATATCAGCAAAATTCAGCATATCTTTACAATCTGTACATAATTTGGTGAAGTTTGGTGGGAATTGTGAGAAGTTTCTAAGTTATTCTTTGTGTGTTCTCTCAGATATTTTGTACCAGATTTCTTTCTGTGGCCAAAATAACCTGTACTTTTATGAAAACAAATAAATAACACTTTTCTTCTACATTTTGCTTTTTGTCCTTTCTCCTGGACTGAAAATAATCATACTGAATGAATGGGAGAGGATTTAGGGGATACAGAAATAATATACCAAGAAAATAAAGTAGTTAATATTTAAAAACCAGTAAGTACATTGACAAATAAAATAGATACCTAGTTAGAGAATAAAACTAGGATGTTTATACTAAAACACCATGTGGGTAAAGTAATGATAACACAATGAAAACCTACAAAACACCTGAGATATTTACATGCATGTTCTTTTTTCTCAAATCTGAGTCATGGCACCATAGATGTTGGGGAAGTTTGTGATTTCCTCAGTTCTGTCTCATCACAACAAAAATTTGAAGTGATGGACCAGTGTTACAGCCCTCAGATGGACCAGTGTTACAGCTCTGTGTTACAGCTCAGTTTTATTTAGAAAGTAAAGGAAAATACATCCTCAAGGCGTGAGGGCATACCAACCCAAAAGAAGTGAAAAGAAGAGAGGCCCCAGCCCAATTTTGGCTCCTCTTTTTATATGTTTTTCTCCTCCCCTGGGCCTGCCCTATGTAAATTGGGTTAGCCAGGAGTGCTGTTTTTTCTACCTGAGGTCCTCACTCTGGTCCTCAGACCTTCCTTTCTTCTATTTTTGTGGGCTTTTCCCTTCCTTGTCTTTTAGCCACCACCATTCTGGACTCCTTTATCCTATTCTAACTACCTAACAATTTCATATACCTTGGTCAGCAATTAATTCCTTGTCATTTAATCATATATTGTTGACAACTTTTTAAGGTCAATATTAATAGATCCAGTTAATTCTCTTTGGCTACTATTTTTATACTGTTATTTATATGTACCTTGCATGTTTGCTTTTGGGGGGCATTGTTTCCATTTAATCAATGTAAAATTTATTGTTCAATCAATGAATTAATTTATTGTACAAATAGTATGGCACATATGTTTGAATAGACAGAAACATTTTAATAGATTACACTGAACAATGTGAATTTTGTATATAATGGGATTGGAAAATAAACTACAAACCTTTCCATTCTTGAATTGGACTATATTCCCAGTATCCCACTGCTCCAGACATTTTGTCTGGAACAGGTTACAAAATGTGTGTTATCTACTTGGAGAATTCCTTCAGTGACTGTCACTCTGAAAATCTCAGCCAACTATAAGTCCCAGAAATTTATCCAACACTATTGAAACCAGAATTGGCAATCCCTATCAGATAGTACATGCCAGATCACAGCTAGGACTCAAATGAGTTTAAATTGGGCAGCTGGATCATGGGAGGTATTGGCCAGCTATCTAGGTATGTTTATCCTGGTCACTTCATTAGCTATGCCCTGCCCCTTACTTTTTGGATAATATTTATTGGGTTAGGATGGAGTTTCACTATGTCTCTAGAGAGCATTTGTAAACATGAGATTTTAGGGGGAAAATGGTGCACATTATTAAACTTTATGTGTGTGTTCAGTCTCATTTGACTCTTTGAGACCCTTTGGACTGTAGCCCACCAGGTTCATTTGTCCATGGGGTTTCCTAGGCAAGAATCCTGGAGTGGGCTGTCATTTTCCCCTCCAGGGGATCTTCCCAACCCAGGGATCAAGTCCACATCTCCTGGGTCTCTTGCATTGCAGATGGATTCTTTATCTGCTGAGCCATTGGGGAAGCCTGCTAAATGAAATAGATGAAAAACTATTCTCTAAATATGTCTATAAACATTATTTTGCTCACAAAAATTTCTTCTTCCTCCTCCTCTGCACATAATTATATCAGCTTTCTTTACATGGACCAGGCCATGTTGCTGAGCTCTGGGGAAAAAATGTGTACAAAAAGAATATGCATCACTTTTGCATGGGATCCTCTATTATATATCCAGTCTGTGAAGATTTAGTCATGAGCAGAATGGAGTTACAAGGTGGAAAGATTTTGGGACTAGAACAACTATAATAGAAGGCCACCTACTGAGTAAAAATTAAACTTTATTAAACTACAGAGGTTTTGAAATTGTTAGTCTTCTGAAGCAAGAGAATGGATTTCCCACAACATTTCTTTGGCCTTCCCTACATTCTGTGAAGATGATCAAGTTAGAAATTTACCTGGGGTAGACAGTATCTGATCATTTTAGCTCTATAGCAGAGATGTCCCCCAATAAGACATATGAAGAAGATTTTAGTTATATATCTGGAAAGAGAGAGAAATGGAGGGAAAAGCCCTTCATGTTTTGAATGTTTTTAACCTGCCTATTTTTCCTGTATATAATTGACAGGGTTGTAAAATATCTATGAAAAAGCAGTTTTGGCATGCTGATCAGACTTTTTAATGTTTCAATTGGAATATCTCTTTTTGCTATCATATTTGAGCATACTTTTATACACTATTTAATTTTTTCTAGCAGATTATTTTTATTAATGTGTAAGATTTATTATTTCATTCTTTCATTCAACTAAAATGTATGAGGAATGAAATGTGTCCCCAAAACTTTGCTAGCTGCTGGAGACATTTTCTTAGGAAGAAAATAAAAGCAGATAACATAATTCGAACATAATGGCTGGGGCACATATTACCAAAACAGCAATCAAGTCAGAATATTTTGAGGATTTGGCATTTAAATCTGCGACTTCAAGACCTGAGTCAAAGACTTCACCAAGGTCTAAAGATGGAGTCTTTTGGAAACAGTAGACTGTAACCAAAAAAGTAGTAATACAAATTTATAAGCTTAGGAATTAGGAAACTGGCCTAATTAGAAACATGTAAATAAAGAAGAGACTAGCAGGGGTTACCATCAGAAAATTAGGGAGAAGAAAAATCATGTGGGGACATAAAAATCAAAGAAGGAATTTGGACTTTATTATCACTTCCCTTTCCTATTTTCAGTATTTTATTGGTTTATAGGTAGTTCTTTAAAAAAATATTTATTTGTTTGCCTCACTCTATCTCAATTGCAGCATGTAGAATCTTAGATCTTCACTGCAGCATGTGGGATCTTTTAGTTGGGATCTATTGATAATTCCCTGACTTGGAATCAAACTTGGGCTACCTGCATTGGGAGCTCGGAGTTTTAGCCATTGGGCCACCAGGCAAGTTCCTATAAGTAAGTGCTATATACTATTTTTTACTTTAAATCAAATAAACATATTAGAATAGACTGTGAAGTTAATGAAATTAAAACCCATTTGGTAGTGTGAATCAGATGCTCCCAAATCTCTCTAAGAATGTAACTCCCAAATACACAAACTCATTGGAAACAAATGTAAAATTCAAACAAATAATAGAAACAGCCATAGATTTTATTACCCATCTTCTACTGAGTGTACATTAGTAGTTCTATTTGGGATAAAACCTGCTTGAAGAGCTGAACTATACGATTTTAGTACAAAAGACAGGATATCAGGCCTGTGGATGGGAATGATGAAATGTGTTATAAAAAGGATTTAGTAAGTTTCTGGGCAAAAGGATGACTGGCCATACAATGCACAGATATCTTCTACCAACTGTTCCACGCACTGCTATCCAAAGGTACTGCTGGAAACTTATCACCCACAATACTGACAGGTGCTATAAAGTTAAGTTGCCCTGTACCAGTGAATAAAAATAAGCCAGACTGAAGAGTGGAAAGTGAATTTAAAGGCATAAAATATTTTTACAGAAAGTCCATGAAATTTTTACTTGTTTAACAAGTAAAATTACAAAGAATGTAATCTATGTTAAATTCATAAGCTGGACAGTTTTAATAGGACAAATATTATAATTTTACTGTTGTAATCATTGGCGATATTCTTATATAATTCCTCTCTGAAAAACATCCAAAACACATGTATATATCACAAAACCTTGTATATTGGATAAGTCTAAGCCACTTAGCACTTAGTTTCCCTACACTAAAGCCTGTGTTTGTGGCATACCAAGGTATCCATGTTTAAAATGATTCATATCTATTGTTTTGGACAGCAGCTTGGTGGTGATATATGTCTAAAATTCTCAAGGGAATTTTATTTTTCACTTACAATTGCACTATTATATGAGCATCATATTGGAAAGGTCCTGTGTATGTTGTGTTTGTTGAATTTCCTAGAAATTCTTATGGAAGAGGAGAGTGGAAAAATGATGATGAAGAGATTAAGGTTAAGGCTCTGAGGCTTCACGTTTCACAGTGCCTGAAGAGAATCTGAAATACCCTTCACCACTAAAAGAGAAGCATAAAATTGTTTCTATGTAGTTTATAAAATTGAGCCAAGTTTTCTTTCCTTGAAAGTCAATAGTCTCCAGGAAAGCAATGGATATTGATCACTGTAATATTCATGATATAGCTATGGTAAAGTCATGCAAACTAAATGCAATAAAAATATACACCCCAGGACTTCCCTGGTGATCCAGTGGTTAAGACTCTACACTTTCACTGCAGGGATGCACATTCCATCCCTGTTTGGGGAACTAAAATCCCTCAGGTGGCCCAGCGTGGCCAAAAATTTAAGTAAACATTTTTTAAAAATATATAAACCTAGATAAAAAAAATCAAAATAAATATAGGCCAGGGGAAGCACAATTTGTGAGAGTGTAAGGATTCATAGATTCATAGATAACTGGGTAGCAAGTGTTAGATATGTAAGATTCAAGACTTAACATTTATGCTGTCAATCATCAGGCTCAATCCAGAAGACATCATTCAGAAAGGACACAAAACAAGACAAAGTTGCTTTTTATTATTATATATTAGCTTATACTCATTTTTAAAAACTCAGTAAAAATGTTCTAATAATATGCACAACTTACAGAAAGTGAACTGTAAAGCCTTCCCATAGAAGTTTCAAAGTCTTTATCGTAGAATAAGTAGTTTTGATCTGTTTGAGTCCCATAGTCTAGAGGCTTAGCCAAGAGGCAGTTGGATCAAAGCCTGTCTCCCTGAACTATGTCAAAAAGAGAATGGTTAATCGTGTTTACTAAAATGGGGAAGCAAGACACCCAGAGCATATCTCAAACTGGTGAATATGAAATCTCTACAGAACATGGTGAGAAAGGATATCTTTTCATATATTATTTTTAATAAAAGTGCCCTAGTATAGTATTCCAATGCTCTTCAAAAGTAAAACATATGATTTGTTTCATGTGTTTATTTGAATTAGCCAAATATAAAATGGTTCTATGTATGGATGTTATCCAACTTAAGACAAGTTCCTTTTCCTCAAAACCCTAAGAGAATATGTTTTTTAAAAAAAATTCAATTAACTCATTGAAAGGGACACCTTCAGTTGTAAATAAAATGTTTAAAATAATGTTTAATGTAACCTTTTCTTCTTAATTGTCAATAAATATCACACAATGTAGATGCTTAAATTAAGTAGTTCTTATTCAAAACCCTAGTGGTTCTCTAAGAATATCATTTATGGAAGCAAGTGAAGCAATTAATCGGTTTCTATTTATTAACCCACCTCAGATGTAATAAAACCATAACAGCAAACTAAATGTCTTTCCACTTTAATCTGTGAGTGATGGTAATATTACTGTTGTATTCAAAGTTGTCTCATATTTCTAACAAATGTATGCAAATATGTAATAATTATTTAGATAAAGGTCCAAATTAAATCACCAGAGACTTATGTAGAAGTAGCAAATTACTTTTATTTGTTTATTTAATCCAAATATGTTTATTGACCTCATTCTGTGCTTCAAATCCTGGAATAAGCTTGGAATAAAATATTTGTGAGGATAGCTAATGTCTTAGAACTCTGAAAATTTTATTGTGGCAATTTTTAAATAACTTCATATCTATATGCTCAATCTATGAATATATTATTTTCAGATTGGTTCTGAATATCATTACAGGCTTTGTTTGGTTGTTTCAACATTTTCAGTGAATGTCTAGAAATCTTTAGCATTGTCATTATTCTTTTTTCCTCAGTAATTTGTTTCAGATAATATTTTTATTTATAATCAAAGGGCTATTTTTCTTTTTTAAAATAACTTTGCTGAGACAAAATTTACAGTGCACAAATATCATTCCCTTCACTTCAAAATGATCCTCATCTTCCCCAGCCCCAGGCACCACCAAGTTGATTTTTTATTATATTTTTGCCTCTTTAATGTTTCATATAAATGAAATTATACAATATGTACTCTTGGGTATCTGCCTTCTACATGAGGTTTGTTCATACTGCTGCATGTATAAAAGCCTATTCCTTTTTATTAAGAAGTAGTATTCCATTTTATTTCAGCACTATTTTAGAGTTTTCAGTGTACAGGAATTGTATTTTGTTAAACTTTCATTAAATGTGTTAAATCACCCCTAATTATTTATTCACCTTGATGCTATTGTAAAAGGAATTTTTTTTTATTTCACTTTTGGAAACTGTAAATAGTAGATAGAATTATAATAGATTTGTGTATAATGTGTCTATGTTGTGGCCCTGTAAAGCTTGCTTACTGCCTACAGTAACTGCTGCTGTTACTGCTGCTAAGTCGCTTCACTCGGGTCCACCTCTGTGCGACCCCATAGACCGCAGCCCACCAGGCTCCCCCGTCCCTGGGATTCTCCAGGCAAGAACACTGGAGTGGGTTGCCATTTCCTTCTCCAATGTGTGAAAGTGAAAAGTGAAAGTGAAGTTGCTCAGTCGTGTCCGACTCTTAGCGACTCCATGGGCTGCAGCCTACCAGGCTCCTCCATCCATGGGATTTTCCAGGCAAGAATACTGGAGTGGGGTGCCATTGCCTTCTCCATGGCTACAGTAAGTTGATATATAAATCCTTTCTAAACCTTAGAAATCTCTACATACAAGATTATGTCATCAATGAATTAGGACTGTTTTACTTCATCCATTCACATCTGTAAGTCTTTAATTTCTTTTCAGTGGCTTACTGTGTTAGCTAGAATCCCAGTAAAACAGTGATTAGAAATGGTAAGAATGACATCCTTACTCTTTCCAACCTTCAGGAGAAAGCATTCAGACCTTTAAGCATGATGTTAGTCACATGTTTTTCATAGATACTCTGTATTAGGTTAATAGAATTCCTTCTATCCCTAGATTGTCAATAGTGAAGTCAGTTAGTCGTATTCGACTCTTTGTGACTCCATAGACTCTAGCCTACCAGGCTTCTCCATCCATGGAATTTTCCAAGCAAGAATGCTGGAGTGGGTTGAAATTAGTCTTTTATTTTATTATTTATTAATTTTTAAAAAATTAATTTATGTTAACTGGATAATTACTTTATAATACTGTGATGGTTTTTGCCAAACATCGGTATAAATTGGCCACAGGTGTACACGTGATCCTCCCCATCCCCTCTCACCTTCCTCCCACCCTATCCCTCTGGGTTGTCCCAGAGCACCACCTTTGGGTGCCCTGCTTCATGTACTAAACTCACACTGCTCATCTATTTTACGTATAATAATGTACATGTTTCAGTGCTATTCTTTCAAATCATCCCAACCTTGCTTTCTTCCACTGAGTCCATTTATTTACTTTTTTTTTTTTGGCTGTACTGGGTTTTCATTGCTGTGAGGGCTTTTCTCTAATTATGGTTAGTGGGGTCTACTCTTCTCATTGTGATGGCTTCTCTCATGGAGCACAGACTCTAGGTCATGCAGGCTCAGTAGTGTGGTTCACAGGTCTAGCTGCTCTGAAGCATGTAGAATCTTTCCAAATCAGGGACTGAACCAGTGTCCCTAGTAGCCACTGGGTCAATAGGAAAACTCTGAATGGATTATTTTTATGAAGTGATTTTGCTACCTCTGTTGAGATGATATTATGGATTTTGTCTTTTATTCTTTGAATAGGGTATGTTACATTAACTGATTTTGAATCTCAAAACAACCTTCTATTTCTGGGATAAACACCATTTGTTCCTGATATAGGACAGTTTTTTTTTTTTTACTGCTAATATCTAATGAAGGAGTTTTATATTAATATTTATAAGACATACTGGTATGTAGTTTCCTTCTTTTGTTTTGTCTTTATCTGGTTGGATATTGGGGTAACACAGACCTTATAAAATGAGTAGGGAAGCATTTCTTTATAGAAATATTGTTCTGCATTAATTTCTTTCCTTGATGTAATTTCATAAGTCTTTCTTCCACCTATAAGTAGCAAACCCACATTTGTGTGTTTCTAGAACGTTTTCTTTTTCATTGTATTTGCTGAAATACAGTAATCTGTAAGAGTGGCATCACATCCTTTTGATTGCTCTGGGATCTGTATTGATGACCTCCCCTGATTTTGATAGTCTGTATCTCTGTCTTTCTCTTCTCTCCCTATAACTCTCCTTATTTTCTATTTTATCCCATTATTTTTTTTTATTATTCACAATAGTAAAAAATGTTCATTAGTTTTCATAATCAATAGCCAGACAAAAGATAAAAGGTAATTAACAATTGCAAGCCATAATGTGCCCCACTGGTTTTTAATCTGATCTTCCCCCACTTCTTTTTGATTGTTTTGAATTTAAGTTCTTCATTTTCTAGATTCATAAGGTAGATGCTTAGATTAATAACTTTGGGTCTTCCTTTTTAATGCAGGTATTTAAAACTAAAAATGTTTCTCTAAGCACTACTTTCCCTATATCCCATTATATCCGTATATTTCTATCTTTCAGTTTCACTCAAAATATGTTCTGAATTATTTTGTGACTTCCACTGGGTTATTTACTGTTGAGTGATTTAATTTTTAAGTACTGGGAGATTTCCCAGATTTTTTCCTACTACTGATATAAACCATTGATATTTGAGAATATACTTTGCATAATTTTAATAACTTTAAACACAATCGAGTGTTTTGTTATTTACCAATTGGCTTATCCTAAAGAACGTGCCATATGCATTAGATTAGAAAGGACACTCTGATGGAACTTGTTAGAGTTTTTACTTGAGAAATTTTCATTGACAGATTTTTTTTTTTTCCTTTTGGCAGTTTACAAGCAATTCCACTGCCTTCTTTTTTTTTCTCTGAGAATACAACTGTTTTTGATCACATTGCTATTCTCTGTACACTGAGAGCTGTAGTCTTTTGATGATTTCTCTTTGTTTTTGGGTGTCAGCTGTTTGATTATCAGGAAGTAAACTCTGGATAGATGTAAGTAGATACACTATATTATGCACACTTATCTGTGATTTTGGTCATAAAAACAAATTAGAAACTCCAGTAGGTTAAAAAAGATTAGTGATTAAATTTACTCACAATGCATTACATCAAGTGGTACACACACAGAAACTTCAGGAAAAGCAGAGGGTATTCAGAGAGGAGAATCAAATTAAGCGTGAACTGCCAAGTTCCCATTAAATAGCCAGAAAAGTCACTGTATGAAAGATTTTTTTTAAGTTGTTGCATTTGCAAGAATTATGACAAAAAAAGAATTCACATTTAATTGGAAGGAGATGCTGAGCAGAGGTAACTAGGCGGCTACAGCTTTACTCCTGATGGAAGAACAGCTCCTTTCAATAGTCTTAATTAAGTGAAGAACAAAATTGTGATCCCTGATGAACTAGAATTTAAGCAAACTGTGATAATGACAAGGCTAGAGGAAATAGGGACAGATGCGCAAGGTAGAGCAATGCTCACAAAAAGTTTCTTTTGCATGTCACCAACATAGCCCTAAGAGAGATTAACACAAGAGAAATTTAGCCACTCCAGTTTTAAATAGATATCCCTGTGTATTTTCTTATTTTAAAAACCACATTCTAGACTCTATATATTAGTGAAGAATTAATTAGGAATGTTTTAAAAGTTAACATTTTGACTCTAAAGAAGGGCTTTTCTGCAGTTTTTAAAAACGACTTTCAAACAAGCTATTTTTTTTTTAAGTTTTTGCTGTCATACGTGTAACTGATTCAAGTTCAAGTAGCAGCAATTCAAGCCATAAATAGAGGCTAATAATGCATTATTAAAAAAAGAAATAAAATAGAAATTATTTTAACTCACCTGAAACAAAAATGTTAGATCATACCCAAGTGATAAAAAGAAAAATTGTTACTTGGTGCAAATAGACAACTAGACCACCAATTTTAGGCCCTTCCTGGGAAAAAGTAAAGGTTAATATAAAATGATAATAATTCTAAAGCATCAGCAATCACTTACAATTAAGAGTAAATTGTCAGAGTGCTAGTAGAAGTAATTAAGACAGTGGAATTTTGAGGGAGATGGGCAGGCTTAGAAACACAAAATGGACAACACAGAAACAGAAATTTGTATATGTAAAGACTTGAGAGTGATGGCAGGCAGATCTCAAGGGATGAGAAATACTTAAATTGTGCTGACCCAATTAGATATCCCTATAGAAAAAATTATGATAGATACCTTCCATACAGATTTTATACATCAATCTCAAATAATGGAATACTCAAATGTGAAAGGTAATATTATAAGACTTACATTAAAATAAATATATAAGGCAGGCTTATGACCTTGAGATAGACAAAGATTTCTTAAATACATCTGAAAACTACATATTAAAAGAAAGAGAATATATAGAACTATAGTAAAATTAATAACTTTTCTTAGTGTAAGAATATCATAAAGAGAATATTAAAAGTCAAGAACATTTGTACAAGTTATCTGTAACATATATAAGACATGAAGATTGATATTGGGGAATATACCTCTACTGAAAACCAGTGAGAAAAACGCAAAAAATCTAGTAGAAAATTTTTTAAATGATATGAACATGTATTTCAAAAAAAGGGGAAGTAGACGTGAACACACTTAACCACAGCATGATAAGGGAAATATCATTCATTCACCTGTAGATGTGTGTATAAAGACATATACTTCAGAATGGGAGAAAATAATAGCAAATGAAGCAACTGACAAACAACTAATCTCAAAAATATACAAGCAACTCCTACAGCTCAACTCCAGAAAAATAAATGACCCAATCAAAAAATGGACCAAAGAACTAAATAGACATTGCTCCAAAGAAGACATACAGATGGCTAACAAACACATGAAAAGATGCTCAACATCACTCATTATCAGAGAAATGCAAATCAAGACCACTATGAGGTACCATTTCACACCAGTCAGAATGGCTGTGATCCAAAAGTCTACAAATAATAAATGTTGGAGAGGGTGTGGAGAAAAGGGAACCCTCTTACACTGTTGGTGGGAATGCAATCTAGTACAGCCACTATGGAGAACAGTGTGGAGATTCCTTAAAAAACTGGAAATAGAACTGCCTTATGATCCAGCAATCCCACTGCTGGGCATACACACTGAGGAAACCAGAAGGGAAAGAGACACGTGTACCCCAATGTTCATCGCAGCACTGTTTATAATAGCCAGGACATGGAAGCAACCTAGATGTCCATCAGCAGATGAATGGATAATAAAGCAGTGGTACATATACACAATGGAGTATTACTCAGCCATTAAAAAGAATTCATTTGAATCAGTTCTAGTGAGGTGGATGAAACTGGAGCCTATTATACAGAGTGAAGTAAGCCAGAAGGAAAAACACCAATACAGTATACTAACGCACATATATGGAATTTAGAAAGATGATAACAATAACCCTGTGTACGAGACAGCAAAAGAGACACTGATGTATGGAACAGTCTTATGGACTCTGTGGGAGAGGGAGAGGGTGGGAAGATTTGGGAGAATGGCATTGAAACATGTAAAATATCATGTAGGAAACGAGATGCCAGTCCAGGTTCAATGCACGATACTGGATGCTTGGGGCTGGTGCACTGGGACGACCCAGAGGGATGGTATGGGGAGGGAGGAGGGAGGAGGGTTCAGGATGGGGAGCACATGTATACCTGTGATGGATTCATTTTGATATTTGGCAAAACTTATACAATTATGTAAAGTTTAAAAATAAAATAAAATTAAAAAAAAAAAAACATATACCCATACATACATATATGTGTATATATATTTATATACATGCAAATACACACAATATGTATATATATTTACCCCACATCTTGATAATGTCAATATATACCACAGATAAACTTTTGCATATGTGCACAGAGAAGTGTATGAGAAAGGTCACAGCAACTTGGTTTATATGACCAAAATACTGAAATAAACAATCCAAATGTTCAACAATAATTACGGTTTCCCTGATGGCTCAGATAGTACAGAATCTGCCTGCAGTTTAGGAGACCCAGGTTAGATCCCTGGGTGAGAAAAATCCCCTGGAGAAGGGAATAGCAACTCACTCCACTATTCTTGTCTAGAGAGTTCCATGGGCTACAGTCCTGGTGGGCAGAGTCAGACACGACTGAGTGACTTTCAACAATAATAGAACTGACAAATGTGGTACAATTGGCCCTTGTAGCCACAGGTTTTGCATCCATAGACTCAATCAATAGCTGATTAAAAATAAACCAGAAAATTCCTAATGAAATTTTATAGAGCTCATTGATATACTTCTTGTTAATTGATTTTAAATCATAGTGTCCACTGGTGAACAGTCACATTACTGCCCATTGGATGGATGATATTGTTATTTACATTAATGTGCTTATTTATAGTTTGTGTTACGCATCTGATCCTATCACTTCATGGCAAATAGATGGGGAAACAATAGAAACTGATAGACTTTATTTTCCTGGGCTCCAAAATCACTGCTTATGGTGACTGCAGCCATGAAATTAAAAGACGTTTGCTCCTTGGAAGAAAAACTATGACAAATCTAGATAGCATAATAAAAAGAAGAGAAATCACTTTGCTGACAAAGGTCCATCTAGTCAAAACTATGGTTTTTCCAGTAGTCATGTATGGATGCGAGAGTTGAACCATAAAGAAGGCTGAGCTTTCAAACTGTGGTGTTGGAGAAAACTCTCGAGAGTCCCTTGGACTGCAAGGAGATCAAACCAGCCAACCCTATAGGAAATCAAACCTGAATATTCATTAGAAGGAATGATGCTGAAGTTGAAGCTCTAATATTTCGGCCACCTGATGTGAAGAGCCGACTCATTGGAAAAAACCCTTATGCTGGGAAAGATTGGAGGCAAGAGGAGAAGGGGGCAACAGAGGAAGAGATGGTTGGATGCCATCACCAACTCAATGGACATGAGTTTGAGCAAACTCTGGGTGACAGTGAAGGACAGGGAAGCCTGGCATGCTGCAGTCCATGGGATTGCTAAAAGTCAGATATGACTGAGAGACTGAGCAACAACAAATACTCTCCATGGACAATTTGCAATGGAAAAGGAAATAAAACCTGACATCTCATTCGTAAAAATAAATAGCTATATCCAAAAAATTCTGAAAAGCAAAACTTAAATTTGATGTTTCCAGGCAACTACTTACATAGTTCTTATGTCATATTAGGTATCATATGTAATCTATAGATGATTTAAAGTATATGGGAGGGTGTGCATAGGCTATATGCAAATATTATGCCATTTTATAGGAGAGAATTGAATATCCCTGGATTTTAATATCCCTGAGGCATCCTGGAACAAAAGTTCTTGACTATCTATATCAGTCTGAAAAACTCCTAAGTTTCTTTTCACATTTAACATCCATTATCACCCAGACAAGCCTTGGCTCTAATTCTTATACCTTTCAGCTGGGGTTGGGACTGTGTTGACTACACTCTGGGACTACCTGTAGGTTTTCACCACACTAACTAGCAAAGCCCAGATCTTCAGTGGATGGCTCTGTACTCCTTGCGCGTGTCTGTGCTGTCGCTTCAATCATGTCTGACTCTTTGTGACCCTAGGACCGTAACCTGCTAGGCTCTTCTGTCCATGGGATTCTCCAGGCAAGAATACTGGAATAAGTTGCCATTTTTTCTCATGTCTCTTACATCTCCTGTCTTGACAGTCAATTTCTTTACCACTAGCATCACCTGGGAAGGCCCTGTCCTCCGTGATTCCTTGCTGATTTCTCAGTCTTCTATACTGATCTTTTGCTATGTTTAGCCTCCTTACTTTTTGTAACCTTTCTTTGTCATGGTGCTACATAATTTCATGAGATAATATTTCAGATGGTAGCAAGGAGTGACTCTGACTTTGAATGATGCCTCTTGGGGTTGTGGAAAGTGGTGCCTTACCTGGCACTAGAAATTTATAATTCTTGGTCTTCTTTTGTCATTTTATTTAGTGTTTCATTTCTTTCCCAATTTTTCAATCCATTATTAGACATTGCCTATTGTTGTCCCTGCTAGTTTCATCTTTATTTATTTGCCTTTCTCTCATTACTCATTTTGGTATGGTAGTGACAAATCATTGGTGTGTTTTAATTGTTAAGATAATTTCCAAGGAAATTATCTTTAACCCATTTCTTAGAGGGTAGCTTAAAATGCTCTTAAAGTTTTAACTCTACAATGAAGGCTTTGTATTGCCCCAGTCACTCTTTCAGGAAGAAAACTGTATATTGCCCTAACTCTTAAAAATCCTACTCTAACTCTTAAAATTATAAGACACAATTTTGCATTTAATTTATATTGAACCAAATTATTTGCACATTAATTAAAGTGTTCACCTGTGCCTTTCAAATGAGTCACAAGTTCCTTGAGGCCAGGGATGTCTCATCCATTTTCTGTAATAATCTTTTACAACTACCTACTACCTCAGTTCCTAACACTGAACTAGATTGTTTAGCTCAAACTAAAATATAATTGCCTTCAGTGAACACAAAAATAGGTGATAGATTCATCATGTTTATCAAGTTACAATTTCATTGGCCTTTGCTTCTTTTCCCTCAATAAAATTTTGGACTTTGGTACCAGTGTTGTGAATTTTAGAGACAAAGACATGGTCTTCAAACATTCATTCTGTCTTTCGATGTGATTGGGTTTCACTAACTTTATATCAAAGAAATATTATGAATGAACTGGAACTTTCTAAGAGGCCAAGACTCTTAGTAGGTTATAGTTTCTGTGAAGCATGAAACCAATAAATATCTACCCATCACTACCATTTAGTACCCCTGTCCCAGCTTATTTCCCACTAAGGAAAGATTCTGTTTTTCAAGATCCCCCCGGTGGCTCAGATGGTAAAGAGTCTGTCTACAATGCGGGGGACCAGGGTTCGAGCCCTGGGTTGGGAAGATCCCGTGGAGAAGGAAATGGCAATCCACTCCAGTACTATTGCCTGGAAAATCCCATGGACAGAGAAGCCTGGTAGGCTACAGTCTATGGGGTCGCAGAGAGTCAGACATGACTGAGCAACTTCACTTCACTTTCACATAAATAGCATTTGGATAGTGAAGCTTTAGTGCTGCTGCTCACCCATGGGTTTTCTCTACATACAAAAGGTGAAAAGAAGTACACACTGTGGTTACACTCCTTAATTATAATTAGATACAAACATAACAGCAATAATAATTTTGCTTCTAATTCCTAATGGGCTTTAAAGTAAAGGTCATCCAAATTTTAGTAATCAATCTCCAAAAAATTTACATAGTATAACTCAGGGTGTATTCAGACAGATAAAATACATTGTAAAGCCCAATTATTAAGGAAAAATGCTTACCTGAATTAGCCCTCTCTGAAGATCATTATCTATATGTAACCAACAATCTATGTTTCATAATACTTTGGGGTTCTCAGGACCCCAAACCCAGAACTCAGAAAATGACAACAGAATTCCCTGAAAACCCTATAATGTAGAAAAAATGTTTCCCCATTTTTATTGTCAACAGTGAACTTCAGCATAACAAGGAGTACTACTATGATCAGCTATGTGAACAGCTATAAATGATGCAACAGACATTGTTAGTGCTTCACCCAGATCTTCTCAAATGTTCTTACATTTGTGACACCTGTTCCTCTGCTTTGATGTGCTTTTTTCCCACTGGCTGATATCTGAGCATCTTCAGAGGCCTTCCCGTGGACTCCAACGTGCCTGGGAATTTCAGTTTTCCTGGGGCACCATTTCTTACGTTTCAGAATTTCTCTACAAGATAAGGGGACTTGACTTGAAATCAGACACTTGTGTGACTATGGCTTCTTCCTCTCTCTTGCTCAGCTTTTCCCACACCTTTACCAGTTTTTCCATAGGAACACTTCTTTGTAAAATACATGCACAATCATCTCTTTGTCTAGTTTGCTTTTTGAGACCCTGCCAACGATATATAAACATGTATAATGTATACACATAAACACCAATTGATCCTCACCTAACATCTATGGATCATCCAAAAGCAGGCACTTCAAGAGCATAAACTTCATCTTTTCCTATAAACCTGACTTTGCCTATGTTTACAAGCTGCGTGTCTGCTTCTCCCTTCAGGTATTTTTCTTACTTAATCATGGAGAGTCTTGGATCTTGGCTTATCTACTTGCCCCAAGTATTGTCTTTGAGGACATTTGCTCTGTTGGTTTTTGGCAAGGCTTTTTTTCTCCCACTACATTTCATGAAGTGTTTCTGTCTGCTTGTGAATTGCAGATGACTACCACATTACATTTTTTCAACTCTCTAGCTCTTACATTCCAAGTCTCTAGGTTTTTGCCTGCATATGTGTTTTACCATTAGTTTTACTCCTGCTCCTCAGGGTAGAGGAGCTGTAAGTCTTGAGTAAAATTATTTGTGTATTTAGGCACAGCAGAAAAGGGATTTCCCCTACTGTTTTGAACTATATCATGTCTCCTTAAATATTTTCCTGGCAGCCCCCTCTCATGAACGTTCACTGCTGAAGTCCATCCATCGTTTTCAATATTTAAGGTAACAGTGATTTTATACTCTCAGACCATACTAGTGATGGTCTTTCAATGGTCTTCTCATTATCACCAAGGTTAATTTTACTAGTGTGCAACCTTAAGAATTTTTTGGAACGAAGTCTATATAGTTTGTATAAGAAACTGATTATAGTCATGTGTTTGCCTTACAAATTTGGATATCTTTTCACCAACTTCCATTTCATATCCTTGGGATTAATTGTGTGAAATTCTACCCCTTCAGATTTGGTTTTTGACTCTGTGATCTTGTTAAAGTTCATTCTTGTTTTTGTTTGCTCAGTTTTGGGCTGTACCAAGTAGCATGTGGGATCATAGTTCCCCAGCCAGGGATTAAACCCACACTCCCTGCATTGGAAGGGTGGAGTCTTAACCACTGGACAGCCAAGGAATTCCCTTGAAGTTCTGAACTAACCAATGTATCCACAAGATATTTTTCAATCTTGTTTCTCATTTGTGTCTCTCCTTTGTCTTCTTGTTCTGTTTGTCACTTATTATTTCATTGCTATGGCCTTCTGGTCAACTAAATCTATAGCACATGGCAAAGATTATAAAAGAGTATTAGAAAATAAAGATCTAGATGGGTTTATATTACCAAATCTAAGATGATCACAAGTGAAAATATGTCTTAATTTTTACTATGTATAGTTCAGTCAGGAACAGACTGAGATTGAGGAGTTTGAGGCTTTATCACAGGTGTAGGATTGCCTCAAATATTTAATTTAAGAGAAAAGGGACTCTGGAGATAAAATGTTGAAAGGAAAACTCTAGGATAAAGAATTTATAAGACAAAGTTCAAAAATTAGACCTATATATTTAAAAATTTCTTTAGTTCTTTCTGCTAGAAAAGAAATACAAATCTTGCTGAGTTATCAGTAACTTATTTACATACAAACCTACTAAATTAAAAATATACTTGAGGTAGCTTAAGTATTATAAAAATATGTTACCATTAAATAATTATGAAATAATAACTGACCATGTAATAATAATAGATATGAATGCATCAGAAACATAAGATAAATTAGCTGGTTTCCAGCATTACAGTGATGTGAATTTTTTACTTATAAATCTATTTAGAATTTAGATATCTTAAAAAAAATTAGAATTATGAAGAAAATTTTTTCTGATTGCCTAAATTGCATCTGAAGATTGCTTTCATATGGAAAATATGGGATTTTTGCAGACTTCAACAAAGTTGATTAAGACAGTTAATGTATAGAGTACAGGAGAAAAATAGGTCAGAGTTT
The DNA here is from genome assembly GCF_032452875.1 of Bos javanicus. Taxonomy (NCBI): domain Eukaryota; kingdom Metazoa; phylum Chordata; class Mammalia; order Artiodactyla; family Bovidae; genus Bos; species Bos javanicus. The sequence goes on from NC_083883.1 coordinate 15,731,244, forward strand.
TAAATTCTCTAGTGACCCCTTCTTCTATCTACCCCCCATACACAGAAACACACACATATCAAGTTTGACATATATTTCTTAATCTTCATGTCTAACAGTGAAGAGCATTAAAAGTAGAGTACAAGTTGGAAAATTATAATTTAGAAATCAAAGTATAGTCTGCAAAGCTTTTAAAAAGTAACAGGAGAGAAAATTTTGGTTTTCATCTTTAGCTAAGTGGCCAAACAGACTAGCAGAAAAAATCTACTTGAAGTAATTCTTAAACTATACAGACTATATAGCACATTGTCATTAAGAGTGAAAATTTCCTTTTTGGCATTTCCTTCCTATTTCTTTCCATTTGTTGTAAACATGCACATAATGTATTTTTAAAATAAATGTCTCTAGTGTGAAAACGAAAATTGCATACTCTAAAAACTCCTACACTATTATGATAAACCTTTAAATACCATAAATGGAACTAAAACTGAAACACACAAAACAAATTTTAGTTCCACAGAGCAGGCGGTGATAAGGCATGATATTTATGGAATTCCTACGATGGCTTACGTATTAAAATACTATTAATACATTGTTGAGAAGCTCTTCTTATTGAGTTCCTTTTACTTGCTTACTAGAAAACTTCATCACAATATGTCTTGCATTTCACAGTATGAATAATTCCCCAAAATGGAGTTAAAATAATACTTTACCAAGTATTTCCTGATTATTTAGTGAAAGATACTAAGGTAGACAATATAAATAAAAGCCCTATCCTGAAGGTGTTAGAGAAATATGCCAATTCAAATATCAATGAGATTCATGAAAAAGAGCTAATCATGCAAAAATGTTAATGTTATTTTTTAAAGAAGAGATTTTTAAAATTTCACTGGTATTTTTGGTGGAAGAACTTTTAGGTTAAAGCTAGACAAAATGAGGCGTAATTTAATTTATCTATCTCACAACATCTAATATTACAGATTTGAAGGAGATAAATTTGGTGGTAATATAGTTAAATATCAGCAAAGAAATTTTATGGAGCATATAATAGATTTGGAAAATATGGAAGGATTAAAAAAATGGTCATGCAGAAGGCTGTAGAAGTAAAGAGATTTTGGTCAAAGAGTACTGAGAGTTTGATACACTGGGTGCTAGATAAGTCAAAGTCATTCTAGTCCATTACTGAAATAAAGTTGTCCGTGAAAATTCAATTAAACCATCAAGTTAAGAAGAAACAAGGGGATTTTATTTGAGTCAAATAGATTATCATCCAGGAGACAGACTCTCAGAAAGCTCTCAATTGTTCTGCCTGTTCGAAGTGGAAGGCACAGTCACATACATTTTCCAGACAAATAACTGTACATCAAAATAACATACTGGTATTCTACACAAAGTTCCCCAAGGGAACATGGTCCAGGTAAGCACATACACGTCACCCTACAGACCTAGGAAAGAACGGTACTCTTTTGAGAAGAAAGGGTAAAAATCAATCTTTAAGGTCAAGCAGGCACTCCCATCTTTGAGAGCTGTTTGGTGTGTAGCGCAGATGCACACTGCACTTCAGGAGCAAGGTGTTTGTGCTCAGAGAGTTCAAAGGATCTTTGCAGTCCCATGGACTGTAGCCTGCCAGGCTCCTCTGTCCATGGGATTTCCTAGGCAAGAATACTGAAGTGGGATGCCACTTCCTCCTCAAGGGGATCTTCCCCACCCAGCGATCCAACCCATGGCTCCTGAGACTCCTGCCCTGGCAGGAGTGGGTTTCATATGTTATAATCATATGAAGATTATATGAACCCACTTTGAAAGTGGGTTCTTTACCACCACATTACCTGGGAAGTCCCAGGAGGAAGGAAGGCAGCCCAGATGGACACACAGAGAGAACTTTATGTTTAGTTTTTCCTGTCTTGTTTTAAAATATAAATTTGATCAAAATGAAGATGTAAGCAAACTTATTAGAAGAAATATAATAATGATAACACTTGATTCATCACAATAAATGCTGTATTTATGAAGGTTATATAAAGAAAATAATTATGAAATTGTGTTAAAAATCACTGAGGGAGTTCATATAAAGTCACGGAGAGTGCATGAGTGAAAAAAATCCTTCACAGAGTGCATTTTGAAAATCTAATATAGAAAAATGCTAGATATTTTTAAATAACTAGACCATGAATAGTATAGATTCTCTGTTCATCTTCTTTGTTATACTGTCACATTTGATTCAATATTGTTGGAAAATTTTTACAGCAAAGACAGTCTTAAAAACGACTATGAGAAATAACACTACCTATTATTTTTTATTTGAAATACTAAGATTGATTAATCATTTTAATATATACTTATTAAATTAGTTGTTTCCTAACTTTCAAAATGAACACAAATCTTTCACTGAAATTTCTCCACTGTCTAGAAGTAAATTTAATTTTTACTGTTAATATAATCATCTGTAGTCATTCTTCATATTATTATAACATTGTTTTAGACTGGTAACACATAAAAGTTTTAAGCTTATTAGAAAAAGAAATGTTAAGATATTATTCTATTTGGGTCACTTTCTTCAAATAAAACTATGTCTAAATTACTATCATGCATAATTTCAGTGTAAAATCACTAAACTAAAAATACATTTAGAATAAAAGTCAGCATTAATAATGAAGAAACTAAACAAAAAATTGAAGGTAAATAACTGAAAAGCTGATTATTTTTGACATAAACAATGAGACAGACAAACTCGTATAATATGAAAAAGAAGGACTTCCCTGGTGGTCTAATGGCTACAACTGCATGCTCCCAATCCAGGGGGCCTGGGTGCAATCCCTGGTCAGGGAAATTAGATCCCGCATGCTGCAACTGAGTATTTGCATACCCTAGCTTAAGATCCTGCATGCTGCTAATAAGACCCAGCAGAGGCAAATAAGTAAATCTTAAAAACACACACACACACACACAGAGTGACAAACCAGAAGGAAAAATGGCAGTGAGAAGTAAGATAAAAACACCTATGGAGAAGAGACTAAAATAATTGTAAAAATACACTGCTTCCAGATTTATGGGAACAAATTGGTAAATACTGAGGAAATGAGTGACTCCTTAGTAAAAATACTTATCAACAAGGATAAATATACAGATGACTAACAAACACATGAAAAGATGCTCAACATCACTCATTATCAGAGAAATGCAAATCAAAACCACAATGAGGTACCATTTCATGCCAGTCAGAATAGCTGCGATCCAAAAGTCTACAAGCAATAAATGCTGGAGAGGGTGTGGAGAAAAGGGAATCCTCTTACACTGTTGGTGGGAATGCAAACTAGAACAGCCACTATGGAGAACAGTGCGGAGATTCCTTAAAAAACTGGAAATAGAACTGCCTTATGACCCAGCAGTCCCACTGCTGGGCATACACACTGAGGAAACCAGAAGGGAAAGAGACACGTGTACCCCAATGTTCATCGCAGCACTGCTTATAATAGCCAGGCCATGGAAGCAACCTAGATGTCCATCAGCAGATAAATGGATAAGAAAGCAGTGGTACATATACACAATGGAGTATTACTCAGCCATGAAAAAGAATACATTTGAATCAGTTGTAATGAGGTGGATGAAACTGGAGCCTATTATACAGAGTGAAGTAAGCCAGAAAGAAAAACACCAATACAGTATACTAACGCATATATATGGAATTTAGAAAGATGGTAACAATAACCCTGTATGCAAGACAGCAAAAGAGACACAGATGTATAGAACAGTCTTTTGGACTCTGTGGGAGAGGGAGAAGGTGGGATGATTTGGGAGAATGGCATTGAAACATATATAATGTCATATATGAAACAAATCACCAGTCCAGGTTCGATGCATGATGCTGGATGCTTGGGGCTGGTGCACTGAGAGAGGGAGGTGGGAGGGGGTTCAGGATGGGGAGCACGTGTACACCCGTGGCGGATTCATGATGTATGGCAAAACCAATACAATATTGTAAAGTAATTAACCTTCAATTAAAATAAATAAATTTATATTTAAAAATTAAAAAAATAATAAATAAATACCCTCCCCCCAAAAAATAAACCTTTAAGACCAATGCAAGAGAGACACACTTAGAAGAAATGTAAAGTCTATTTTAAAAGACTTTAAATATAGGTGGCTTTGTCGCTGTGGTCAGTCTATACCCTGATTAATAGAATCCATCTATTGGGAAGAGAGAACCAGGTTTTCCTTTATCATCAACTCATAAGTGGACCAAACAGTTGTATGCCTGGGTTTATGGTTCATCAGATACTGAACACCACACTGCAAGGAATAGACCAATGAGCCCAAAGAGCTGCTGAAAAGACTTGATAAGACAACCAGAGAAGATGGAGGCATTAATCATCTTGGAATAAAACTATTTTCCCACTTTATGGATTACACCAAGAAAGATTTTCTCTTTGAACTTTTTTTGTGATAACTCCTTAGCATCCAGTAAAATCTTTTGGAGCAGTCTATTCTATTTTCCCTGGAATCGACTTAAATCAGTAACTAGCATGAGAATGCATCCCTTCCCATTACCTCTCATTCTCTTTACTCCTATTTCTTTTCTTCCCATTCGTATTGCCTTATTTTACACTTACTAAATAAAGTATGTATGCTTTGATCCTTTTTTACAGGCTTTGTTGTGCTGAGGACTCAGGCTATATCACCAGGGGTTTAGAAAGGAAGGGAAAAAAAAGATGCATTTAAATTAATAATTTCAGACGTTTCATTTAACAATATACAAATTTAATACTCAAGAAGAGTCAGTAAACCTATGGAAAGAGATTTTTTACTGCCTGATATCATAATACTATGTAAAATGCTGAAATCAAATTATCATTATATTATTTTAGTAAGATATAAGAAATATTACTAATAATATAGGAACATATATTAGTATATTTAAATGTATGGAAAAAGTGGCATTTCATTAAATTAATAATAAGTTGTTTCAGTTGGTAAATGTGATGGTATTCAGTTAAGTGCAGTTCAGTCCCTCAGCCTTGTCTAACTCTTTGCGATCCCGTGGACTGCAGCACACCAGGCCTCCCTGTCCATCACCAACTCCGGAGCCTGCTCAAACTCATGTCCATAAAGTCGGTGATGCCATGCAAACATCTCATCCTCTGGCCTCCCCTTCTCCTACTGCCTTCAATCTTTCCCATCATCAGGGTCTTTTCCAATGAGTCAGGTGGCCAAAGTATTGGAGTTTCAGCTTCAGCATCAGTCCTTCCAATGTATATTCAGGGTTGATTTCCTTTAGGATTGATCTCCTTGAAGTCAAAGGGACTCTCAAGAATCTTCTCCAGGAGCACAGTTTGAAAGCATCAATTCTTCAGTGGTCACCTTTTTTTATGATCCAACTCTCACATCCACACATTACTGGAAAAACCATAGCTTTGACTTGACAGACCTTTGTTGGCAAAGTAATATCTCTGCTTTTTAATATGGTGTCTAGGTGGGTCATAGCTTTTCTTCTAAGGAGCAAGCATCTTTTAATTTCATGGCTGCAGTCATCATCTGCAGTGATTTTGGAGCCCAAGAAAATAAAGTCTGTCACTCAATCCATTGTTTCCCCATCTATTTGTCATGAAATGATGAGACCAGATGCTGTGATCTTTGGTTTTTGAATGAAGTTTTGAATGGTTTTGAATGAGGTTTTGAATGGTTTTTGAAGGAGTTTTAAGCCAACTTTTTCACTCTCCTCTTTCACTTTCATCAAGAGGCTCTTAAGTTCCTCTTTGCCTTCTGCCATAAGGGTGGTACCATCTGCATATCTAAGGTTATTGGTATTTCTCCCAGCAATCTTGATTCCGGCTTGTGTTTCACTCAGCCTGACATTTCTCATGATGTACTCTGCATAGAAGTTAAATAAGCAAGGTGACAATATGCAGCCTTGATTTACTGCCTTCCCAATTTGGAACCAGTCTGTTGTTCCATGTCTGGTTCTAACTGTTGCTTCTTGACCTGCATACAGATTTCTCAGGAGGCAGGTAAGGTTGTCTGGTATTCCCATCTCTTTAAGGATTTCCCACAGTTTGTTGTGATCCACATAGTCAAATGCTTTGGCATAGTCAACAAAGCAGAAGTAGATGTTTTTCTGGAAATCTCTTGCTTTATTGATGATCCAGTGGATGTTGGCAACTTGATCTCTGATTCCTCTGCCTTTTCTAAATCCATCTTGAACATCTGGAAGCTCTTGGTTCATGTACTGTTGAAACCTGGCTTGAAGAATTTTGAGCTTGACTTCACTAGCATGTGAAATGCTTGCAGTTGTGTGGTAGTTTGAGCATTCTTTGGCATTGCCTTTCTTTGGGATTGGAATGAAAACTGACCTTTACCAGTCCTGTGGCCACTGCTGAGTTTTCCAAATTTGCAGGTATATTGAGTGCATCAGTTTAACAGCATCATCTTTTAGGACTTGAAATAGCCTAGCTGGAATTCCATCAACTCCAGTAGTTTTGTTCATAGTGATGCTTCCTAAGGTCCCCCTGACTTCGGACTCCAGGATGTCTGGCTTTTGGTGAATGATCTCATGATCTTGGTTATCTGGGTCATTGAGATCTTTTTGTATGGTTCTTCTGTGTATTCTTACCACCTCTTCTTAATATCTTCTGCTTTTCTTAGGTCCATACCGTTTCTGTCCTTTATCATGCCCATCTTTGCATGAAATGTTCCTTGGTATCTCTAATTTTCTTGAAGAGATCTCTAGTCCTTCCATTCTATTGTTTTCCTCTATTTCTTTGCACTGATTGCTGAGGAAGTCTTCCTTATCTCTCCTTGCAATTTTTTGGAACTCTGCATTCAGATGAGTAAATCTTTCCTTTTCTTTTTTGCCTTTTGCTTCTCTTCTTTTCTCAGCCATTTGAAAGGTCTCTTCAGACAATCATTTGCCATTTTGCAATCCTTTTTCTTGGGGATGGTCTTGATCACTGCCTCCTGTACAATATCATGACCTCTATCTATAGTTCATTAGGCACTCTATCAGATTTAATCCCTTGAATCTATTTGTTACTTCCACTGTATAATCATAAGGGATTTTATTTAGTTCATAACAGAATGCTCTAGTAGTTTTCCCTACTTTCTTCAATTTAAGTCTGAATTTGTCCATAAGGAGTTCATGATCTGAGCTGCAGTCAGCTCAAGGTCTTATTTTTGCTGACTGTATAGAGCTTCTCCATCTTTGGTTGCAAAGAATATAATCAATCTGATTTTGGTATTGACCATGTGGTGATGTCCATGTGATGGTATTGCTGAGTGCCAATTAAAATAAAGACAGACTCCTGTGTCAAAGTACAATTTAAAATAAAAAATGACTTAAGAAATTAATTTAAAATTACTTACAAGGTAAGGGTCTACATATACACTATAGGGATGAGGAAGACCTTACCTCATAAGCAACAAAAGAAAAAAATAAATATATTTCATCATATTATAAATCAACTTTATATGACAAAAAGTTAGAAAAGTCCAATTCAGAGGGTAGACAAGCGTTCATATTTTAGAAAACAGAATCCTAAACTAAAACATTTCAAAAATTTGGCAAAGGATATAAAATTTACAGAAAAATCATATTAGGAATACATCTGTGAAATAATCTCCAATTTATCAGTGTCAGTGAAATAAAACAACAAATGAAATACAAAGTTTGAAAAATATCTATACTAAATTGGTCAATATTAATAAGAACATGGTTAAAGATAATAGATTAACAAATATTATCTATCATTTTTTGTAAGTGGTAAAATGAAGGGTAAGTCTAAATAAGTGTTTTTCAGTTGCTAAGTCCTGTCCAACCCTTTGAGACCCCATGGACTGCAACACACCAGGTTTCCCTGTCCTTCATCATGTTCATTGAGTCAGTGATGCCATCCAACCATCTCATTCTCTGCTGACCACTTCTTTTGCCTTCACTCTTTCCCAGCATCAAGGTCTTTTCCAATCAGTCAATTCTTCACATCAGGTAGCCAAAGTATTTAGCTTTTAGATGAGGTGATCAGAAAGAGCCTCTCCAAGTAAGAAGGAGGAAATGGGGTAGTGGCAATGACATCCTGCACTGTGGGGCTCTGTCCACTCATGGCAAACTACTAAGAAGAGAAGGAATAAACCCAAGGACTTTGCCATCTTTGATAAAAAATGTTAGTAGCTACTGAAAAGTTTCATGGTTTTTAATAGCACTTCTTCAGCAAAAGGTTAAATGAGTCTTATTTTGCCAAGAAAGAGATGTGTTTATTTGTTTTTCTGGAGGCCAAATGCATCCTCATTATATAATTTAAGTTGCTAAAAATAATATAATAAGGCAAATAGTTACCTGATAAAACTGTAAATATAAAACCTGAAGGCCTAGAGGTGGTAGCAAGCTTGGTAATTTCCAAGGAGACTCGTTTGACGGGAGCAGATGATGAAGCTGAGAAAGACATGAGCACTGAGATCAGAGGAGTCAGAGGCAGACATGACCTTGAAGAACTCAGGAAGGAGTTTAGTATTTAGCCCTTGGAGGACTGGAGTTAAGTAATGGCAAGGAGATCAAACCAGTCAGTTCTAAAAGATGTCAACCCTGAATACTCATTGGAAGAAGTGGTGCTGAAGCTGAAGCTCCAATACTTTGGCCATTTGATGCCAAGAGCTGATTCATTGGACTAGACCCTGAAGGTGGGAAAGATTGAAGGCAAAAGGAGAAGAGGGCAGCAGAGGATGAGATGGTTAGATAGCATTATTGACTCATGGCAGATGAATGTGAGCAAACTCTGGGAGACAGTGGAGGACAGAGGACCCGGCATACTACAATCATCACAGAGTTGGACACGACTTAGTGACTGAACAACAACAATGGCAAGTGGCAAAGTTGGCTTAGCTTTACTGTTAAGTGAAAGAAGCAAGTGACAAAGAGCAAAGTATGTTGCTATTTCTTTATGAAAAATGAACAATGTACAGAAGACTGTAAATGTAAAACCTAAAGGCCTAGACGTGGTAGCAAGCTTGGTAATTTCCAAGGAGACTAGTCTGACCGGAATCTCTCCAAATGTGTATAGTGTGAGCAAGGAGAACATTGTGGAAGATATAACCTTCCAGGCTGCTGGTCTTGCTGACCCAGGTCTATGAGTGTGATGGATTTGGGATGAAAAAAAAACTTTCATCTGTAGTTTACATAGTCATTGGTTACAGTGTAATCGTATTCTTTTTGTAATTTTATTTTTTTTTCTTTTTTTTATTATTTTTTTAAATTTTATTTTATTTTTAAACTTTACAATATTGTATTAGTTTTGCCAAACATCGAAATGAATCTGCCATAGGTATACCCGTGCTCCCCATTAATTTCAAAATCATCAAAAAAAAAAAAAAGAGGGAGATGAGTATGAAGAAAGTTTAAGTATTATCAACCCTAATTTATTTAAACAAGAAATACAGTAAAGCACAGGATATGAAAAGGATAATTAATTCAGAATCTTGGCTGTAATTTGAAAGAATAATATAGTGAAATGGTTTATATAACTAAATGATAAACAATTAAATTTGTATGTAAAGTATATGATGCTAACTATAATATATTAATACAACCTTTCGGGAATCATATACCTAACCTCTAAAAATCAGCTTAAATCATGTACAGAGCTTCAGATTTGCAATTAGTTTAAAAGTCTTGAGTTTCTGAGACTGGTGGTACAAAACCAGAATTTTGTGTTCTCTGAATTGGCATTTGCAAATAGTATTCTTTGTTCTCTGATCAGTAAAATGAAAATGATATTCATCTGTCTCATGGCATTGATGTACAGATTAATTAGATAATGTTTATAAAATGTTTTGAAGATTAAAAGTGCTAAGTATTTTTATGCTTATTACTTCACTACTGACTCATCTGTGTTCCTAAAGACTTAATCTATTACTTGGCTAGCAATCAACATTTTGCATCATCCAGCCACTGAAAAGAGCTTCACTTCTTAGCAGACTGAGCTTAAAATAGTTTCCTTTGAAATTGTTTCATTAAATAACAGGTCCTTTTACCCAATCTAATACTTTCACCTTAGAATATTGTTTACTCAGATTTCAAACACCTTAAATTATTTCTTCAGCAACTAACTTATTTTGGCTAATAAATAGTAGTTTTGCATAATGCCTATGGAAGCATAATCAGAAAATTTCTGATAAGAATTTTAATTCTAATCAGAATTTAATTCTAATAAGAAATTTCAAGGAAACCTCTGAATTGTAAAGCTATCATAAAAGAATGTCTTTATCCATTATCTTATAATGGAACTATCACATTTAAGTTCTTCAAACTTTAACTTGAATATTAATCCTGTCTTTATTCCCAAAGATACCTATGTTACCAAAAAATCTCCCTCATTTATTCCTAAATTCGTTCAAATATATGTAATATCTTAATTCTATCCCAGGCATTGTTAGGTTGGCTTAGAGTCTGTATTAATTGGCAAGAAAGTTCACAAGATTTGGAAAGACTATTATAAAACTGTAAAAATAATGATATAGACAATATTCAGTGGTCTCTCATGTTGCACAAGAAAGTGGGGTCAAATTTCTAATGCATTTATATCAGCTAAAAGTAAAATTGTATGAATGTCAAAAATAAATCCAGGTTGAAGAAACTTGGGATTTTTTCCTAAAATGAAAAAGATTTAGTATAAGTCCACATAGTTAAAATCCACAACATTTCTGCCATCCCTTTAACATACCATACATTTTTAGAACATCCATATCAATTTTAAATAATACATATAATTTATTATTCCTGTTTGGTTTACAGTTTGAAAATATTATTGAAGAAGAAAACATAGATACTTTTGATCTCTTCAATATTACCATATTTTGATTAATGCAGACAACTTTTTTACACATTTGATTTAAAATTATACTGAAGTTGTGAGTACTTAGCAGCTTGTATATCTGTTAATGAATACGTGCTCATCAGCAAATACCATTTCTCCTCTCAAGTTCAGATGCACTATCAGATTTGCTTAGTAAAGTTTATAAAACTACCTTTAATATGTTTGGAATACAATATACTTTACTTTGACAGAATGCAGTAAATAAATATACAGTCTATTTTTTACAAAGACAGTATCTGTTAATAGAATCTTGATCTACAATGGCATATAAAGTAGAAAGCAAGAATTCACATCTATTTTTATGTTAATTGAAAGTTTTATGGATATTGATTGTTAAATTTCTTTAAAGAAAAGCAAAAGTGCCTAGCATATAAGATTAGAAAATATTTGGATATCTGTTTTAGGATGTGCAATACAAAGATGTGCAAAGAAAACAGGACATGTTATTTAGGGTAATGCTGTAACAGGCTTTTATACATTTTAATAAGTTCTCCAGTTACATCTTATGATTTTTTTTCCTTTAAATGAGGTTACAGCATTGGAAAACCTTGTGAATATTGTCAGGATAGTAGAATGTTCAGGGAATGGTGGTAGGCTATAAAGATTTCAATTAAGGATTCACTTCAAATACATACAGAATAAAGAACAGAGTTTGGGAAGATATCAACATTTAAGGGAAAAGAATAGTAGAGAAACTAATTAAAGAGAATGAGAAATTATGGCCAATAAGATGATGTTGGATTAGTTACCACAAAGATGCAAGAAAGAAGAGTAATTTGAGGAAGTAGGTAGTGGTGAACAGTGACTAATGGTCCATAAAAAGGTAATCACATAATCTACAAATGGATTCTTAAATGAAACATAATTGGTGACTTTGCAGTAAACATTTAGTTTTGAAGTGAGGAAAGAAAGGGAAAATAGTCTGCTTATGACAGAGGAATGGGAAGAAAATAAAATGGACAAGAGAGTGAATTAGAGGTGAAGAAGTGGAGGAAATAAGGATAGACCACTTCTAAAAAGTATGTCCGTGAACAAGAGAGTTAATGTAGCGTGGCCATGGCTATGAAGGACTGACTGTAATGATTAATTCTGTATGTCAACCTGACTGGGCCCCAGAATGCCCAGATATCTTGTTAAGCATTATTTCTGGGTGTGTATGAGAGGGTATTTGTAGAAGAAATTAGCAACTGAACTGGCCAACTGAGTAAAACAGATGGCCCTCCCCAAAGATAATAGGCATCATATACACCACTTCATGGGAAATAGATGGGGAAACAGTGTCAGACTTTATTTTTCTGGGCTCCAAAATCACTGAACATGGTGACTGCAGCCATGAAATTAAAAGACACTTACTCCTCGGAAGAAAAGTTATGACCAACCTAGATGGCATATTGAAAAGCAGAGACATTAACTTTGCCAACAAAGGTTCGTCTAGTCAACGCTATGATTTTTCCTGTGGTCATGTATGGATGTGAGAGTTGGACTGTGAAGAAAACTGAGCGTCGAAGAATTGATGCTTTTGAACTGTGGTGTTGGAGAAGACTCTTGAGAGTCCCTTGGACTGCAAGGAGATCCACCAGTCCATTCTGAAGGAGATAAGCCCTGGGATTTCTTTGGAAGGAATGATGCTAAAGCTGAAACTCCAGTACTTTGGCCACCTCATGCAAAGAGATGACTCATTGGAAAAGACTCTGATGCTTGGAAGGATTGGGGGCAGGAGGAGAAGGGGATGATAGAGGATGAGATGGCTGGATGGCATCACTGACTCGATGGACATGAGTCTGAGTGACCTCCGGGAGCTGGTGATGGACAGGGAGGCCTGGCGTGCTGCAATTCATGGGGTCACAAAGAGTCGAACATGACTGAGCAACTGAACTGAACCCACTGAAAGCCTGACTAGAACACAAATGAAGAAGGTCGAATTCACTCTGCCTGACTCCATGGCTGGAAAGTTGACCTTCTCTTGACGCCAGCACTCCTGTCTCTCAGGCCTTTATACTCTGACTGAAATCTCTACCATCTGCTCTCTGGCTCTCAGGACTTCAAAGTATTTCCCTGTTCTTCCTGGGCTTTCAGCTTGCAGATGGTGGGCCTAGGGATTTTGCCTCCATAATTGTGTGAGCCAACACTTTGATAGATACTGAAATATTATAAGGTATTGTTTCTGTTTTCTGGAGAACCCTGACAAATACAGATTTGGGTATTGAGAGTAGTTCTAGAAGAACACAATTTTCAAATGAGTTTTCCAAACTGATTCTCTAGATTTGGCCTTCTAATCTGATGTGAAGACACAAATGACTTTATTTAGAGCAGTTAAGAGAACTCTGGTCGTCCATGACATCCATGGTGTGATTTGGCAGTACCGGTATGCAATTATTTTTAAGAAGGAAATGGCAACTGGTTCCAGTATCCTTGCCTGGAAATTCTCATGGACAGAGGAGGCTGGAGGGCTACAGTCCATGGGGTCTCAAAGAGTTGGACACGACTTAGTGACTAAAGAGCAATAACATGCAATTATCTGCATTTATTCTTCCTAATCAACCACTTACAGGAAGCAAAAATTGTGTAAAAGTATGTATGATATTTTTAAATGTTTTTCAAAAACTAACAAATATATTAATAAGAAGTTTGACTGGTTGGCACCAAATGTCACTGGCCAAAGTAATGAGACCAAAGGACAACCTCAGGGGGAGTATTAATAAAATTCCCAGCTCAAATGCTGTATGAATTACCCCAAGACTTCTATGTAGCCCTGAAGAAGATACTAGTGTAGATGCAGACCTGAAACTGCTGAAAATCACACATAGCTCCACACTCCAGAACTGTCATAATTTAGTTCATAGGGATTTTGATTGTCTTCCTCTTCTGCAAGATACCACACTAGTCCATTACAATGAGAACATTATGCTGATTTGACTTACTGAGCAAGAAGTAGCAACTACTCTAGATCTATCGGTGAGACATCCGTGTGAAGAGATGTAGAAGACAGGAGAATCCTCTTTCTCTCTGCCTGACTGGTTGAGGTTGAACATTGATCTTTTGTGCTAAGAACTCTTCTGTGTTAAGGCTCAGGCCATCAAAATACCCCACTGACTTTCTTGGGTCTCCAGTTTGCAGATGCCACATCATAGAACTTCTCAGCCTCCAGAATCACATGATTATGGTAAGCCCCCTATATCTGAACAAATTCTGTTCCAAGAGCATGTTCGTAAGTCCAGTTTGTTCGTTAAATCCAAAGAAGTTACCCTAGGTACCCAACTAACACAACCAGCTATATAGTACTGTACTGTAATAGGTATATAATACTTTTCACACATATAATACACAAAAAATAAATAAATATTTTAATCTTACAGTACAATACCTTGAAAAATATAGTAGTACCAGTAAATCACCACTGCTTTAACACTTGCTTCTGGACATCCTGGACTGGAAATAAAGATACTCTGACACTGTATTTTCTACAGTATTGTACAGTAAGGTACACAAAAACATGACCACTTGTAGAGGATGCACACACAAGACAATGTACACTAAACACGTGAACCTACTTATGTAATTCGACATAAGAATGCACGTTTACATCTTTGAAATTTCACAACCTGAAGGTTGGTAAATAAGGGACATCCCATATAGAGCAATGATTAAACATTTCAGTATTGAGAGTGGTTCTAGAGAAGGAGAATTTTTAAGGATGTTTTCCAAATAGGGTCTGGGTTTTCTGGAATTGTTTCTTTAATATATTCCTATTGGCTGTGCTTCTCTATAGAACCCTGACTATTACATGGACTATTACATGGTATGAGGTGAGACCAGTGCTTTGGCCAAGAGCCAGATGAAAGACTTATGAGGAGAAGGTGAAGAAGCAAAGAAGGGAAATTATTTTTGGCCAAAGCTTGAAGCCTAGTTGGCTGTTTGTGACTGGTTGTCCATAGTGGTTTGATTTCATAAACTTGAGGCATTTATAGGCTTAGATTTTCCTTCACTTATGTAGGCTCTTAGAGCATTAGTCACCTCGGTCTGATGGCTTCCTTGTTTATTTAATATAACAAGGGGCAGAGTAAGTTCTCCACCAACAACTCTGGGTCAAAGGCATATATGAGAACTTCCCTGGTGGTTCAGTGTTAAAGAATCCACCTACCAATGCAGGAGACACGGGTTCAATACTTGGTCCAGGAAGATCCTACATACTGCAACAATTGAGCCTGTGCTCTAGGGGGCAGGAGCTACAACTGGTGATCCCGAATGCCACAGTTACTGAAACCCACACATTCTAGAGCCTGTGCTCTGCATCAAGAGAAGCCACAGCAATGAGAAGCTGGTGCACTGCAATTATGGAAAAAACCCATGCAGAAATGAAGACCCATTACACCAAAAAATAAATACATTTAAAATAACAGCATATGAGACAATAGTCCACTCCACAGTGTCCAACAAATAAAGTGGCAAAGTTGGCAAAGAGAAAGCTAATAGACCTGTGGCAATGTTTACAAGCTGAAACAGTTTCCACACAGCAAAAGATATAGTGTGAACTATTCTGCTGGGTTTGAAGGAAGCTAGGCTGTTTTAGAATAGTGAAGCAATGATGAGAAAATGCCCAAGGATCAGAGGAAAATGATTAGATCTCAAATGCTGTTAATACAGCATCAAGAAAAATCAATAATGAGTCTTCTCTATTCCCCTTCCCGCAAATATGAGTGGCATTTTCATAAACCACTGGCTGCTTAGCATGAAATTCAGAAGGGCAGAAAATATAAAATGGAACTATTACTAAATACAATTGGAGTGATAATCTGATATGACTGGGAAATAACTGAAAATAACACAACTTCACTGGAAATTTCCATGTTTTTGTGTCATTGTGCAGCACAGAGAATCAGATGCATAAGATATAAAGTGAATTCAATTAAGGAAAACTTAAAGTTACGATTTTTAAGGCTGTTGAGTTTCTCAATGCAAAACATTTATTTCACAACTCCACGAAAATTGTTGTAAAAAGGAAGCATTCATAAAATTGATAAGGAATTAGAGGAAGGGTAAGTTCAAATAAGAAATGGTAAAACAGCCCTATTTCAGTACTTAAAGAAAGGAAATCAATCTGAAATTTACACCTTGGTCACAGACAATCTCAATTCATGCAGTTTTACTTTTTACCTTTTGTCATAGTTAACTCTGATAAAAGAATCAGACTCAAAAGGAACTGATAGAAACAAATGTATGGCTATCATAGGGGATGTGAGAAGTGTAGGAAGAATTGGGAGATTGGGGTTGACATGTATATACTATTGAATTGATTCCCAGGTGGCTCAGTTAGGTAAAGAATCCACCTGCCTATGCAGAAGAAATAGGAGATACAAGTTCAGTCCTTGGGTTGGGAAGATTCTCTGGAGGAGGAAATGGCAACCCACTCCAGTGTTCTTGCCTGGAAAATCCCATGGACTGAGAAGCCTGGTGGGCTACAGTCTATAAGGTCGCAAAGAGTTAGACAGGACTGAATATGCATGCATCAATGCAACACTGTTGATATTATGTATAAAATATATAGCTAATGAGAACATACTGCATAGCACAGGGAACTGTACTTAATGCACTGTGGTGACCTGAATTGGAAGGAAGTCCCAAAGGGAGGGGTATATATGTATATATATATATGGTTGATTCAATTGGCTGTACAGTACAAACTAGCACAATATTGTAAAGCTGCTATACTCCAATAACAGTTAATTTTAAAAAATGCCCTGATGAAGAACAGAGGTTGTGATTGAGCAACACCAAGGTAGCACAACACTTAGCAATTCAAAAAAAGTGCAGCAACCTAAGAACTTGTATTTAGGTTCTTTATAATTATGTAAAACAAATTTATAATGAGGTATAATCCTCCATTGGTGCTTCATCTACAGTAACAAAGAAGCAAATTATCTGAGCTCTTAATTGGTCCCTATGAAAGTTCACAATAACACATGAACAGCTTCTTTTAGCTTTTCTCTTTCCTCTGTTTTTACTACTTGAGCACAAGGAGTAAACCTTCCTGTTTCCCTGCAGCCAGTCATTTTAGAAGCGCTGAGTACCTTTCCCTGGGTTCTTTACTTCTCTGTATTTTGTTCTGCTCTATGTTATACAGTTCACAGTTGTTATCATGTCCCATCTCCCTGTTGTTTAAAATATAATCTGATGGCTGCATTTTACTCTAATGAAGACCTACTTATATTAATGTAAACTCACTTGTACTTTAAATTGCCTATGATCTCCTCTAGTTGTGTGCTATTATCAAACACATATTACTGTAGAATTTAAGTTCCTACCAGGCACACAAGTACTGCTATGACATTTACAATAATCCATTTATTTACTCTCCAATTTCTTAAGTATCAAAATAACCCTATGATTTACAAGTAAGGAAATCAATTTGGGTTATTTTCCCTTATGTTTCCCAGAGGAAAGAAAAACTAACCACTTACAAATAGCATGTGTGGTAGCTTATTGTATAGCACACAATTTGTGCAATTTTTTTTTAAACACTGATTCAAGCCATTATTATTTCCATAGATTTCAAACAATAAGTGACCAAACTCTCCAGGTTAGGTTTTTCGAATGGCTCTTCACTAGACTGTAATACAGATTATTGATAAAGAATGGGAAGTCAGAAAAGTGACTAAAATTTGACAGACCGGTTCATACTTTTAGAATTCATGTTTGAAACTGTAGTCTGAATCAGATCCCTGCATCTCTTTCCTGAACCATTCATCATTTTTCAAAGAACTGGGGAAGAAGGGGTTGTTTTTATTTGTGCTTCTGTCTTTTTTTTTTTTTTTAATAACACCAGGAATCTCTATAGTTCTGTATTTAAATGACTTGAAAGAAGTATTGAGAAGCTAGGAACTTCTGGGCAAATTTCTAGAAAACCTCAACTAACACATTCAGCACCCTGGGGTGTTTGCTCCTCTAAATAGTGGCCTGAATCTGTTACACCCCAGAAGCATAGATGTGAAAATACAAAAGCCAATAACGGTGCTTTGACAGTGGAAACACAGACAATGGAAACAAACAAACAAACAATAAACACGGGGTGGTGGATGGGGGAAGGGTGTATGAAGTAGAATCTTGGAATTTTAACAACTCTCTCCCTCAGTCACATGTCAAAAAGCCAGCAGTTGTATGGTTACAGACTAGTGTTTTCACAACCAATCCAGTTACTGCTGCTGCAACCAGATTGAAAACAGTGGCTGTGCTGCAGGCTTAATAACCATTAAGATATGATAGTTATATTATGGATCTGAAAGATGTCATTTAAAGCGTATTTGTTGAAGTTGAACTGCAAGCACTGCATTTTCTAACAAAATGTGTACATCCATTTTATTTATAAATACGTGTACATAGTATTTAGATTTAGGTCCTGAATTTTTCTTTTCCTTTTTTGGTAGGAAGAATCCAAAACACCAAACGCCAGTGTAAGAACTTAGTTTTATTCCTGCAGTGAGAGGAAGCTACCTATTTTCTACATGTAAAATACAATGTATGTCCTATCACAGTGCTACGAGGGAACCATCCCTGAAAATTATGGCAAAAGAGGAGGAAAAAGGATTTTGGAATCCACAAACTGTTGCTGTTGTTGTTAACTGTTCAGTTGCTCAGTTGTATCTGACTTTTTGCAACCCCATGGACTGCAGCACGTCAGGCTTCCCAGTCCTTCAAATTCATGTCTCCCAGACCTTGTTCAGATTCATGTCTATTGAGTCAGTGATGACATCCAACGATGTCATCCTCTGTCATCTCCTTCTTTCTGCAATCTTTCCCAGTATCAGGGTCTTTTCTAATGACTCAGCTCTTCTCAGCAGGTGGCCAAAATATTGGAGCTTCAGCTTTAGCATCAGTCCTTCTAATGAATAATCAGGAATGATTTCCTCTAGGATTGACTGATTTGATCTCCTTGCAGTCCAAGGGACTCTAGAGTCTTCTCCAACACTATAGTTCAAAGGGATCAATTCTTCAGTGTTCAGTCTTCTTTTTGGTCCAACTCTCACATCTATGCATGACTACTAGGAAAACCATAGCCTTGACTAGAAGGACTTCTGTCCACAAAGTAATGTCTCTGCTTTTTAATACTCTGTCTGGGTTTGTCTGGGTTGAAATGATGGGGAATTTGGTCCCGTCACTTCATGGCAAACATATGGGGAAACAGTAGAAAACCTTATTTTTGGAGGTTCCATAATCACTGGATATGGTGACTGCAGCCATGAAATTAAAATATACTTACTCCTTGGGAGAAAAGTCATGACCAAACTAGAAAGCATATTAAAAAGAACAGACATTATTTGGCCAACAAAGATCTGTCTAGTCAAGGCTATGGTTTTTTCAGTTGTCATGTTTGGATGTGAGAGTTGGATTATAAAGAAACCTAAGTGCTGGAGAATTGATGCTTTTGAACTGTGGTGCTGGAGAAGACTCTTGAGTCCCTTAAATAGCAAGGAGATCCAACCGGTCCATCCTCAAGCAAATCAGTCCCCAATATTCATTGGAAGGACTGATGTTGAAGTTGAAACTCAAATATTTGGCCATGTGATGCAAAGAACTGACTCATTAGAAAAGACCCTGATGCTGAAAAAGATTGAAGGCAGGAGGAGAAGGGGATGACAGAGAATGAGATGGTTGGATGGCATCACCAACTCAATGGACATGAGTTTGAGTCAACTCTGGGGGTTGGTGATGGACAGGGAAGCCTGGTGTGCTGCAGTCCATGGCGTCACAAAGAGTCTGACACAACTGAGCTGAACTGAACTGGGTTTGTCACAGCATTTTCTTCCAAGGAGCAAATGTCTTTTAATTTCATGGCGCAGTCACAATCTGCAGTAATTTTAGAGCCCAAGAAAATAAAATCTGTCACTGTTTCCATTTTCTCCCCATCTATTTGCCATGAAGAGATGAAACTGGATGCCATGATCTTCATTTTCTGAATGTTGAGTTTTAAGCCAACTTTTTCACTCTCCTCTTTCACTTTCATCAAGAGGCTCTTAAGTTCCTCCTCACTTTCTGCCATAAAGAGGGTTTCTTCTGCATATCTGTGGTTATTGATATTTCTGCTGACAATCTTGATTCCAGCTTGTATTTCATCCAGCCTGGCATTTCACATGACTTACTCTGCATATAAATTAAATAAACCACAAACTGTGGCTAAGCTAATTAAGAGTTCCTATGGGGACTTCCTCGTCAATCCAGTGGTAAAGACTCCATGCTTCCACTACAGGGGATCTGGGCTTTGATCCTTGGTTGGGAACTAAGAATGTCATGCAATGAAAAAATAAGGAAGTTTCTTGAACTGAATAAAATGTAGCAGATTAACTTTAAAATTATTTTTAAAAAATGTTCCTATGGCTCAGTTTTCTCCTCTGTAAACTGGGAAAACAGCCTACCATCACAAGATTTGGTATGGATTAATGAATACCTATGACCCATTTAAAAAACATGTGACAGATTATACTCAAAAAAAATAAATGTGACTATTAGTATCTTAAAATAATTATCTTTATTCATTTAATTTAAATTATTTTTTCTCTTTTTTCCTTAAAAAATGACTTTTAAATTATTAGTTTATATATGATCTCTATTTATTCATCTTACATTTCAGTTCAGTTCAGTTGCTCAGTTGTGTCTGAATCTTTGAGGCCCCATGGACTGCAGCACGCCAGGCTTCCCTGTCCATCACCAACTCCCAGAGCTTGCTCAAACTCATGTCAGTTGAGTCGCTGATGACATCCAACCATGTCATCCTCTGACATCCCCTTCTTCTCTTACCTCAATTATCTTACATTTGGTCTTTCTTAATTTTAATTTTGTAATAATTTCAAATTCAGAGAAGAATGGCAAGAATATTATTAAGAACATTCATACATTTTTCACTCAGATTTATCAGTTGTTAACATTTTACACTTACTTTAATACTTAATATCACTTTCTATCAAACATACTCACACACATACACACCCCTGAACATTTTTGACCAAGTTTCACATTATCACACACTGTATTTCTAAGTGGGTTGAGTAAGACAAAATTGCCTATGTTATTTCTGGCTTTGCCCACTTGAGGCTTGAAACAAAGGTTTCTCAGTAGTGAGTGTATCCACTCTTTTACAAAAATCTTAAATTCAGGAATCTTCCATGCCAGACCTCATTTCATAAACACACTATATATTAATCATGTAAGTAAGCAACACATTGAATTATGTATAGGTACATATTGCTATAATGTGGATAAAATATTGAAATCATGAGTTTAAACTGATATTTTGTTTTGTTTTGTTTTTAAAATTTATCTGTTTTATTTTTTATTATTATTATTATTATTTTTACTTTACAATATTGTATTGGTTTTGCCCTACATCAACATGAATCTGCCATGGGTATACACGTGTTCCCCATCCTGAACCCCCCTCCCACCTCCCTCCCCGTACCATCCCTCTGGGTCATCCCAGTGCACCAGTCCCAAGCATTCTGTATTATGCATCTAGCCTGGACTGGCGATTCGTTTCTTATATGATATTATACATGTTTCAATGCCATTCTCCAAAATCATCCCACCCTCTCCCTCTCCCACAGAGTCCAAAAGACTGTTCTATACATCTGTGTCTCTTTTGCTGTCTCACATACAGGGTTATCCTTGCCATCTTTCTAAATTCCATATATATGCGTTAGTATACTGTATTGGTTGGAGAAGGAAATGGCAACCCACTCCAGTGTTCTTGCCTGAGAATCCCAGGGATGGGGGGACCCTGGTGGGCTGCCATCTGTGGGGTCGCACAGAGTCAGACACAACTGAAGTGACTTAGCAGCAGCAGCAGCAGCATACTGTATTGGTGTTTTTCTTTCTGGCTTACTTCACTCTGTATAATAGGCTCCAGTTTCATCCACCTCATTAGAACTGATTCAAATGTCTTCTTTTTAATGGCTGAGTAATACTCCATTGTGTATATGTACCACAGCTTTCTAATCTAAGACCACAGAATCCTTTCTTGCCTTTCTCATTACACACTTTTTACTCACTTGTATAGTGAGATCCATGGCCCCTAATAACACCAATATATTCATTCATTTTCTACATCCTACAGTACTGCCCGAATGGTGACAGAACTTCCATATCCCAAATACCATGATAAACAAGCTATTAAATAGAAATGAAGATTGTTTACTGTTATATATTTTTTCTTTCCAGTGAGAATAGAGAATCAAAATATTGGGTTCAAATTTACTTGGATTAGCCATTCATTTTCTAAATATTTTTTATTTGAAATAATTATAGATTCACAGGAAGTTGCATGAATAGTATACAGATTCTTATATGCTCTTCTCCCCAAAGTTCTATCTATATATAGCCAGAAAAGTCACTACTGGTGTAGCACTGTGAACCAGACAACAGGCCTTAATCAACTTTCATCAGCTTCTATGTGCATTCAATTTACACATTTCCTTTGTCTTTTTTTCTACCACTCTTCACAGCATTTGGGATCTTATTTCCCTGACCAGGGATTGAACCCACATCCCCTGGTTTGAGAGTGTGGAGTCTTAACCACTGCACCGCCAGAGAAGTCCCGTGCACATTTACTTTTAAGACACTAGCAATCTGACATCTACCCTTAAATGCAATTACTTTTTCCGGAGGTCATCCTTAACTTTCTGGGTAGGGACTAGTGGAATAGATACATACTTTTCAGTCTATATTTAATTGATGTTTATATTTGATACTCTTAAATCCTCCTTTAGATCCTGCTTTTCTTTAGTTTCTGAGACATTGCTTCTCTTTTCCAGATTCTCTGTCTCAGTCTTTTTCTAAGTGTCTCTGCCTTAACCCCTTAAATGTCAGGATCTCTCCAGTTTGCATCTTTATTTATTTATTTTTTTATTCTACTGGCACAGAGTAGAAGCTCAATACATGATGACTGAATAAGTGAGTTGAAGAATGTGTTTTAAAGAGACACTATTTCAGCATATTTACAGCTATAGTTTAAGTTTTTTAATAAATATTTCAAACACCAGTAACACTATCCTAATATTAAAATACAATTCTCAAAGTTAGAGATTATGGGATGAACAGATACTAGAAGAAAATTTTTTCATTCAATACTTCTAATTTTGAGCTTTCTTCATAGAAACTTGATTATACAGCCATGTGAAATGGTTTCGATTCTCTCAACATCACTGTGTTAAGGTTTCTGTTATTCTGGTTTATTTAGCCATTGGTTTTTAAGCATCATCTATCTAAATTCTGTCTGGTTTCATTTGTACTATAATGGAAAAGAGAATGAATAACAAAGAGGAGCAAAGTGAAAAGCTAGGAGAGACCAGAAACCATCTTTGTGATTAGTTCAGAGTCAGAATCATTTTATAATCTGAAAACTAACAATTCTCTCTCGAAATATGTGGTAAACTGCGTGATTATGAAAGTACTTAGAGCAGGTACCATGTACACTCTTATCTACTTCACCTAACAATATCATTACATCTTAAATATTAGAATGTTATTTATATAATTTTTAATATAAATGATCTGCTACTGATTTAAAATAAACTATTCATGCTGATTTGATACAGCGATGAAATGAAGCCCTGTGGTTCTTACAGAATATTATATTTTAATAAAAAGAGCTGATTTAGTAAAGTAATAGTTTGCTAAACAAATATAAAAGGAAACCATTTCATATAGCCATTAAAGGGGAAAACATATCAAAATTAATGTATTTATTTCTTCTGCATAATAGAAAACAATGGAATAGGACTTGGAATACCACCTGCATAACGGCACAAGTGAAGCAAAGGTATCAACTGTAAGTTCCTTTTCAGTTATCGGGTTAAAAATGTGAACAAAGAAAGTAGGTATATGAAACAATACAAACAAACATTTATTTTGACTATTTTAAAAATGAAAATATGTTAGAGAAAGACATAAGTAACTTCATATTAGAGGGCATATAGCTCAAAATGTCCAAATACAAGGAGCTTTGTAAAAGCATACAAAAAGAGAAAAAAAAATGTAATAAAGCTTTACTGTGGAAATGGAGCTGTTGACAGGCATTCTGTAACATACTCGTTTTTCAGTGTGAATTGGATCATATACATTGGATAAATAAGAGACTCATATCAGCAAATACATGCTCATTTATACACAATTTTCCCCAGCTAATGTTTTGAAGCAACCCTTCAAAATACTGAAAATCCCACAGAGGTCCCTTCCTTTGGTATAAGAAGTAGATGCTTGACAGGCTTTGAAACTGCTAAACTCTCCAGTGTATCTTGGGACTATTCATGTGTCGAGAGAAGCTTAAGAGCATATTGCCCTTTATTTTAAAATAATGGTTAATAAAAATGTCTTCTCCAAAATTTATTTATTAACTTCGATAAAACCATTCCCTCTATAGGGAAAAAAGACATTATCTGGAATTCTTACTTACCAGGAAGCACAAATCTCATGTTTAAAGCCACAAAAGATTGTCATTCCAGGGGCAAATTCCAGTAGAGATTTAATTATACTAAATAAATTTATTTAGTATTGGGATCGTTATTGTTTTTTTTAAGGCTCTATCACCAGGAACTGGATTTTGGGTTATTGGCACCAAATTTATTATTCCCATAGCCCTATTATTTTTAGTGAATGATTTTTACAGACAAAGGTTTTCAGGAACCCATATATAGTAGAAAATTATGATCTGTCTTATGAATGTCACATGTCTTAAATTGTAATAGGTGAAGATAGGAGTCAAAAAATATCTGCAGTGTCAAAACATAAGTATTCCAAGAAACATGTTAAACAAAATTAAAAAGTTTAATAACAAGTAGATAATAGCATGAATTTCTTGAACTTAGACAAAAGTGAAGTTGTTCTTTCTTTGAGTTGTAATGGTCTAGCCTCTGAAATTTATTTCTAAATATTTCAATGGCAGTAACCTTGCTTTTTTCTTTCCTACCCCTGTGTATTTTTCTCTCATTCTACACACTAAGTATTCAATAAGTGCTTGAGAATATTCAATTAAGTTTCAGGTAACTTATGAAAGAATATATTGGAAAGTTATACTATATTCAGAATCATGTTTTTACTTAGTATTTAACCCAATTTTCCCATTCCTATGGCTCTGGTAACAACAACAGAAGCAACAAAATTTCCAGAGGAAAAAGTTGTGTATAAAATATATGAGTTGAAACATTATTTGAAAATATATTCAAATATGCAACAGCTATAATAAAAATGTTAAAAATGTTTAGCAAGTTACTATATGTCAAAATAGTAAAATACTTGCTTGTTAAAATGATTATTATAATATACCAAAATACTAAATATTTTCAGAAATAATATCAAGGAGGCAAAGCAGTACCCTGAATGGTATTCTAATGATAGTTTTATTGTGCACTTAGAAAAGATACAAAGAACATATGCCAAATTTAAAACGCTTTATGTATTAAAATTTTAATGATTTTATTTCACATTTTTATCTTTTTGTACACTGTACCTTGAATAATTTTAAAATAAAGCTAAAATAATTTTAAGTTGCAAAGTTGATATTTTGCTAACTTTGACAAAAACTTATCAGTTTTAAAATTTTTTTTAAATCCAAAATAAAATGCTGTAGTGAACTACATTTGGATTTATGGTAGCTATTAGAAAGGTAAGCAAACAGAATAGATCTGGATAGATGAGAGATAATTCTCCATAAGTCATGCTTTCTTAATTTTCTACAGATAATGTACTCTCGAAATTCTGAAAGTTTATGTTTACTACATAAAATGATAATTATCAAAACAGATAAGGTTCTCATGAGTTTTACCTTTTTATGCATTTTAATGAATAGTAGTATTGTAAGGTGTCATATGACTAACGGCTTATTTTAATTATTATAACAACATCCCATTTAAAACAGTCTTAAATGATGCATTTTTAAGTTTATAAGAACTACAATTATTTCTTCATATTGAACATTTTAGAAATTCCATTTTTGACCACTTTTCTATTACTCATTTTTTTTTGGTATAATTTAACCAATCTCTGTCATTTCTCAGTCATTGTATAGAGCATGTTGTTGTTGTTCAGTCACGAAGTTATGTCCAACTCTCTAACCCCATGGACAGCAGCATGCCAGGCTCCCCTGCCCTTCACCATCTCCCGGAGTTTGCTCAAACTCATATCCATTGAGTTGGTGATGCCATCCAACAATCTCATTCTCTGCTGCCCCCTTCTCCTTTTGTCTTCAATCTTTCCCAGCATCAGGGTCTTTTCCAGTGAGTTAGTTCTTCGCATCAGGTGGCCAAAGTATTGGAGATTCAGCTTTAGCGTCAGTCCTTCCAATGAATATTCAGGGTTAATTTTCTTTAGGATTGCCTAGTTTGATCTCTTTGCAGCACTAGGGACTCTCAAGAATTCTCCAGCAACACAATTTGAAAGTACCCATTCTTCAGCACTCAGCCTTCTTCATGGTCCAGTTCTCATATCTGTACATGACTACTGGAAAAAATATAGCTTTGACTACACAGACCTTTCTATGCAAAGTGATGTCTCTGCCTTTTAATACGCTGTTTAGGTTTGTCATAGCTTTCCTTCAAAGGAGAAAGCGTCTTTTAATTTCACGACTGCAGTGATAATCCATAGTGATTTAGGAGCCTAGTATAATAAAAACTGTCTCTGCTTTCACATTTTCCTCTTCTATTTGCTGTGAAGTGATGGGATGGGATCCCATGATCTTAGTTTTTTGAATGTTGAGTTTTAAGCCAGCTTTTTCACTCTCATCAAGAGGATTTTAAGTCTTCTTCATTTTCTGCTATTAGGGCGGTGTCATCTACATATCTGAGATTGTTGATATTTTTCCCAGCAATCTTGATTCTAGCTTATGATTCATCCAGCCTAGCTTTTTCATGATATACACTGTATATAAATTAAACAAGCAGGGTAACAATATACAGCCTTGATGTGCTCTTTTCCCAATTTTTAACCATTTCATTTTTCCATGTCTGGTTCTAACTGTTGCTTCTTGGCACACATACTGATTTCTCAGTAGACATATAAGGTGGTCTGGTACTGTAAGAATTTTCCACGGTTATTTTTGTGATCCAAACAGTCAAAGGCTTTGGTGTAGTTAATAAAGCAGAAGTAGATGTTCTGAAATTCTCTTGCTTTCTCTATGAACCAATGAATTTTGGCAATTTGATTTCGCTTTCTCTACCTTTTCTAAACTCAACTTCTATATCTGGAAGTCCTCAATTCATGTTCTGCTGATGCCTAGCTGAAATAATTTTAGGTGTAACCTCATTAGTATGTGAAATAGCACAACTGCATGGTAGTTCGAACATTCTTTGGCATTGTCCTACTTTGGAGTTGGAACGAAAACTGAATTTTTCCAGTCCTGTGGCCATTGCTAAATTTTCCAGATTTGCTGACATACTGAGTGTAGCACTTTAAGTGAATCATCATTTAGGATTTGAAATAGCTCAGACGGAAATCCATTACCTGCACTAACTTTGCGTGTAGTAATGCTTTCTAAGGCTCACTTGACTTCATACTCCAGGATGTCTGGCTCTGGGTAAGTGCCAACACCATCATGGTTATCTGGGTCATTAAGACATTTTTGTATAGTTCTTCTGTGTATTCTGCTATCTCTTCTTAATCTATGTTTCTGTTAGGTCCTTACCATTTCTGTCTTTTATCATGATCATCTTTGCATGAAATGCTCCCTTGATATCTCCATTTTTTTGCTGAGATTTCTACTCTTTCCTATTCTACTGTTTTCCTCTATTTCTTTGCATTCTTCATTTAAAAAGGCCTTCTTGTCTCTCCTTGCTCTTTTCTGGAACTCTGTATTTAGTTGGGTATGCATATGGGCATGCTAAGTCACTTCAGTTGTGTAAGACTCTTTGCTACCCTATGGACTGTATGTATACTGCCAGGCTCATCTGTCCATGGGATACTCCAGGCAAGAATACTGGAGTGGGTTGTCATGCCCTCCTTCAGATCTTCTTGACCCAGGGATTGAACCTGAGTCTCTTAAGTCTCCTGCATAGGCAGACACATTCTTTAACATTAGTGCCACATAGGAAGCCCTCAGTTGGGTACATCTTTCCCTTTCTCCTTTATCTTTTGCTTCTCTTCTTTCCTCAGCTATTTGTAAAACTTCATCATACAAACACTATGCCTTATTGCATTTTTTTGGGGGGGGGTGGTTTGGTCACCACCTCCTGTGCAATGTTACCAACCTCTGTCCATAGTTCCTCGGACACTTTTTCTACAACATCGAATGTCTTGAATCTATTCATCACCTCCACTGTATAATCATAAGGGATTTGATTTAGTTCCTTTCTGAATGGGCTGGTGGTTTTCCCTACTTTCTTCAATTTAAGCCAGAATTGTGCAGTAAGAAGCTCATGATCTGAGTCACAGTCAGTTACAGGTCTTGATTTTGCTGACTGTTTAGAGCTTCTCCATCTTTGGCTGCAAAGAATATAATCAGTCTGATTTGGGTATTGACCATCTGGTGATGTTGATATGTAGAGTTTTTTCTTGTGTGGTCTTTTCAGAGTGTGTTTGCTATGACCAGTGTGTTCTCTTGATAAAACTTTGTTAATGTTTTTACTGTTTCATTTTGTACTCTAAGACCAAACTTACATTAATCTAGGTAAGTCTTTTGACTTCCTACTTTTGTGTTCCAATCTCCCATGATGCAAAAGACATCTTTTTTGGTGTTACTTCTAAAAGGATTTGTAAGTCTTCATAGAACTGGTCAACTTAAGCTTCTTGGGCATCAGTGGTGGGGACATCATTTAGTTTAGTCACTCAGTCATGTCCAACTCTTTGTGACCTCACTGACTGCAGCATGCCAAGCTTCCCTTTCCCATCACCAACTCCCGGAGCTTGCCCATGTCCGTTGACTCAATGATGGCATCCAACCATCTCATCCTCTGTCATCTCCTTTTCCTCCTGCTTTCAATCTTTCCCAGCACTGGGGTCTTTTCCAATGAGTGAGTTCTTCACATCAGGTGGCCAAAGTATTGGAGTTTCAGTTCAACATCAGGCCATTCAGTGAATACTCAGGACTGATTTCCTTTAGGGTAGACATTTGATCTTGTAGTGCAAGGGACTCTCAAGAGTCTTCCACAACACCACAGTTCAAAAGCATCAATTCTTTGGTGCTCAGCCTTCTTTATGGCCCACCTCTCACATCCATACATGACTACTGGAAAAACCATAGTTTTGACTAGATGGACCTTTGTTGGCAAAGTAATGTATCTGCTTTTTAATATGCTGTCCAGGTTGGTCATAGCTTTTCTTCTAAGGAGCAAGTGTCTTTTAATTTATAGACTTGGATTACTGTGATGTTGAATTGTTGGCCTTGGAAACAAATTGAGATCATTCTGTTACTTTAAGATTGCACCCAAGTACTGCATTTCAGACTCTTCTGTTGACTATGAGGGTTACTCCATTTCTTCTAAGAGATTCTTATCCACAGTAGTAGACATAATGGCCTTCTGAATTAAATCCCCCCTTTCACATCCATTTTAGTTCACTGATTCCTAAGATATTAATGTTCACTCTTGCCATCTTCTGCTTCAACACATCCAATTTGCCTTGATTCATGGACCTAACATTCCAGCTTCCTATACAATACTGTTCTTTACAGCATTGGATATTATTTTCACCACCAGACACATTCACAACCGAACATCATTTCCACCTTGTTCCAGCTGCTTCATCCTTTCTGCAGCTATTAACAGTTGCCCTCTACTCTTCTCCAGTAGTATATTGGACACCATGGCTCTTAGCTTCATTGAGCTATGCAATCCCCTTCACTACAACAAGGTTGTGATCCTTGAAGGAGTGTATAGAGCATACAAATTTATAATTCTTCTATACAACTAGTAAACTAAATTATTTCTCTATAAACTATCATTTTATTCCTTAAAATGTTTTTTATTGATTTAAATTCTAATTTGTTAGACATTAACATAGTTATGTGAGCTCTCCTTTGGCTCATATCCTGTATGGTATATATATTTTCATTATTTTCTTTTCAACCTTTTGAACCTTTTAGAAGGTGTATTTCAACTCTCTCTTGCAAGTAGCTTATATTTAAGATTGCCTGCTTTAGGTGATTTGTGTATTTTCTACTTCCTAAAAATGGTTATGATGGCTATCACTCTTCCACACTCTCCTTATTGGTCATCCTAGAAATATATACATACAAGAATATACATACTTGACCTAGAAAAAATCAACTTTCTCAGTTTTCCCCTGGGTAATGCAAATATCTTAGAATGTGTTAACGACTCATTCCCCTCACAGTTTACATGCTCTTATTGCTTTTACTATACACACACACACACACACACACACACACATGCAGAGGAAAACAGCATATATGTTGCTTCACACACTCATTTAGAGTCACCCACAAGCTTCTGTTTTCCATTCCTTTTCATTTCTGTCTTCATCTTCATATGTCCTTGTTGTTGTTTTCCTTCTGTTTATAGAAGACACCTGATGTCTCTACAAGTCAAATATTCGTTTAGTTTTTGTTTCAAGGATATTTTCAAGTAAGCATTTTTTTCTTAGTTAGCACATATTCCTATGTTTTGAGTGACCATCTATTCTGGTTCAAGGATTTAACCAGATTTTCTCACTGTTTAGTTATATCTGTCTGTCTCTCTGTCTCTTTCTCTCTCTTTCCCTCACTCACTGTCTTTCTGTCTCCTCTTCTCTCCTGTTTTGGCAGACTCTAGACTCTGCCTTTCCAAGAATTCGAGGGAAATAAGCTCTCTGAGTGGTTCCTCGTTGTCCAGCATCCTATTCCAGAACTGGCAGCTGCTCTTCTAAAAAAGGTGATCCCAAATGCTGGGCTGACCTCTCTTGTTTGTTTTGCATTTTAGTGGATGTTATCCTTATGATTTTTACTGCTTGTTAGCTCTCGATGTCTTCAAGAAAATGATTATTGCTTTATACACAGCTTTTCTAGTTTTTCTGAGAGGGAACATTGGCTTGACTGTTGGTTTGACTAAGAAGTCTGCCCTTCTTGAATGAAATACTTTGCTTCTTGTAATATAAAGTTGGTAAGATCCAACTGTCTTGCTTGAATATAGATGTTGCTATGAGTACATCATGAGAAACGCTGGGCTGGAAGAAGCACAAGCTGGAATCAAGATTGATGGGAGAAATATCAATAACCTCAGATATGCAGATGACACCACCCTTATGGCAGAAAGTGAAGAGGAACTAAAAAGCTTCTTGATGAAAGTGAAAGAGGAGAGTGAAAAAGTTGGCTTAAAGCTCAATATTCAGAAAACTAAGATCATGGCATCTGGTCCCATCACTTCATGGAAAATAGAAGGGGAAACAGTGGAAACAGCGTCAGACTTTATTTTTTTGAGCTCCAAAATCACTGCAGATGGTGATTGCAGCCATGAAATTAAAAGATGCTTACTCCTTGGAAGGAAAGTTTTGACCAACCTAGATAGGATATTAAAAAGCAGAGACATTACTTTGCCAACAAAGGTCTGTCTAGTCAAAGCTATGGTTTTTCCAGTGGTCATGTATGGATGTGAGAGTTGGACTGTGAAGAATGCTGAGTGCCAAAGGATTGATGTTTTTGAACTGTGGTGTTGGAGAAGACTCTTGAGAGTCCCTTGGACTGCAAGGAGATCCGATCAGTCCATTCTGAAGGAGATCAGTCCTGGGTGTTCATTGGAAGGACCAATGCTAAAGCTGAAACTCCAGTACTTTGACCACCTCATGCAAAGAGTTGACTCATTGGAAAAGACTCTGATGCTGGGAGGGATTGGGGGCAGGAGGAGAAGGGGACGACAGAGGATGAGATGGCTGGATGGCATCACCGACTCTATGGACATGAGTTTGAGTGAACTCCGGGGGTTGGTGATGGACAGGGAGGCCTGGCGTGCTGCAATTCATGGCATCGCAATTGGACACAACTGAGTGACTGAACTGAACTGAACTAAACTGACTGTTTAGTTGCTAGGTCATGTCTCCCTGTGACCCCATGCCAGGCTTGGGGAGAGACCCCATGCCAGGCTTCTCTGTTCTCCACTGTCTCCTGGAGTTTGCTCAGATTCATGTCCATTAAGTCTGTGATCCTATGGAGCCCATTAATTTTTACTGCCGTATTGTTTTCCAGTGTTTACTTTTCAAATTTCCTGGCAAAGGGTTTTAAAAAGAGGTTTTTCTGTTACAAAGTGTGTTACTCTAAATATTTTCATAGATATCTACTGGTGTGTATGGGCAAATTGGTATTTTTTGACATTAAAAGAATTGGACTATAATTGCTTTATAATGCTGTGTTAGTTCCTTCTGTACAGTGAAGTGAATCAGCTATAATACATATATCTTCTGTCTTGGAAGAATTAATCTTGTATAAAAAGCTTAGTCTGTGGGAGCAAGTCTGATTCTTCCCCATAGAAAGGGTTTGCTTCAGCTACTTCTAGTAGCCAGATGTGCTCCCAACCAAGAGTCATGGAAATTCTCATATAAGAGTTTCAGGCTGATTACCACATTAGTTTTCAAACTCTAAAATATCATAGCAGTTTTCCATGTCCCAAGGAATATCAGCCCCTTTGGATTCTTGCAGTTTCAGAATTCTTTCTTGTACTCTGACCCTCTGCTGCTCCAACTCCTCACCATAGGCTCCGTTTTCCCATTTTTTCAAGTCCAGACTTTCAAATATTTAATTATCCTCCCCCCGCTTGCTTCTGACACTGCTTCTAGCCACTAAAGCTTTATGCTTTGATCATGAAGACCTCATTCTGACCCTCCAGGGTATAGATCATGTTTGTTTGTCTGTTTGCAGGAAAGTTTTTGAGATACTTCCTACATTCATTCTGACCTGACAATTATGTGCAGTTCAGGTCCGGTTGTTGTGAGGTTGGAGAATTCCTTAGACTTCAAAGAACTTTCCCAATTAATCACACGAAAGCTTTTCAAACATTCATCCTATATCTATCATCAGCACCTGGCACATTGCCATGGCCAGTAACTTCACTCCAGGAAACCTGGAGAACCCAAATACTGCTAGAACACAGCAGACCCCACATTGGGTGCCAAAAACTATTAGCAGAAGTGGGGTCTTCCTGTTGCTCGCTGCTCTAAAGCCAATAAAGAGCCAAGGTTGGTGGAAAGAGAAGTTTGCTTATTTTCTGAGGCTGTCAAAAGAGGAGTTGGAGGAGAACTCATGTTCAAAGGCCAGCTCCCCACCCCCTCAGTCAGTGGGTAAGAGCTTTTTTGGCAGAGGGAGGGGATGGGTACATGCAAAGTCATCTTGAAATTGGTCATGCATGATCTGATCAGCATCATCTTGATTGTTTAAAGAATAGTTAATCTGCAGTTCCAGGATCGGTTTGTTCCCATTTCTCTGAGGCCAGTTCTTGGAATTGTGGCAGCTTATGTCATGGCTAGAGCCTGGTCATCATGTAATTAACTTTTTCCACCTGGTGGAGGTTTCACTATCTGTAAGACAGCTCATAGGATATGGCTGAGAATATTATCTATAACTCTTGAGGAAGAACTAAATGTCCCTGACTTTGCTTATTGATTAAACTATTATCATTTTGTCCTGTTTGACGGTTTTCCTTTGCTTCTGTATTTTCTCACTTCTCTGATTAAACTGATTCTTTGGTTGCAATTTTCCACAGACGAAAGGTAGGCTGAGGACATGGGGGAAGGACCATAGGGTTTTAGTTTCCCCTTTTCTTTGAAACTCCTAATGCTTGAAAAAGAACAAGTGCAGGAAAAAAGGGAGTAAAGTTTTGGAGAGAGAGGTTAGTCATCAATTTGGCAGAGGAATGCAGTTTCAGTTTGCATTTCTGCTTCAATTTTCCCCAATTCTTTGAGAGAATGAGACAATGACCATTTGGCTATATTTTGCTGAAATGGGGTGTTCAGTTCAGTCGCTCAGTCGTGTCCGACTCTTTGTGACCCCATGAACTGCAGCACACCAGGCCTCCCTGTCCATCACCAACTCCCGGAGTTCACCCAAACTCATGTCCATCAAGTCGGTGATGCCATCCAACCATCTCATCCTCTGTGGTCCCCTTCTCCTCCTGCCTTCAATCTTTCCCAACATCAGGGTCTTTTCAAATGAGTCAGCTCTTCCCATCAGGTGGCCAAAATATTGGAGTTTCAGCTTCAGCATCAGTCTTTCCAATGAACACCCAGGACTGATCTCCTTTAGAATGGACTGATTGGATCTCCTTGCAGTCCAAGGGACTCCTAAGAGTCTTCTCCAACACCACAGTTCAAAAGCATCTATTCTTCTGCACTCAGAAGAAATGGGATGTAGGC
This sequence comes from Bos javanicus, assembly GCF_032452875.1. Classification (NCBI taxonomy): domain Eukaryota; kingdom Metazoa; phylum Chordata; class Mammalia; order Artiodactyla; family Bovidae; genus Bos; species Bos javanicus. Next base: position 15,765,386 of record NC_083883.1, read on the forward strand.
CTGCCTAACTTGGGGAATGGATATAAAGTTGGGAAAAAAATATCAAGTTCCAGGCTTTGAATCAGTATTTTGTATTGAAAAGATATTACCTCTCTCTTTAATTGCTTTATCATAGCACTTGAACAAACATTTCAAATTTAGCAGATTACAATGAGGATGACAATCAAAATCCACTTTTGTACTATTCTCTGAATGTATTTTTTTCTTAGTGGTTAAAGTAGATGTGCAGTGTATGTTTAATAGGCTGCTTGGTTAGCCTAAAGTCCAAATTAAATCCAAAATGACTTCCCATACTTCAATATGTAAGCATTTTTAAAAATCATGTTCATCTTTTAACTGCAAATCTTTCCATAGAAATCACTGACAGTCAATATATTTTTCCGACATTGCCAGAGTGGCTCAGTTGCCTGATCTGGGTCCATTCATTTATCTCAGTGCTAGGTTTATTTTTGTTTGTTTGCTTGTTTATATATTTGCCTACCTATACACATTGGGGAAAAGTAATCAGGCATGACAAACAAGTACAGAGAGGTTTATGTTGATGGGGAAATATTTTATAAGTACATATTTTATCAGCTATACCCAATTGTTTCACAAACATTGTACATGTGCTTCAAGCAATAAACTTAAAGCCAGCAGTAATACACATCATAAGCAGTTATATACTCTGACAACTTCACTAGACAATTTTTTCCATCCTGAACATTGGGTCAAAAATATGGTTAGGAGCAAAGCAATAACTTTCCATTAGAATTCTCTGTTATCAAAAGCAGCTCTAAATTCTAGGAGAACTTTGTTCTCTTAACAGAAAAAAAAAAAAATCAGTGTCACATCAGTTTGCTGTTAATAAGGAAATTCATTTACCTAATTAAATTCAGTCTAAGCTTAATCATTCCTGACAAGAAACAAAATTCTTTTCTCAAGGTTCCTCTTTTACAAACCATCTATCACACATTCTATATCAAGATTATTCAACCTCCATCCAGAAATAACCAAATGAAAAACAAAATTATCATTTTTTTCTCAATAAAAAGATTTCCATTCTTTATACTTCCTCTCACCAACAATACATATGCTATTTGCTTTGCATACTGAAGTGTTTCCCCTATTATTTTTGTATTTTGAAATTTATAACCCTTAAAAACCTTAACAAAAACAAGAAACATGTAATTGAACTATTATACTAGCATTTTCTTATTGACAAACTTAATATATTTCATAATCTCCAAGAAAATACATTTTTCTTATAGCACAGTTTTTCTTTAAGATGGTACAAGATGTATGTTTTATAAACCCAAACCCTCTTTTCTTCAACTAAGGCTGAAGTCTCAGAAAAAGTGGACTGTGTTTGTATTTCAAGGATGAGATGAGTTAACTTCAAACTTTCTCCTAGGTATATTTTTAGTCTCTTGAGGTCAGGATTTTGAAGAAAGTACTTTATCAAGCTACCTTTCTCTAACTTCATAGACAAAAAGATCCAGTTTTGGAGTTTCAAAAGAGTTTCATTCTAACCAATCTTCTCTGGACTCTAAAGAGCACTGTTAGTTACACAACGTTAAAAAAAATAATAATCCTTTCTTTAATCATAGTTTCGTAGCTTAAATTTTTCTAATGAAAAGAACCTGAGTTTCCCATTTTAAAAAGACAATAGGGATACCATTATACAAATGGAATATATATTGGCACACCAGAAGACAGAATTGTCTCAATCCTTCAAGATGTGACTCATACAAAGTCCAAACAAATACATTCCCGACACAAATGGTCTTCAATAGAAGACACACATCAGAACCAACTGGCAAAATACCCAAATAGAACTTCATACTCAAAAGAGAAATTTGCTCTGGAGCAGGGGCGGGAGGATAGGGAACCACTGGACTTACTAGGTCTTGTAGCACATTGACTCATCCAGATGCATCTTTCTGTTTCACCAGGGAAAATTCTAAGTTGGCAGCAGTGCTGAGCAAAGAAGAAACAGGGACCCTTCTCAAAACAAATGGTTTCAGCACCTGCTAGGAATATTCCACCAAATCTCTCTCAGGGCCAGCTAGTCATCACAGAGCAGTGGGTTCATGGCCACCATCCCTGCGCACTGCAGGGACCAGCGGCTTTGCGCCGGAAATCCCGGGAGCCAAATGTCGCAAGAATACAGCAATCACACACTGGGAGCCCCATGCTGTTCTCATAACCATCCTAGCACATCGCTGCAGCCAGTGGCTTTACTCCAGGGAACCTGGAGGACCCAGACACTGCCAGAACACTGCAGTTCCACTTTGGGTGCCAAAAAAACTGTTACCAGAACTGGGGTTTTGTCTGCTCGGTGCTCTGAAGTCAATAAAGAGGCCAGGTTGCTGGAAAGGAAAGTTTGCTCTTTTTCAGAGGCTGACAAAAGAGAGGCTGGTGGGTGAACTCATTTCCAAAGGGTGACTCCCCGCACTGACAATCAGGGAGTAAGAACTTTTACAGGCAGAGGGAGGGGGCTACATGCAGAAACAGCATAGTCAGCTCTGAAATCATCTTGAAATTGGTAAAATCAAGTCATCTTGAAATTGGTAAAATCAACTGATCATAGGTGGGCTGATCAGCATTATCTTGACTGTCTTAAGAGCAGTAAATTATCAGTTCCAAGGTCAGCTTCTTCCCTTTTCTCTGAGGCCAGTTCTTGGAATTGTGGCACCTTATGTCATGGCTGCAGTCTGGTCATTATGAAGTTCAAGTTTTCCACCTGGTGGGGGTTTCAGTATCTGTAGGACAGATCACAGGATATGGCTCAGAATATTATCTGTAGCCCTTAAGAAGAAACTAAAGGTCCTTGACTTTGTTTAATGACTAAATTATTATGTTTTTTTGTCCTGTTTGATTGATTTCCTTTGCATCTATATTTTCTCACTTCTCTGATTAAACTTACTCTTTGGCTAGTTTTTCTACAGAAAAAAAAGGCAGACTGAGGACATAGGGAGAAGAGCCACGGGGTCCTGCTCCACTCTATACACAAACACACACACACACACACACACACACACACACACATCTACTGTTAACTTCTCAACACTGAGCACATAGTTCCATATTTGGGACTAGGTCCACAGCAATATGGAAGAACTATTTTTCAAACCTGATTCTTCTGATGTTTGTATTCTGTCCTTTCTGTTTCATAAACGCTGCATTTCCAAAATAATTTTTACATATTAAATTCTTCAAATTTACTGGGGGTGTCAATAAACTCAATACCTTAGGATTTTTGATTGAATTGATAAAGGAACTTAGGAAGTGAAAATGAAGAAATTTCAATATCACTCTATTTCATTCTTTAATATCTTTGCAACCTTGGTAAATCCAAATATCTCAAGGAGCTTAGCTGATTGATTAAAAAGTTATATGTACTGTACAATTTGAATCATTTAACAGACTTAATTTGTCTTTACAAACTCTTAGAAAGTAGATGATTAAATTAAACTACTCATTGTGGTGTACATATCATATTACAGTTGAAAGGCCAACTTGAAAATTGGAGAGTATATGTATATATATAATATTTATTAAAGAAGAAAAAATATATAACATCTGATAATTGACTTTTTCTGGTCCAGCATGCTTTGATTCTGAGTGCACTTTTTTTTGCCATATTTAATATATAATATAAGCACTGTCTTATACATGAGACCAAAGCCTTAATTTCATTAAATTGGTTAATATCTGATATGTATGTATTCTAAAATCTTCACAGTTGAGGGAAAATCTAGTCTTTTGCTCTTATAATATAAAAACTATCCTGAAATAGAAACCACTATGTACTTCAGGAATAAAAATCCAGAATTCTGAACATGGAATATTTATGAGGAAATTCATTAAGATCAAATGACACATTCTTTCTTTATCTAATGCTCCCTGTTCATCTATTACTATTAAGTCCTGTATAGACAGTGAGTTCAAGGGATACAGCAATGATTGAGGAGCCGCCATGGTGCTTCAGCTAGCCCTTGCCATTAATTATATACTCTAAGTGGCATATTAGGAATCCTAGGAAATGTCTTTGCTACAGACAAAAAACGATGATTAGAAAGATAAGATGCAAGATGCGAAGTCACTGCTACCCCATGAAGTCAAGTGATAAGAACATTGTGATTGACTATATGCAAGGCTGCTGTTAAATTGAGCAGAATCAAGACTGACAGAAAACACTGGAGTTGGCAATCAGCAAGTCATATTTTGCTACATGCACAAACATCAGAATATATTTTATGAAACATATAGCAAAATAATCATGCAAAAACTAAGAGACAGTGTGGGAAGGAAAGAAAAATATTTTAAATGTATTTTGTAGTTAAGTTTCCTATGGTTTTAATCAGACACATGGCAAATATATTAATGACAATACAGGAAAAACCTTTAGGATAGTAACCAAAATAAAAAGAATAATATCCTCAAATAATATTCCATGAGGTACAGAAATATACTGGAATCCTCAACTCAGTTTTTGAATAATGAAATCACCAACAGATTTTGAATAATTATGATCTTTTAAAGATGACCAAAAAGTTGAATGAAAACAATAATGTCACAAGTATATCTTTAAAAATTTGTGCTTCAAAATAGGTATATAAAAATTGTCCAGATATAAAAACCTATAGTTTGTAATAACAGAAAATAATTTTAGATGCTGAAATTTCAACAGAAAACTTTTTGCTCCAACAAGCATTCCACAAACATATAGATCAAGTAAATTTAATGTATCATTTTACATTTATATGAATTCAGAAATAATTTATATTAGAATCATTTAATGTCTTGAAGCCATATTAATGTGATTTCCACATTTTTCTAACAGACAAATTTTGATATTCCTTATAATTAAAATTGTTCTTAGCAATTTTTTGCATTACATGAATTTAAATTATCTTTCCATTCCCTAAGAAATAGCATCTCCAAGTCATTTATTCTTTAATTTATTCGTTTTTAATTAATATCACCTTCTGCTGCTTTTTCAACCGTGGGTAGATTTTATTCTATTCTCTCAAGGACATCACATTCTAGTGAATGAATGTGTTGAGTATCAGTCATTCAGTTGTGTGATTCTTTGCTACCCCATGAACTGTAGCATAACCAGGTTCCTCTGTCCATGGAATTCTCCAGGCAAGAATACTGAAGTGGGTAGACATTCCCTTCTCCAGGAAATCTTCCTGACCCAGGGATTGAACCCAGGCCTCCTGCATTTCAGGCAGATTCTTCACCATATGAGCCATCAGTGAATGAGAGAGAGATATTAGCAAACAACTGGACATCATTAGAGATAGATTAAAGGTAAGAAGAAACACTTGTCATTGGGTAATCTAGCCTGGGATGGATTTAGAAGTCTTAAATAATGCTGAATTCAGCCAAGAGGACATAGATGAGACTTTCAGCAGAAAGAATACTGTGAGGTAAGGAATAGAAATTAGAAACAGGATATGATGTTCAAGGGACCACAAAGAACTTCCTGTTAGTGGAATGCAAAGTACTGAAGATAAGTAGCCAAACCAGATGGTGTTACTCTGATACTGGGAACTAGAAACTAACATATTTCATGAACAGAGATCAAAACCATGAATAGATTGTTAGCAATCTAAATCCAACAATGCATAAAATTGTTCATGAGCCATCTATCAAGGCTTATTTGTGAAATTCAAAATTAAATATTTAAAAATCAATCAATGCAAATCACTGTATAGACAGAATAAATAAGAAAACTGTATGAACATATAATAAATGCAGCAAGACATTTGAACAAATTCAGTTATCAATCATGATATGATTTCCTGGTATTCTAGAAATAGAGTAAAATAAAATTGTCTTCAATTTGATCTCTATCGTTATGAAAAGCCTAGATATAACATCAAATAATATTTCTTCTCAGACAACAAACCAAGGACGTCTGAACTCTACTTTCATGTAACTGAGTTAGTCCTAAATACTTCAATATGACAATAAAAAAAAAAATAACTAAAAGGTGTACAGATAGCAAAGGAAGAGGTAAAGCTATCTATAAAGAAACGACATGATTGTACATACAGATTATGCTGAAAATTCTACAAAAAGGATTTAAAACTAATAATTCAGTAAGATCACAGGATCCAAGCTCAAAGTACAAAAATCAGTTGTAAATCTATATACAAACAATGAAAAATGGGAAACTTAAAAAATTCAATGCCATTTTTAAGGTGGTTCAGTTCAGTTGTGTCCGACTCTTTACAACCCTATGGACACCAGCATAGACCCATGGACCCCAGGCCTCCATGTCCATCACTAACTCCCTGAGTTTACCCAAACTCATGTCTATTGAGTCAGTGATGCCATCCAACCATCTCATCCTCTGTCATCCCCTTTTCCTCCTGCCTTCAATCTTTCCCAGCATCAGGGTCTTTCAAATGAGTCAGCTCTTTACATTAGGTGGCCAAAATATTGGAGTTTCAGCTTCAACATCAGTCCTCACAATAAAACACTCAGGACCGGTCTCTTTTAGGATGGGCTGATTGGATCTCCTTGCAGTCCAAGAGACTCTCAAGAGTCTTCTCCAACACCATAATTCAAAAGCATCAGTTCTTCTGTGCCCAGCTTTCTTTATAGTCCAACTCTCCCATCCATACATGACTACTGGAAAAACCAAAACCTTAACTAGACAGACCTTTGTTCGCAAAGTAATGTCTCTGCTTTTTAATGTACTGTCTAGATTGGTCATAACTTTCCTTCCAAGGAGTGTCTTTTAATTACATGGCTGCAGTCACCATCTGCAGTGATTTTGGAGCCCCCCGAAATAAAGTCAGCCACTCTTTTTACTGTTTCCCCATCTATTTGCCATGAAGTGATAGGACTGGATGCCATCATCTTCATTTTCTGAATGTTGAGCTTGAAGCCAACTTTTTCACTTTCCTCTTTCACTTTCTTCAAGAGGCTCTCAAGTTCTTCTACACTTTCTGCCATAAGGGTGGTGTCATCAGCATATCTGAGGTTATTGTTGTTTCTCTTGTAACAAATCATAAAATATTTTGAAATAAATTTGACCCAGATTAATCTAAAACTAGAGAATTCAAGACAAGTTTGTATTGGTAAAAGGACAGACATGTAGAGAAAGGGACTAGAATAGAGTCCAGAAATAAAGCTACACGTATATGGTTGATTGATTTTCAATAAATGTATCACATCACTGAATCAGTAAAATGTAATACTTTCAATAAACAATACTGAAAAATTAGATATTCATATAAAAAAGCTAAACTCTTACCATATACCATATATGACAAAAAGTTAAATATAAATGGATGCTAGACCAAAATAAAAGAGCTGAATTTATAAAACACCTGGAAGTGACACATGCATTCAAGGGATTAGATCTGATACAGTCCCTGAAAAACTATGGATGGAGGTTCATGACATTGTACAGGAGACAGTGATCAAGACCATCCCAAAGAAAAAGAAATGCCAAAAGCCAAAATGGTTGTCTGAGGAGGCCTTACAAATAGCTGAGAAAAAAAGAGAAGCTAAAGGCAGAGGAGAAAAGGAAAGATATGCCCATCTGAATGCAGAGTTCCAAAGAATAGCAAGGAGAGATAAGAAGGCTTTCCTCAGTGGTCAATGCAAAGAAACAGAGAAAAAAAAAAAAATTGAATGAGAATGACTAGAGATCTCTTCAAGAAAATTAGCGATACCAAGGGAACATTTCATGCGAAGATGGCCACAATAAAGGACAGAAATAGTATGGACCTAAGAGAAGCAGAAGATATTAAGAAGAGGTGGCAAGAATACACAGAAAAACTATACAAAAAAGATCTTCATGACCCAGATAACCACGATGGTGTGTACATCCACCTAGAGCCAAACATCCTGGAATGCAAAGTCAAAGTAGGCCTTAGGAAGCATCACTACGAAGAAAGTTAGTGGAGGTGATGGAATTCCAGCTGAGCTATTTCAAATCCTAAAAGATGATGCTGTGAAAGTGTGGCACTCAATATTCCAGCAAATTTGGAAAACTCAGCAGTGGCCACAGGACTGGAAAAGGTCAGATTTCATTCTAATCACAAAGAAAGGCATTGCCAAGCATTGTTCAAACTACCACACAATTGCACTCATCTCACACATCTGCATACAGATTTCTTAGGAGGCAGGTATGATGGTCTGGTATTCCCATGTCTTTAAGAATTTTCCACAGTTTGTTGTGATCCACAGTCAAAGGCTTTGACATAGTCAATGAAGCACAAGTAGATGTTTTTCTGGAACTCTGCGGTTTCAAAAGAGATCCAGCAGATATTGGCAACTTGATCTCTGGTTCCTCTGCCTTTCCTAAATCCAGCTTGAAAATCTGGAAGTTCATGGTTCATGTACAGCTGAAGCCTGGATTGGAGAATTTGAGCATTGCTTTGCTAGTGTGTGAAATGAGTGCAATTGTGCTGTAGTTTGAACATTCTTTGGCATTGCCTTTCTTTGGGATGGAATGAAAACACCTTTTCCAGTCCCTGGCCACTGTGGAGTTTTCCAAATTTGCTGGCATATTGAGTGCAGCACTTTCTCAGCATCATCTTTTACAATTTGGAATAACTCAGCTGGAATTCCATCACCTCCACTAGTTTTGTTCCACAAAGGGTCAGAAAAGTACAAAAAAGTGAGGAAAGAAGGAATCCATTCCTTCTTCTGCATATCACTGTTTGACCAGGGACATTTCATCTCATCTCCTCTGGCCCTCAGATTGGAATTTACATCATTCACTTATCTGGTTTTCAGGTCCTTGGACTCAAGCTGACGTATACTACATGTGTTTCTGGGTCTCCAGCTTATGGAAGGCAGCTTGTCTGACATCTAAGCCTCTGTAATTGAATGAGCTAATTTCTTGTAATAAATTTCTTTCTCTCTCTCTTCATATATAATATTGATTCTGTTCCTCTGGAGAAATCTGACTAGTACAGAAAGTGTTCCTTCCTTTTCTATTTTTGAAAGAGTTGTGAAAAATAGGAATAAATTCTTGAAATACTGAGAATTTTCCAGTGAAGCCAGCTGGGCCTGTAGTGGTGTTTTCTTTGAGGGGAATTTTTGAATTACTAATTCCATCTCTATATTTAATATAAGTCTATTCATTTTTTTCTTTTTTATATGTCAAAGTTGCTAATTTGTACATTTCCAGCAATGTTTCATTTTATCAAGATTATTTAATATATGTTAGCATACAGTTGCTCATGGTATTCCCTTATAAATATTTTTGTTTCTGTAAATTCATAAAATTAATAAATAAATGATTATATGTTTGAAACTATTTTTATATTTATTTTTGATGTCCAGGCAAATTGACAGTTATTGAGATGATGTTTATTCAGATTTTAATCATTACATATATGGTCTTTATCACCTTTGTTTTCATTTATTTGTCTATTATTCAACCTATTGTGAAGCACACTGTTAATTTTATATAAATAAAAAGTGATTTTTAATTTGTTAAAAATATTATATATAGTGTCTTATATGGTTATATTGGAGAAGGCAATGGCAACCCACTCCAGTACTCTTGCCTGGAAAATCCCATGGACAGAGGAGCCTGGTAGGCTGTAGTCCATGGGTCGCTAAGAGTCAGATATGACTGAGCAACTTCACTTTTACTTTTCACTTTCATGCATTGGAGCAGGAAATGGCAACCCACTCCAGTGTTCTTGCCTGGAGAATCCCAGGGATGGGGGAGCCTGGTGGGCTGCCATCTACGGGGTTGCACAGAGTCGGACACGACTGAAGTGACTTAGCATAGCATGGTTATATATGATTATGTAATATCTAATCTATATATATAGATAATATTTATATATGATACAGTGTTTCAGTTTACATAATAATTCCAGCTGTTTTTTTATTATAAACTATATTATTCTTAATTACTAAATGACTTTGTTCACAATATGGGAAAGATTTGACATTTTCATTTTTCTCACAAAACTTTTAACTTAAAAAGTAGATTATAATTATTTGAAGACAGTCTACTCAGAATCTCTACCAAAGAATGACTTTTATTTTGCACTTTAAAATTGCAACTGCTGCTAAGTCACTTCAGTCATGTCCTACTCTGTGCGACCCCATAGACGGCAGCCCACCAGGCTCCCCTTTCCCTGGGATTCCCCAGGCAAGAACACTGGAGTGGGTTGCCATTTCCTTCTCCAGTTCATGAAAGTGAAAAGTGAAAGTGAGTCACTCAGTGTATCAGACTCTTAGCAGCCCACCAGGCTCCTTCATCCATGGAACTTTCCAGGCAAGAGTACTGGAGTGGGGTGCCATTGTCTTCTCTGAAAATTGCAACTACCTTCTAATAAAAATTTGAACAATAATAACAGTAATAAGAATAGAAAATTTGAGTTCAAAATTTTAAACCACAATGCAAATCTGTAATATTGCTCCCAAATTTAATCAAGTAACATTTAAAATTTTAAGTTTTTACTGTATTTTCTACTTATGATTTAGTAGGACTATAGTATTATGCACCAAGAGGTTGAGGTTTATGCAGTTGAGTACTATAACTTTAACTATAACTATAACTCTGTTTGTTTCCAAGGCAAACCATTCAGTATCACAGTAATCCAAGCCTATGCCCCAACCAGTAACGCTGAAGAAGCTGAACGGTTCTAAGAAGACCTACAAGACCTTTTAGAACTAACACCCAAAAAAGATGTCCTTTTCATTATAGGGGACTGGAATGCAAAAGTAGGAAGTCAAGAAACACCTGGAATAACAGGCAAATTTGGCCTTGGAATACGGAATGAAGCAGGGCAAAGACTAATAGAGTTTTGCCAAGAAAATGCACTGGTCATAGCAAACACCCTCTTCCAACAACACAAGAGAAGACTCTACACATGGACATCACCAGATGGTCAACACCGAAATCAGATAGATTATATTCGTTGCAGCCAAAGATGGAGAAGCTCTATACAGTCAGCAAAAATAAGACCAGGAGCTGACTGTGGCTCAGATCATGAACTCCTTATTGCCAAATTCAGACTTAAATTGAAGAAAGTAGGGAAAACCACTAGACCATTCAGGTATGACCTAAATCAAATCCCTTATGATTATACAGTGGAAGTGAGAAATAGATTTAAGGGCCTAGATCTGATAGATAGAGTGCCTGATGAGCTATGGAATGAGGTTCCCGACATTGTACAGAGTCAGGGATCAACACCATCCCCATGGAAAAGAAATGCAAAAAAGCAAAATGGCTGTCTGGGAAGGCCTTACAAATAGCTGTGAAAAGAAGAGAAGCGAAAAGCAAAGGAGAAAAGGAAAGATATAAGCATCTGAATGCAGAGTTCCAAAGAATAGCAAGAAGAGATAAGAAAGCCTTCCTCAGTGATCAATGCAAAGAAATAGAGGAAAACAACAGAATGGGAAAGACTAGAGATCTCTTCAAGAAAATCAGAGATACCAAAGGAACATTTCATGCAAAGATGGGCTCGATAAAGGACAGAAATGGTATAGACCTAACAGAAGCATAAGATATTAAGAAGAGGTGGCAAGAATACACAGAAGAACTGTACAAAAAAGATCTTCACGACCCAGATAATCATGCTGGTGTGACCACTCACCTAGAGCTAGACATCCTGGAATGTGAAGTCAAGTGGGCCTTAGAAACCATCACTATGAACAAAGCTAGTGGAGGTGATGGAATTCCAGTTGAGCTATTTCAAATCCTGAAAGATGATGCTTTAAAAATGTTGCACTCAATACGCCAGCAAATTTGGAAAACTCAACAGTGGCCACAGGACTGGAAAAGTCCGTTTTTATTCCAATCCCAAAGAAAGGCAATGCCAAAGAATGCTCAAACTACCACACAATTGCACTCATCTCACACGCTAGTAAAGTAATGCTCAAAATTCTCCAAGCCAGGCTTCAGCAATTCATGAACTGTGAACTTCCAGTTGTTTAGCTGGTTTTAGAAAAGGCAGAGGAACCAGAGATCAAATTGCCAAAATCCGCTGGATCATCGAAAAAGCAAGAGAGTTCCAGAAAAACATCTATTTCTGCTTTATTGACTATGCCAAAGCCTTTGACTGTGTGGATCACAATAAACTGTGGAAAATTCTGAAAGAGATGGGAATACCAGACCCCCCTGACCTGCCTCTTGAGAAATTTGTATGCAAGTCAGGAAGCAACAGTTAGAACTGGACATGGAACAACAGACTGGTTCCAAATAGGAACAGGAGTAGGTAAAAACTGTATATTGTCACCCTGTTTATTTAACTTATATGCAGAGTACATCATGAGAAATGCTGGGCTGGAAGAAGCACAAGCTGGAATCAAGATTGCTGGAAGAGATACCAGTAACCTCAGATATGCAGATGACTCCACCCTTATGGCAGAAAGTGAAGAGGAACTAAAAAGCCTCTTGATGAAATAGGAGAGTGAAAAAGTTGGCTTAAAACTCAACATTCAGAAAAAGAAGATCATGGCATCCGGTCCCATCACTTCATGGGAAATAGATGGAGAAACAGTGGAAACAGTGTCAGACTTTATTTTTTCTGGGCTCCAAAATCACTGCAGATGGTGACTGAAGCCATGAAATTAAAAGGCACTTACTCCTTGGAAGAAAAGTTATGACCAACCTAGATAATATATTGAAAAGCAGAGATATTACTTTGCCAACAAAGGTCCATCCAGTCAAGGCTATGGTTTTTCCAGTGGTCATGTATGGATGTGAGAGTTGGACTGTGAAGAAAACTGAGAGTCGAAGAATTGATGCTTTTGGACTGTGCTGTTGGAGAAGATTCTTGAGAGTCCCTTGGACTGCAAGGAGATCCAACCAGTCTATTCTGAAGAAGATCAGTCCTGGGATTTCTTTGATAGGAATGATGCTAAAGCTGAAACTCCAGTACTTTGGCCACCTCATGCGAAGAGTTGACTCATTGGAAAAGACTCTGATGCTGGGAAGGATTGGGGGCAGGAGGAGAAGGGGACGACAGAGGATGAGATGGCTGGATGGCATCACCGACTCGATGGACGTGAGTCTGAGTGAACTCCGGGAGTTGGTGATGGACAGGGAGGCCTGGCGTGCTGCGATTCCTGGGGTCGAAAAGAGTGGACACGACTGAACTGAACTGTAACTATAACTTTAGTTATGAGGATAGACTGAACTGAAACTATAACTTTATTTATGATACTTGAAATGAAAATGTAAACATTATTGAAAAAATATATAATATAGAATGTCTATAACTGGAATAAGAGCTTACTTTTTAAAGTTTAGAACTTAATAAAAATTAAGATCTTTATATATTTCAAAACTCACAGTACACAAGGAAATTTATATATTTCTTTATTGTTCTTTTGTCACTAAGTTTTGTCCAAATCTTTTGCGACTGAATGGACTATAGCCTGCCAGGTTCCTCTATCCATGGGATTCCCAAGTTAAGTGTACTGCAGTGGGTTGCTATATCCTTCTCCAGGGGATCTTACCTACCCAGGGCTTGAACTCGCGTCTCCTGCATTGGCAGGCAGTTTCTTTACCACTGAGCCACCAGGGAGGCTCACATATTCCATTAGACAAATGATAACAAAGTCTTCGCATTCCCAGGACAGATGTGAAGACACACAATTGATATATCCACAATGTCTATTTCCTAAGAAAACAAATAAAGTTAAAATCTCTTTGAAAAATAGTCTGGTGAGAAATTTAAACTGAATTCCATCTCAAATCTTTTATACAAGAATATATAATAAAAGGAAAGGAAATCTGGGGAAATACTAAGATGTGAAAAAGGAATTACAAGACTGAAATAGAACTATTACTGCATCAGGTCTATTGAAATTATAAATAGTATTGAAATTACTTGGATTCAGTTCAGTTCAGTTGCTCAGTTGTGTCTAACTCTTTGCGACCCCATGGGCTGCAGCACGCCAGGCCTCCCTGTCTGTCACCAACTCCCGGAGTTTACTCAAACTCATGTCGATAGAGCCGGTGATGCCATCCAACCATCTCATCCTCTGTCGTCCCCTTCTCCTCCTGCCTTCAATCTTTCCCAGCATCAGGGTCTTTTCTAGTGAGTCAGTTCCAAAATATTGAAGTTTCAGCTTCAGCGTCAGTCCTCCCAATGAATATTCAGGACTGATTTGCTTGAGGATGGACTGATTGGATCTCCTTGCAGTCCAAGAGACTCTCAAGAGTCTTCTACAACACCAGAGTTCAAAAGCATCACTTCTTTGGCATTTAGCTTTCTTTATAGTCCAACTCTCACATCCACACATGACTACTGGAAAATCTTGACTAGATGGACCTTTTTTGGCAAAATAATGTTTCTTCTTTTTAATATGATGTCTAGGTTGGTCATAACTTTCCTTCCAGGGAGTAAGCATCTTTTAATGTCATGGCTGCAGTCACCATGTGCGGTGATTTTGGAACCCCACAAAATAAAGTCTGTCACTGTTTCCACTCTTCCCCCATCTATTTGCCATGAAGTGATAGGACTGAATGCCATGATCATAGTTTTCTGAATGTTGAGCTTTAAGCCAATTTTTTCACTCTCCTCTTTCACTTTCATCAAGAGGCTCTTTAGTTCTTACTACTTGGATTATCACGGTAATTAGAATTATTCAAACTTTATCATTTTAATTATTTCAATAAGAACTTAGTGTTTACTTGACCAAAGCTGACCTCCAGAGAAAGAAATTGGCTTGGGCAGAACCCTGGAGAAAGAAGTCACAGTCTAGTGTTCAAGCAATTGCTTCTGGTCCAGAGGAAGAGCTGGACTAAGGCTCCTAATTCTGCTAAGGATAGGTTTGTGCTTTTCCATTTGAAATACTGGACCAGCAGGATAGGACTGGAGTCACAATTTTGCTGTATCACATTGCTATTATGTCTTGACCCAGATTCCATAAAGAGGAGGCACTTTACCGCTCTTGCGACTTCAAGGATCTTGTGGAGGAAGGATGAGCATCCCCTACCTAGATTGTGATGTCATGCCCTGCCATCTGGGTGTGTGCTAGGTGATCACAGACCCACACACCTCCTCCTGCTTATATCCCTGTGAGTTTTCCAATGAGCACTCTTTTCATAGGCCCAGCATTTAGCTCTTGACCATTGCTTTTCATTTTGGGAAAGTCAGCTCCACAGTAAAGAAAAGCTATATCTTATTCTTTGGGAAAAGTCTTCCCAGGTGGATCAGTGGTAAACAAAACCACCTGCAGTGCAACAGACAGGGGTTTTAGCCTTGGGTCAGGAAGATCCCCTGGAGAAGGAAATGGTGACCTACTCCAGTACTCTTACTTGAAAAACACCATGGACAGAGGAGCTTGGCGGGTCACATTCCATGGATTCAAGAAGAGTTGGTCATGACTTAGCAACTAAACAACAACAAAAAAAACAGTTCTTTGAGAAAACAATAATTTTTTTATTTTTGTTTGTTTAGGGCAATTTTGCCACTTAGAATTGACAGAGCATCAATGTTATATTGTTATTTTTCCGTCTCCATATATACATATATATATATTTTTTTAAAGGACATTTAATACCAAGCTCCTCTGTCCATGGGATTTTTCAAACAAGAATACACTCTAGTAAAATAATGCTCAAAATTCTCCAAGCCAAGCTTCAGCAATACGTGAACAGTGAACTTACAGATGTTCAAGCTGGTATTAGAAAAGGCAGAGGAACCAGAGACCAAATTGTCAACATCCATCGAAAAAGGAAGAGAGTTCCAGAAAAACATCTATTTCTGCTTTATTGACTATGCCAAAGCCTTTGACTGTGTGGATCACAATAAACTGTGGAAAATTCTGAAAGAGATGGGAATACCAGACCACCTGACCTGCCTCTTGAGAAATCTATATGCAGGTCAGGAAGCAATAGTTAGAACTAGACATGGAACAACAGACTGGTTCCAAATAGGAAAAGGAATGTGTCAAGGCTGTATATTGTCACCCTGCTTATTTAACTTATATGCAGAGTACATCAGGAGAAACGCTGGGCTGGAAGAAGCACAAGCTGGAATCAAGATTGCTGGGAGAAATATCCATAACCTCAGATATGCAGATAACACCACCCTTATGGCAGAAAGTGAAGAGGAACTCAAAAGCCTCTTGATGAAAGTGAAAGAGGAGAGTGAGAGAGTTGGCTTAAAGCTCAACATTTAGAAAACGAAGATCATGGCATCCGTTCCCATCACGTCATGGGAAATAGATGGGGAAACAGTGGGAACAGCGTCAGACTTTATTTTTTTGGGCTCCAAAATCACTGCAGATGGTGACTGCAACCATGAAATTAAAAGACGCTTACTCCTTGGAAGAAAAGTTATGATCAACCTAGATAGGATATTCAAAAGCAGAGATATTACTTTGCCAACAAAGGTTTGTCTAGTCAAGGCTATGGTTTTTCCAGTGGTCATGTATGGATGTGAGAGTTGGACTGTGAAGAAAGGTGAGCGCCGAAGAATTGATGCTTTTGAACTGTGGTGCTGGAGAAGACTCGTGAGAGTCCCTTGGACTGCAAGGAGATCCAACCAGTCCATTCTGAAGGAGATCAGTCCTGGGTGTTCTTTGGAAGGAATGATGCTAAAGCTGAAACTCCAGTACTTTGGCCACCTCATACGAAGAGTTGACTCACTGAAAAGACTCTGATGCTGGGAGGGATTGCGGGCAGGAGGAGAAGGGGACGGCAGAGGATGAGATGGCTGGATGGCATCACCAAATCGATGGATGTGAGTCTGAGTGAACTCTGGGTGTTGGTGATGGACAGGGAGGCCTGGCATGCTGCAATTCATGGGATTGCAAAGTCAGACATGACTGAGCGACTGAATTGAACTGAACTGAATTCTTATAATAAAATATTTTATTAAAATAAAAGTTGTAAAGTTTACCTGATGGTATTATACTTGACCATGGCAAACCAATCTTTAATATTCTAGTATCAGTATCTAAGGGCAGCTAACTCAACTATTAGGTTTACACTGAATTGAAAAATTCAGTTTCTTATACAATAATTACTGATTGCTATATGCAGCATGATCACATACCTACAGATGTTAGGCCTATAGTAAAGATATTATTTAATCAGAGGTGTCCAAGGCCCACCAGATAATTGCACCTGACCTGAGATATGACAACATAGTAGAAATCAAGCAAGTTAAGATGAAAAGGAGTCTTATTCCCAGCAGACAAATAGCAAGTGTAAACGAAGCATATGGAAACATGGCAGGCAGAAGAGAATGAAATGAGGCAGTGTCTTGATTAAAGAAGGTGAAGAGAATTTTTGTACAACTTGAAGCTGGAGAATTTGATTGGGGTCAGGTCAGGTGGCTTATAAGTCAAATTGGGGAACTGTGAATCAACCTAATATTCTAAGGAGCAAATAATTATAGTTAGGGGGATGGCAAGGTTTATATGATATTGAAAATATCTCTCCGATGAGGTTGTAGAGAATTCCAGTTATATGCAGTTATGTGTTGCATTCAGTGGTCCAAATGACAGATATTAATAATAGCCTGGGCAAGGGTTATAATGATACAGTCAGTAAGGACTGATCAGAACAGGGTTATTTATGGTGTTGTATGTACCAGTTCATAATTGGATATGGAGGAAGAGTAAGAAAGTAATTCAAGAAGGACTCACACAGTTGGATGTTTGGTGGGACCACTCACTGAGATCAAGGATACTTGAAAAGGCATAGGATTTGAGGGGGAAAGATGATGAGACCAGTTTTTATTAATTTGCAATGCTTTGTGACAACCTGGTCAGTTTTATACCTCTATCAGGAGCACAGAAGAGTCATCTAGACTGCTGGCACACATGTTACAGTTACTTGCAAAGTTTTCTATAAATAGGCATTAGAAGTAACTATGGATTATGTAAGCAGAAGTGTGGTTTTATTGGGAAGATTTTTATTAACTCACATTTTCTCAAATAAGCCCACAAAACCAGGCTTAGAAAACAATCAAGAGCAAGGAATGCAAGGTGGCCAACTGAAAGCAAAAATCTCATCCCAGAGCCCATCTAATGAGACTGTATATACTCTCCACCTCATTCACCTCCAGCCCTCTGTGCCACAGGATATTACATACGTGTGTGCTAAGTCTTCAATCATGTGACCCTATGACCGGACCCCACCAGGCTCCTCTGTCCATGGGAATCTCTAGGCAAGAATACCAGAGAGGGTCATCATTTCCTCCTCCAGGGGATCTTCCTGACCCTGGGATGGAAAGCACATCTCCTGCATTGCACGCAGATTCTTGACCTCTGAGCCACCAGGAAACCTGCCACAGGATATTAGATGCAGCTAAAGGTGTTGCCAGCACTGCTCCTGCTGTTAGAACCACAAGGAGGGGGCTGCAGCTGACCCAACTGCTACCAGGAAAATGAATCCTGACTGTGCGAGATGATTTGTCTTCCTAGTTGGAGATTTAAACTCTGCTAGGCATGAGCATCTGATTATACAGCCTACAACATATGCTTGAGCTGCAAAAGTGCATCTCTGTAGCTTCTCTGAGCCCAACCTCATCTCATGCTGTGGAGAATTCCTCACTTGTAGGAATGGTCTTCAGACAATGAGCAACCAACAGTATGACAAGAGTCCAGATCAATCCAGTCATTACACTAACCATGTAATAGATTTAAAGAAATCTCTTAGGGCATATAGATTGAGAAAATGAAAATAATTCTATTTAAAAGTGAATCTATTTAATTATTAATATTTCCATATGGAAAAAAAAAAAGACTCAGAAATTTCAGTTGTGAGTCTTCCTAATTTTTACCCCTATGTGTTCTTGTGGTGTTTGTTTAACGTGATATCCTGGGTCTACCTTGCCATGCTCATTTTCTTGCTGGAGTATAGTAAGAAGTTACGAGAATTTCCTGGAGCTCTAGTGGTTAGGCGGAGAAGACAATGGCACCCCACTCCAGTACTTTTGCCTGGAAAAACCCCATAGACGGAAGAGCCTAGTAGGCTGAGTCCATGGGGTCTCTAGAGTCGGACACGACTCTATATTGGGCAGAGTTTATTACTGAGAATATTTAGCAAGAACTTTGTTATATATTACCAATATCCACTGGATCATCGAAAAAGCAAGAGAGTTTCAGAAAAGCATCTATTTCTGCTTTATTGACTATGCCAAAGCCTTTGACTGTGTGGATCACAATAAACTGTGGAAAATTCTGAAAGAGATGGGAATACCCGGGAGAAATATCAATAACCTCAGATATGCAGATGACACCACCTTTGTGGCAGAAAGTGAAGAGGAACTAAAAAGCCTCTTGATGAAAGTGAAAGAGGAGAGTTAAAAAGTTGGCTTAAAGCTCAACATTCAGAAAACTAAGATCATGACATCCAGTCCCATCACTTCATGGCAAATAGATGGGGAAACAGTGGAAACAGTGACAGACTATTCTTTTGGGCTCCAAAATCACTGCAGATGGTGACTGCAGAAATTAAAAGACGCTTATTCCTTGGAAGGAAAGTTATGACCAACTTCGACAGCATATTAAAAAAGCAGAGACATTACTTTGCCAGCAAAGATCTGTCTAGTCAAGGCTATGGTTTTTCCAGTAGTCATGTGTGGATGTGAGAGTTGGACTAGAAAGAAACTGCTGCTGCTGCTGCTGCTAAGTCGCTTCAGTCATGTCTGACTCTGTGTGACCCCATAGACCGTAGCCCACCAGGCTCTGCTCTCCCTGAAATTCTCCAGACAAGAAACACTGGAGTGGGTTGCCATTTCCTTCTCCAATGCATGAAAATGAAAAGTGAAATTGAACTCGCTCAGTCGTGTCTGACCCTTAGAGACCCCATGGACCATAGCCTACTAGGCCTCTCCATCCATGGGATTTTCCAGGCAGAGTACTAGAGTGGGGTGCCATTGCCTTCTCCAAAAGAAAGCTGAGCTCCAAAGAATTGATGCCTTTGAACAGTGGTTTTAGAGAAGACTCTTGAGAGTCCCCTGAACTACAAGGAGATCCAACCAGTCCATCCTAAAGGAAATCAGTCCTGAATATTCATTGGAAGGATTGATGCTGAAGCTGAAACTCCAATATTTTGCCCACCTGATTCGAAGAGATGCTCACTAGAGAAGACCCTGATGCTGGGAAATATTGAAGGCGGGAGGAGAAGGGGACGACAGAGGATGAGATGGTTGAATGGCATTACTGACTCTATGGACATTAGTTTGAGTAAACTCCTGGAGTTGGTGATGGACAGGGAGGCCTGGCATATTGCAATCCATGGGGTAGCAAAGAGCCAGACATGACTGAGCAACTGAACTGAACTGGTTATATATGCTAACAGTAAAGTGATTACAGTGTATGAAAATTTTCTATTATTTATGTGTGGGACATATCAGATCAGATCAGATCAGTTGCTCAGTTGTGTCCGACTCTTTGCAACCCCATGAATCGCAGCTCCCTGTCCATCACAAACTCCCGGAGTTCACTGAGACTCCTGTCCATCGAGTCAGTGATGCCATCCAGCCATCTCATCTTCTGTCCTCCCCTTCTCCTCCTGCTTTAAAAAATAGGGACTTTTTTTTTTGAAAAGTAGTAGTAGGTTATATAAATGAAAATTAAAGGAGTAATAGAGGACTTAAAAATTAGAAAAAAGTTTAGAAAAATGATCATAAAAATAGTAAAAATATATCTAGGACTTTCTCTGGTATTATTGTGGGTAGTGTGGGGTCAGTTCATTTTTGGATAGTTTCTTGGTCCGGCTTATATTTCTCAAGATCGATAAGCCCCTTCCTCTGTAGTCAGTACTAACTATAGGGTTTTAATCTATTGCACCTGTCACTTCCAAGGTGGTTCCCTCTGTTTTAGCTTCTTCTGTTTGCTGGTCTCTTCAGTGTCTGATTTCTGCCCTGACACAAGGTGGGTGGTGGTGGGCACTTTTTTAGGCTCACTTGTTCAGTCGTGCTCTGGGGACGGAGGGACGCTGCAAATAAATAACACTGGCATGTGCTCGCAGTGTCTTGGCCACACTGGGCCTGCCCCCACTCACAGTGTGTGTGCCCTCCCTGCCCACACTGCTCAGGCTCTACGTTGCTCCTCCGGGAACCGTCCGAGGCCGCCCCTGGGCTGCATGCACCTCCCAGGTCTAAGCCGCTCAGGTTCAGGCACTCTGGTAGTCCTCAGAGGCGCAGACCCATTGGGCCTGCGTTTTGTGCGCTTCCCAGGTCCGAGCAGCTCAGGTGATGAGGTGTTTGGTGAGCGCGGTTGCTGCAACTTTTCGTCTCTCCCATCCCTGCTGCTCAGTTTTCTGGGTGTACCGGCGCACCTTCTCAGGCGGATGATGACTGTCCAGAACCCCAAGTAATCTTAGTTAGCAAAGAAGCCTGCTTGCAGTTTGGTAGATAATGTCTCTCTGGGGCTGCGATTTCCCCCTTCTGGCACTGGCTGCCTGTCAACGGAGGGGGAAGGTCTGCAGCTGGCTAATTCTGTTCAGTTCTTTGCTCTGCGCCTGGGCCTGGTGGTGTCTTAGGTTAGAGCTTTTCACGTGGTATCTATCCCACAGTCTGGTTTGCTAGCCCAAATTAGTTTACTCTGATTACCCTCGGGACATTCAGGCCATCTCCTTACTCTAACGATTGCAGCCTGCGCCTCCCTGCCCGGCCCCGCCTGCTAGTGGCTGATGCAGGCGTCTGCGCTGCTTTTCCGCTGGGGGAGTTACTGTTGGGCTCATAATCTGTGGGTTTTAATTATTTATTTATTTTTCCTCCCTGTTATGTTGCCCTCTGTGCTTCCAAGGCTCACCACAGACTCAGCGGTGAGAGTGTTTCCTGGTGTTTGGAAACTTCTCTCTTTTTAAGACTCCTTTCCTGGGTCAGAGCTCCATCCCTACCTCTTTTGTCTCTTTGTCTTTTATATTTTTTCCTACCTCTTTTTGAAGACAATGGGCTGCTTTTCTGAGTGCCTGATGTCCTCTGCTGGCATTCAGAAGTTGTTTTGTGGAATTTACTCAGCGTTTAAATGTTCTAAAGGTTCATCTAGTCAAGGCTATGGTTTTTCCAGTGGTCACGTATGGATGTGAAAGTTGGACTGTGAAGAAGGCTGAGCACTGAAGAATTGATGCTTTTGAACTGTGGTGTTGGAGAAGACTCTTGAGAGTCCCTTGGACTGCAAGGAGATCCAACCAGTCCATTCTGAAGATCAGCCCTAGGATTTCTTTGGAAGGAATGATGCTAAAGCTGAAACTCCAGTACTTTGGCCACCTCATGCGAAGAGTTGACTCATTGGAAAAGACTCTGATGCTGGGAGGGATTGGGGGCAAGAGGAGAAGGGGACAACAGAGGATGAGATGGATGGCATTACTGACTCGATGGACATGAGTCTGAGTGAACTCTGGGAGTTGGTGATGGACAGGGAGGCCTGGCGTGCTGCAATTCATGGGGTTGCAAACAGTCAGACACAACTGAGTGATTGATCTGATCTGATCTGATAAATTTGTGGGGGAGAAAGTGGTCTCCCCATCCTATTTCTCGACCATCTTAGGACCACCCCTGTTTCCCAATTTTAAACCAGTCTGTTGTTCAATGTCTGGCTCTAACTGTTGACTCTTGACCTGAATACAGGTTTCTCAGGGGATAGGTAAGATGGTCTGGTATTTCACCTTGTTTCTCATGAATTATGTACATCATGGAGAATATCCAGCTTTTCTAGAGGGAGATCATACTGAACAGCTGCTTTGGAACCCAATGAGGCTTGGACTTGGGATCAGACAAGTATAAAATAAGAATTCTTTTCAATATGATGGCCTAAGGAAGAACATGTCTTGCAATTTCTGCAAAGAAGCCAAGATGACTGGAAGAGAGTGGCTATGGGTACAGCCATAACAGACTAGGGGATAAAGAAAGATTCAATCTTTTAGGGTCTTTGGATCCATGGTAATTATTTTGGTATTTGTTCTAGATAAATAGGAACTTAATGCATATTTTTAGCAGAGGAGTTATATGATTAATTTTCACTTTAACATAATTATAGTATTTGTTGTGTTAAGTATAGAAAGAAATGGTAATGGGGAGACAGAGCATAGATATTCTTACAGTAAATCAGGTTAGAAATCATTGATGGTTTGGGCTAGAATATTAGCAAGGAAAGAGAAAAGAAGTAGTTGATTGCTGGCTGTATTTTTTAGGTAGGATCAAGATGGTTTTTGATTCTTTGAATAGGAGCTCTGTAAGAAACAGAAGTCAAATATCTCTCTATCTCTCTTTTTCCTATCTGCAAAGATGTACTGTTGTTCATTGAGTTGGAGAAGAACTTTGGTAGAATTAGTTTGAGGAAATGTTGAGTCAAAGAGGAGAATTTGGGACATGTTAAATTTAGGATGATAACTCTACTCCCAAGTCAAATTGTTAAATAGGAATTTGTATAGACTCTGGAAAGTCAAAGGCAAAGGATCATTGTGAAAATATCAACTTTAGAGTATTCAGTAGACAGATGATATTGGATGCCATGGAAATGAGTGAATTCTCCAAGAGAATGAGTGTAGACATAAACGTGAAAAGTTCAAGGACTGTATCTTGGGGAAGTTCAACTTTAAAAGTTCAAGATGATGAGAATAAACTAAAAAAAAAAAAAAAAAAAAAAAGACTGAAATGCAGCAACCAGAGATATTGAAGGAAAGTCAGTTTGTGAATTGTCCTGGAAGCACTGACCATTGATTTGAGATTGACATCCCCTGTGTTCCTTTGATTTATTCCACCCTCCCCAACACATCTACCAATAAAAATCAGCCACTAATCAATAACTGTTTTACTGTCTCTGTAATTTTACTTTTTCCGAAATATCATATAGTTCAAATCATACAGTTCATAGCTTTTTCAGATTGGCTTCTTTCACTAAACAATATGAATTTAAGGTTCCAAGGCAATGGCACCCCACTCCAGTACTCCTGCCTGGAATATCCCATGGATGGAGGAGCCTGGTAGGCTGCAGTCCATTGGGTCGCTAAGAGTCGGACACTACTGAGCGACTTCACTTTCACTTTTCACTTTCATGCATTGGAGAAGGAAATGGCAACCCACTCCAGTGTTCTTGCCTGGAGAATCACAGGGACGGGTGGGCTGCCATCTCTGGGGTCGCACAGAGTCGGACACGACTGAAGCGACTTAGCAGCAGCAGTAGCAGCATGTCCTTTATGGCTTGGTAGTGCATTTATTTTAATCACTGGATAATAGTGTGCTCTGCAGATGTTCCACAGCTTATTTATCCATTTTCCTTTTGAAGGATGACTTGGCTGCTTCCAATTTGGGGCAATTAAAAATAAAACTTCAGGTATTTCTGTGGACATACTTTTCTACCTTACTTGGGTAAATAACAAGGAATTCTGTTGATGAATCATATAATAATATGCTTAGCTTTATAAAAACATGCCAAACTTTCTTCCAAAATAGCAATAAATAAGCCTTCCTGTTGTTCCACATCATCCGACTATTTGCTATTATTAGTTTTTCTTTCTTTCCTTTTTTTTTTTTTTTTTGGATTTTAGTCATTCTAGTAAGTGTGCAGTGTCATTTTATTGCTTTTTAAATTTGCAATGTTTTAGGGACACAAGCTGTTGAGCATCTTTTCTTCTACTTATTTGTCATCTGTAAATTTTTAATGAGGTCTCTGTTTAGATCTTTTCCCAAAACTTTTAATTTTTTTTTACTATTGAGTTCTTTGTCTATTTTCAATACCAATCCTTTATCAGATATGTCTTTTGCAAATATTTCCTCTGAGTCCATGCTATGTCTTTCCATTATTTTAATAGTATCTTTTGCAGAGAAAAAGTTTTTAGTTTTAATGAAGTACAACTTATCATTTTTTTTTTTCTTTCATAAGTTGTGCTTTTGGTGCTGTAGCTAAAGCATCATTTTCAAAGTCAAGGTCACCTAAATTTCTTCTATATTATTTTCTAGGAGCCTTTGGTTTTACATTTTAGATTTAGGCTGTGATGTATTTTGAGTTTACTTTTGTAAAAAGTCTAACTCTGTGTTTAGATTCAGAGCTGAATGCCAAATTTGGGCACAGGAGTATTTTATGGGAACCTCCAAGACCATAGGCAAACATTAATAATTTATTAGCAAACATTTATTAAGCACAAACCATGTGCAGAGCCCATTCTAGATGCTGACAAGGACTGGAATTCCTCCTGTTACCCAGTAGGGTATCACTCACAAATCTTCATCTAATTCCATCCTACAAAGTGAAAGTGAAAATGTTAGTTGCTCAGTCCTGTCCAACTCTTTGTGACCCCATGGACTGTAGCCCACCAAGCTCTTCTGCCCATGGGATTCTCCAGGTAAGAATAATGGAGTAGGTTGCTATTGCCTTCTCCATGGGATCTTCGCTGATCCAGGGATTGAACCCGAGTCTCCTGCATTGCAGGCAGATTCTTTACCACAAGCAAAGTTGAAATCTCTGCTCTGCAGAGATGAAGGGATGGTTGATGCTATAGCCACATATCAGAATGCTGTGGTTTGAGAATATCAATGCAGCAGATAGCTGTCCATGGTCTTTTCTTCTTCCTAGACACAAAGTTTGACTTCACTTTACCATTTCCTTTGCAGTTAGACATGGTCATAAGAACTGTTTTGGTCAGTGGGTGTAAATATAAATGACATGAGCCACTTCTAAGTCTGGTCCGTGAAATCTCCTAAGTGATCTTTCACAATTTCTCTTTCCCACTTTTACCAAGTGAATAAAGAGCATTTAAGGACTTAGAGGGAAACTGGGTCAGAGATGGAAGGCATCTGCGTTCCTGAATCACTGTGTATCAGATCACCACACTCATCATGCTGACTCAACTGAATGATGTGTGAACAAAAAATTCAAATTTTAATTGAACAGCAGGATACTGAAATTGTTAACTGCCAATTTAAATTTATAGTATAAAAAACATCCATCCTCCTGAAACTGTTGACTCAAACTCTAAGGAAATTCTTCCTCCCAACAAGTACAGATAGTAGTTAACAAATTTCAGTAGGTAACAAATTTACATGCTTTCAGAAGCTATTAAATGATATAAATGAATGAAGCACATATTGCTGAAGACATTTCATTCATGCCTAAGCTAAAGACACCAGCAATTATTCAACTCTAGGTTTTTTATTTTCTTTTGCTGTTGCTGTTGTGATAATATCAATATTTGTAAGATACTTGGGGTCCATGACATTGGTCATCTTATTCCATACATTATTTTCAGAAGTGCTTGGCTTTTGGGTGGCAATCAATATATATTTTTTCTCTTGATAAAAGGATGATTGATTATGTGAATAGAGTGTAGAATGGAGTAAAAAAAAAAAAAAAGACCTTTTATATTTTTCAGTTCACGCCCCTTATATACCTCCTAGGACGTAAAAAGGAGAAGGCAATGGCACCCCACTCCAGTACTCTTGCCTGGAAAATCCCATGGACGGAGGAGCCTGGTAGGCTGCAGTCCATGAGGTCGCTAAGAGTCGGACACTACTGAGCGACTTCACTTTCACTTTTCACCTTCATGCATTGGAGAAGGAAATGGAAACCCACTCCAGTGTTCTTGCCTGGAGAATCCCAGGGATGGGGGAGCCTGGTGGGCTTCTGACTATGGGGTCGCACAGAGTCAGACACGACTGAAGCGACTTAGCAGCAGGACATAAAAGCTATAACTTACTCATTTTTATATCATTATAATGTTTAGAAACTTGCTGCTTATATGACCACTAGTAAATGGGTGTTGAATAAATACTTGATAGATATTTGTTGAATTGACTTTTAGGCTTTGTCTCCTTCCATAGATGTGAAATGAATTCATTTTATATAGTCTTTTGAAATTGCTTTTGTCTGTAAATTCATATTTTCTCCTCAGAGACAAAACTCCATGATCAGTGTGAGGGATTGTTTTTCATCCTCCTACAAGGTATGAATTTTTGTCAAATAGGAAGTACAAGTATTAGACAGATTTTGAAATACCAAGAGAATTGACAATAAAGTAGTTTAGTTTCTTTCTATTTTCATTAAAAGGTGATAGGCCTTAGGAGTTCATGAGACACTAAAATTAACGATGCATCCTAATTAAGTAAATGTTCAGTTTCTTTTCTTGATTGCAGTACTGTACAAAATAAAAGGAGAAGACGAAATGATCAAATTGCTTCATATCAATCTTTTCATGAAAATAAAAGTCCTCCCACTCCCTGTCAGTCATTCTCTTGTGGTCTCATTTTAGATCTCAAATTTCTTCTAATATTTTGCTAATTTCTACTGGCTTTTGCACTTAATCTTCTTGTGCTTTTTCTTCATATCATATATTTTCATATAATCTTTAATTATACCTATATCTGCATTTTAAAAAACAAGTATGGATTGAGTAAAACTATACCAAGTAATAGATTCTAAATTAATACAACTACGTAATGTTATAAGCTTTTAAACTGTTAGTTTATTCATGGAAAATAGTGCTTTGTCTAGTTCTCAACATCCTGGTTTCTATCCATTCCTTACATAACCGAGTTGGAAGAATCAACTTGGCTCTTCAAATAATTCAGTACCTGGAGGAATGAAATGGCCACAAAGCAAGAATTTGCTGTGAAATCATAAAGGTCTTCTAGAGGAAACAACTTCCTGCTTATTTTTCAACTCTTTGCTGACTGACTTAGAATCTTATTGCTGCTGTTCAGTTCAGTTTAGTTCAGTCGCTCAGTCATGTCCGGCTCTTTGCAACCCCATGAACTGCAGCAGGCCAGGCCTCCCTGTCAATCAACAACCTTGGAGTCCACCCAAACCCATGTCCATCGAATCGATGATGCCATCCAACCGTTTCATCCTCTGTCGTCCCCTTTTCCTCCTGGCCTCAATCTTTCCCAGCTTCAGGGTCTTTTCCAATGAGTCAACTCTTCACATGAGATGGCCAAAGTACTGGAGTTTCAGCTTTAGCATCATTCCTTCCAAAGAAATCCCAGGGCTGATCTCCTTCAGAATGGACTGGTTGGATCTCCTTGCAGTCCAAGGGACTCTCAAGAGTCTTCTCCAACACCACAGCTCAAAAGCATCAATTCTTCGGTGCTCAGCCTTCTTCACAGTCCAATTCTCACATCCATACGTGACCACAGGAAAAACCATAGCCTTGACTGCATGGAAATTATTACAAATACATAGTGTCTTAAAACAACACAAATGTATTCTAGGAGTCCTGAGGACAGAAGTCTAAACTGGGTCAGCAAGGCTTCATTTCCTCTGAAAGGTCTAGGGAGGAGTCTGTGTCTTCCCCTTTTCCAGCTTCTAGAGGGTACTCTGCCTGATTTCCTTAGCTATGATAATCCCCTGTCATTCCATCTGCTTCTGGGTCACATCTCTTTCTCTGGCTCCATCCTTCTGTCTTTCTCTTGTAAAGATGCTTGTGGTTACATTAGGCAGACCCAGCTCATCTAGGTTTCTCTCTGCTTCTCAAGGCCCTTAACCTTTTGAAACTGGCAGTTTCTTTTGACCATATTAAATAACTTAGTTGCACATTCTAGAAATTAGAATGTGAACATTCATAGGAGTGGCTATTATTTTTGGCATACTGAATAGCTGCTGAAATCCAGATACAAGGAAGGATTATAAGAAAGTTGTATGTGATTATTTCCTTGATTGTTTTCAAAATTGGTATTCTTATAAATGACTTCAAAAATTATGCAAGTTTATATGTGTTACTTGACATTGATTAATCCATAGGATCACTATGTCAATGAAGATACTTTGATCACTACACTCTTGAATAAATTTTGATAGTACAAAGAATTTAGTGATTGTCATTATTAATTATTTTGGTTAATTTCAAAATTTTAACAAAATGTTATATAAACTGATAGCTTTGTAATGCAGCTCATAACATCAGAAATATTTCTTTCTTCCATAAGCATGTTAAACTTGCAAAAGGTAGTATCTACACTTAGATAAATAATTGATTAAACAATTAACATATATCTTGATGTATTATTATATTTATTTTCTCCAGCAAATTAGAAAATGCAATATGGTTTAAAAATAACTCAAGTATTTCTTTTATTAATTAATAATGATGTTTCAATTTTCTCAAATTTCATTTTCCTCATCTTCAAATAAACAAAATGTTTTAATTCACAGCATGGTGAGAGGATTAAATTAGTATGGTGGTTAATAAAGTATCTTTCAAAACATAAAGTGCCATGTGAAAGCCAAGAGTCATCATTGTCAGCATGGTTTACTAGGCCTAATATATGTTGAATATCCTGAAAATATTTTGAGGAGTGTTGTCATTTGGTAACAATATTTCTAAATGTTGGATAAAATTTAAATATAGTAAGCCTTTATATGAATGTTAAAGAGGGAAAGTTTGGTGAAGTACTTAAATTCATCTACTAACTACTTAGCTTCTTTTCTGTTGAGGATCCTATACTAGTTAGCAGAGATACAAAGTAAGTGAGTTAAGAATAAATAATGGAAAAATACAATAACCGTTTCCTCTTCATGGAACTGATAGTAGGCAGTATGTGATTGAAACACGTTAGACTCTTAATTCCATTATGTGCATGTGAAGACATTATCAATCACACAAAAACACATACAACAATACAAACACTACTTCACAAATCTTCCCAGAGTGCTTCTATATCCCAGTATTATATATATGATTGAAAAGTACAATGGAAATCGAATGAGACTATGAAGTCATAAAAATTGACTTAATTTTTTTTTTTTTTAAGGAGAAAAGGATGGCTTTACTACTTTGTCAGGCAAAGGGGACCGCAGCAGGCTAATGGCTCAAAACTGTGTGTCCCCCTGACTTTCACTTCTGTCTCTTCTACTTAGTTTGCCAAATTAATTAAGCTCTTTGAGACTATTACATCATATATGAAATGTTTATAACAAAATTACACAGCTTGACATTGAGATAATTTATGTAAAGAGGTCTATAGAAGGCTTTCAAAAGAATTCTATGAACTTATGTTTTCCTTTAACAATTGCACATTTTTATTTGTCAGCACATAGGTTTTTGAATTAGTGTAGATTTTTTCAAGATTTGAGACATAAAATAGCCAATGCAAATTCTTCTTAATATGTGTCTCATCATTTGGAATATTCTAAGTTAGTGTAAAATTTTAACTTTATTCTAGAGAGCACATCATAATGTTTAAATTTGGTTCTATTACTGTCTTGTTTAATCCAGGAATGATATCTCTTCTGAAGTAATAACAACTCCCATGGATTTTCATGTTAATGCTTGTCTTTTATGTCTGTCATTACCAAAACTTACAGCTTATGTGTAATACTCAAATATTGACATATATGAAAGAATGAAGAAGATTGATATGGCTTCAGCCACTGCAGAAAACTGAACACCCTCTAAATGGCTATAGTCTTGCAGCTTTTCTCCTAATAATTTTTCTTTTTCCACCTAATGTCTTCATCACAATGCACAGTCTTAACTTCTGCATTTATTTCATAGTGTCTGCATGTGTGGGGTTTTTTATTTCTGAGGTAAGTCAGGGTCTATTTAAATAGCTTATTTTGAGATCCTGGCTTTCTTATTCATACAATCCCACTTTTTATATTGGCAGGAAATTTAAAATGCAGAAAATAGAAGTGACATGATGGAAAATGATGTTGCAGGTGATTGAAATTATCTATATTTTAAGGTTGTATTGTGTAGTTGAACATAGCCTAGTGAACAACCCAGTGCACATACAAACAGAACACTGAGAATCTTTCCTGAGGAAGTAAAATTATGTCATGAAATATTCCCCAATCTTTGAGGACAGGGATAGAAGGAAAAGGGGAGGATAAAACACAGCAGAAAAAGAAAAAAAAATCTAGAGTGTTAGCAACAAAATAAACTTGGAGAAGACTGCAATACATTCATCTTTACACTACTTTTTCTCTCTTTCATTTATTGTTTAGCCCAATTTCAAAAACACTACTTGTTTAGCACGCGTTTGCCTACAATGTGGGAGACCCGGATTCAATCCCTGGGTCAGGAAGAGCTCCTGGAGAAGGAAATGGCAACCCACTCCAGTACTCTTGCCTGGAAAATTCCATGGACGGAGGAGCCTGGTAGGCTACTGTCCATGGGGTCGCAAACAGTTGGACACGACTGAGCAACTTCAATGTCAATAGAATTTAATTGATTCAGAATAATACTAGCTAAGAAGTTAGGAAAACTATAAAATTCTCTGGATTAGTAGCTAGTGTATCATTACACTAATGACTTAATTTCTCTGGTTCTCATTTTTTTCATCATAATGAAAGTGACTAAGCTATCTTTAATACTCCTTCAAGTTCCAATACACTTTTTCTGAGATGTGAATATACTGGTCAGTTCATTTAGCAGCATATTGACCTTGTTTCTGAAATTTGGCCTTTGCACAATGGTGCTGGAGTAAATCAGACAGAGTTTTTGGTGAAATAGAAATAGCTTTATTTCTTTTGCCAACATAGAGGGCCACAGAGGGCTAATGCCACAGAGGAGACCATGTGTCCTACCATGGAGAGAATAGTTAGGAGTCTTATTTAAGTACTCAAGGAGCAGGGCACGATGAGCTTGTGTTCATTCTTCCGCTTGGTTGATAGGTGATGGTGATTGGGAGTCAATATCATCAGCCTTCTGGTTCCAACGTGTCTGGAGGTCTCCCTGCCTATGGGCAGACAACAGTAACTACTTCCACCTGGTGGGGGTTTCAGTATCTGTAAAACAGCTCAAAAGATATAGTTCAGAATATTATCTATAGCCTTTGAGGAGGAACTAAGGTCCTTGACTTTGTTTAATGGCTAAAGTATTAGATTGTCATGCTTGACTGTTTCTCTTTCTTTCTGCATCTTCTCACTTCTCTGATGAACTTTATTCCTTGACTAAAGTTTTTCTACAAAGGCAGGTGGAGGACATGTGTGTGGGTCTGTTCTGGGAAAGCCTCCTAGGGTCCTGCTCCATTACAATCTCATGAAATAAGACATGAAGATGCTTTCACACTTAGTTATTGAAGAAGTTTTAGACACTTTCAAAGAGAAAACTCTGAAATCAAAATAAGCATAAGACTAAAATGAATAAATTTAAACATTGTAATGAGGGCAACTATATATGTATAAATGTGAGTGTTACGTATGTAACAAGGAACAGTGTGACTGTACTTATCTCATTATAACCCATTTTTGTTACACATTTATTTCAGGTTAAAATAATCTGAAGTATATTGACACTTTTCTTCACAAGCAAATTGCTTCATAATTTCTCTAATTCAACATGTCTTGAATGTTGCTTTGTGTTAGCAATTTTAGTGGATTAATATGTAAGAAATATATTAGGTAATACTCATATTCTTAAAAAAGATGGAGCCAGAATAACAGACAAAACATTACCAGTAACAAAAATTGGCCAAAATACCAACTGCAGATGTACATGAAGATTACCCAGGAAAAGACAAGGTCAACATAAAAATAAAATGCATTATTTCTGAGTAAGGTCTAGGCTCAAACTTTCTTGCACTTAGGTAAAAACCAGTTAGGTGACAGCTCTATTTGGGGGTTGATCAAATATAATCATATCATCTAATATAATGTTAAAATACTCACATTATTTATTGATGTCTAAGTGCTGTAAACTCTTTAAAAGTTAAGGAACCATGGGTCACAGTATTTTTTCATCCTGTCCTATTTTTTTCTTTAAATATTTAAAAAAATATCAACCTCACATTTATTTCACACATGTGCTAAAAATGTTAATGTTACTATTCTAAGTTGGGTTCTCAATAAATAATTCTATTTCCTTGAATAACAACTTAAATAGGTTTGAACAGCATATTGCAATTTTTATATAAAAAGTATGTTCTTTCAAACCACAACTGCTAGGTTTGTGTTTGTAATAAGTCATGCTCCTTGGGGGGACCTCCAATCTCCCTTGCCACATGTGTCTAAAAACATAGGGACACACACAGAAATCATCCTTTTGGTAACATGAGATGACTGAAGGAAACCTTCTGCTCTAGGACATCATTAGTAATGAAATACAGCCTGAGAATAGAAAGAAAAAGAGTTATACAAACATGTCCTTTGTGAAAAAATTTTTCCCTTGCCTATTTTGATAGTAATGATAGCTACGGATTTGCACATGTGCACACCTACTTGGTTCTTCTGGGAGTTTACCCTAGCAAGTTCTAGAAAATTGATGATCAGAAATAAAGTCTATTTTTACTTTCTCATCCATGGAATTTTTCAGATGAGTTATTTCAGATGAGGTTAAGGGCAGTCTGTTTGTATCAGGACTACATTTTGTGACAGTTAAATAATCCATTATCATTAAAACTGAGGATAAGTTTACAGTGGAAAGAATGATAACAATGGAGGAAAAAGTGAATATGAGTAGTTCACCAATAAATCATGTTCTTGAACTCAAAATTGCAACAATTTCCTTTACAGCAGGTCTCCTTTAAGTATTCACCTCTGAAGTGGTCAGTAGCAAAACCCAGTTCATACAATTTGCAAGCTTTGTCATTCTGAGCACCAAGTGACACATGATGTCAACACAATCAACCTTTGGCTCCTCCCATTCCTCCACCTACCCATTCTCCAGGCAAAAGTCTCTGCAGGCTGGGGGTGCTGTAGACTCAGGAAAGCCAGAGGACTGGATGAATTCACAGGTATCACCAGGACATGCAAAAGCCTATTCTGGACCTTATAAGTTTATATCCGGTGCAAGAATTGGAAGGAAGGTGCACACATTTGTATAACGTTTCTATGACTTCATCTTTCCTGCCCCCCCAAAAAAGGGGGGGCGATTCACATTATTTCTGAAACTGAGAAAATATTATATTTTAGAACATGGTCAAGCTATATGAAAAGCATAGACACAGACCCCAAACTATTTTCTTTATTTTCAGAAAGGAAAATTTCAGTAAGAAATCAGGGAGATATTTAACTACTCATTTAGCAAGCAAGCAGGCATCAGCTTTATCTGAGTTTCTACTTTGAATGCAGGAAATTTAGGACCTTAAAGCCTTCACACTGCCTTCTTCAAGCCCTCTTTCTTCAAATTCATCCTTACAAGCTCCGACTCTCCTAGGAAGAAGGAAAAGAAAAATTCCACTGACCCGGCTCGTGATTTACATACAGAGAGCAAATAAATGAATGGAGTGGGGGATGGGGCAGTGAGAAGCAATGCGTTTCCTTTTCAACCGCAGAAAATAAGATTACTTACCAAGAACATTTTTATCCAGGGCAAATGTTTATTCCCTCTTTCATTTGGCGCCTCAGTCTCTGCAAGAAATCAATTTCCACTCTACCTTTCCCTCTTATTTCTAAAAAAAAGAAAAAAGAAAAGAAAGAAAAGAGAGGCGAATAATGCTTAAGCTTCGGGGTCCGGCGGAAGATAAGAGGGCAAAAGACTCCCACGGCGCTCTTTACCCAGACCCTAGCGCTGAGAGTGAATCCCTGGGGGCACGGAGGGAACCTCTCTAAGGAGGGTGTGTGTGTCTGAAGGGGTGCGGGTGGCACGGGGGTGCATTTCACTGCCAAAATCTAAATCATTTGCAAAGAGAATCACCAGCCCCTCGGTCGCACAAGCAATTCCCTGGGGGAAGTAGGTTGCAAATAGAAAAGGGAAGTTCCTGAAAGAGAGAGAGAGAGAGAGAGAGAGAGAGAGAAAGAGAGAGAGAGAGAAGCTGGGATTTGGGTTCGGGGTTTGGGTTTAGAGAAGCGATGGGGCGGTAGAGGAAAGGGGAAGAGTCAAGCTTGTCTTACCGGATCGATCAGGCGATCGTTTGTGCGGTACAGGGCTATGAACATGGCCAGATAATGCATTCGGCAGCAAAGCCATTTCTGACTCACTCTCCCTCCGTTAACAGTGCAGGAATCAGAGGGGGCGCGGGAGACTCGCAGCCTGCCACCCTCTCCCCCCAGGACAGGGACGATTCTCAGAACCTCAAAAGCTCTAGCTGCTAAAGTGAGGCATTTGGAGCTGAGGTTCCCGATGGAAGTCCATTGCCTGGAGTCCCGGGGAAGCAGGATTCGCCGAGGAAGCAGGACCTGGGAGGGCTCCTGCCGCCGCCGCTTCCAGCCGCGGTTCCCGGGTCCCCTGCCTACGCCTCCCAGCCCTGCGCCCCCGGAAGCGCCCGGGAGACCCGGCCTCCTCCGCATCTTCAGCCCCCCAGGCCAATCCCCGAGGATCCGGCCATCCTAAAGTGAACACAGGGGTTTATCTGGGGGGCTCGGTGGAGTTGGGCTTCCTTACTACGCCTCCCTCCGTTGCTGCGAGGGAAAGAAAGGGAGATCCTAGTGGAATGCACTGATGGAATACTGTTAATCCTAATAATAATGTTCCCAGCACAGGTAACTCTTAAAGAACTGAGAGAGGGAAGATCTGAGCAGGATTTCCGAAGCGGTGCCCTCTTGAATTCTCATTGGATCCTCCCGAGCAGACTAAATCTCTCTTGCTGCTCTATCTATCAGGATGACTACAGCTTCGCTCACTAGTTCTCTCTTTATCTCGCTGTCTTCAACACATCTTCTTACTTCTCTTCGCAGATTTATCTGTAGTCCACCTTCTGGTCTCTGGGGTTACACAGCTTCTATTTTCCCCCACTGTCTGGGGCTGTACAGTCCGTAAATTTTCACTTTGCCTGCCTAAGGATCACCACAAATAAGCCTCCCCCCTCCCTCTTCTCGCCCCCCCACCCCCAATAAAAGGCACCTCTTTCACATTTTGCCTCCCTTCCTTGGGGCTTCCTGGCTTTCCGTGTAACTGGTTTTTACTTGGTTACATGCCACCAGGAACTGCTGATTATTTCAAAGTTCCACCAGCCTGAAGCTCATCACTCTACCTTGCTTTGGAAGATCATGGAATATCTGTTGGAATTCTGGATGTATTTTTCTCACAGTCTTCTTGCTTCCTGAAATTTCCACTGGTAAGTTCTTCTCTTCATATGTGATTAGAAACTTACTGCTAGTGTTATTTTTGATAAACCTGTGTGTTTAAAAAATGTCTCATGTCTTACATTTTTGTCACTTTCAGAACCCAAAGATCTATGTGACCCTGTTGATTAATTAGTATGTTCCTTGCAATTGTGCTACTACGATACAGCCCATGTAATGAATCACCCCATCCCTTTTTACATTCTTTATTTCTGCACTCATTTATGTTCAGGTTATAGGAAACATTAACCATCCCTCCCTCCACCCCCCAGCCGCACCCCCCCACCGCGCCCCGCAATGCTTCTTGGCACATATTCTTGTGCCATTTGAAAGATCAAATTTTATACGTTTGTCTAAGAGTGAGCTTAAAACAGACCTGCTGACAATCGCAGGGTCTGAGAAAGTTCACTAGTTCCTGATCTTTAGAAGGTTGTTCAGGTCACTATTTGCTCATTGTAAGCAATTACATGACTAGGGAGGACTTTCCTAAAGTGTATTTTTGTGGGTTCAGGATATCAAGCACTAAAATCCACTGTATGGTAACAAGAGGAGTGTGAGTTTTGAGTGCACCATTTTTTTTTTTTAAACAACATCCCAAATCACACATGAACACATTATTTTGGGTGTTGTATTTAAAATCGGGCATCACACTTGGGAGTACATTTTCAATTTTGTGAATTTAGCCTGTGAACAGTTAATTGGACACAGAGTGCTCATTTCAGAGGAAGAGAACTATCAGAAGCAAGTACTGATTATATTGGTTGTAATCACTGAAATTCAGGGACAGGCTTTATAGGAAAAAATTAATTGCCTCACTCTTCACACTTGTTCAACCCCTAGACTCATTTTTAATAAGGATGTTAATATGTCAGTGTTTTATTTTTTTTTTCACTTTTATGAGCAATTTTATGGGCTAAACTGACAGTTAAGATTACCACTTCCCTTTTAAGTATAGCTGTGTTGAGAAACATTTAAATCTCAGCTTTTACTTCACACATTGACAAGGACACAGTATTTATTTAATGCCAAACATGAATGTATCATCAGTCATCCCTAATGCATAGAGATTTTTTTCCCCCTCTGCGAATCCCCCGCCCCCAGTAAAAACAAGTTGCTGGTTTCTACATTTCTGATGGATAGAGGTGAAAACCTATTGTTCAAGCCCTTTTTCCCCCCTTCTTTCTTCTTTAAAAAAAAATTCTCAGAAAGAACTATTTCTGTCGTCATTGATGACTGACTCGACAACCTATATTTTTTTGTTTTTTTGTTTTTTTGAATTCAAGAGCCCTTTTAGCTTCCAGACAGAAAAGTACTCCAGCTGCAGCGACACCCCATCCCCCAGTCTCGGGATTCAAGGGCTTTCCCCTCCTGGCTCCCAGCGAGAAAACGGGGCTGCCTGTGGTCCGCACCGCTTGGCGCCCCTCACCCGTCACTAGTTTCTACCTGGTCTCCTTCCCAGCCTGGTCGTTCTGCCAGACAAGTGCCATCAGCGTCCGAGATTTCAGCTGAAGAAACGAGGTCTTAGCATAATTCACCAATTCAAACATCCTCTTTGGAGGACTGCTGCTGTTGCGCAGGAGTGGAGGGAGGGAAGGAAAAAAAAAAAAATCCAACTTTCAGTGCAGTCAGATCTTTGCTTCTTAACGTAGTCTACCCCAGTAAGGCACAGACGTAAGGTACTTAGGTAAGTGCGTTTTCCTGTATCATAACCTGAAACTCAAGTTGGTGGAGGGGAGGTGTGCGTCTAGCAGGCTCGTACCGCCAAAGGCGCTTTCGCCGGGTGGGGTAGCAACAGGCGACTCGCCTGGAGGTTTCTCCGCAGCTGGTGGCAACGCCTAAACTACTGGGCTCCGGGGGCGCGGAGGACACGGGGCTGGGTGGACCAGGCTGCTCGGGCTGGGCGCCGGGAGTGGGGACGACTCGCCCGGGTGGAGACGGTACCCTGCGCCCCGCCCGCCCCGCAGGCACAGCCTTGGCTCTCGGCCCCTGCGGCGAACGTGCGCCCGTCATGGGCATCGCAGCCCCGGAGCCGGGAGCGCGCTAGGGGTGCTTCCTTACTTCCCGCTCCATTGCCAGCCTTCCTCCCGCCGGTTTTGAGCAAAACCGCTTTTCTGTGAGAGAGGCCAGATTTGGTATGAGAATTCCTCATCCGCTCCCATCTGCGTTTCTATTTATTTATTATTATTATTTTTGATGAGCTGTGACTAAGATTAAGACTTGACGGCTCTCCAGCATGCCTGCCTCAAAAAAAAAAAAAAAAAAAAAGTCGCCGTCCGCATCCGTCCGCTTAGCTGGGTTTAGAAGAGCTAGCTGACTTCTTGGGCTCTGTGGGAAAGTGTAGCTGACCGTCACACCCTCTCCTGCTTCAACAACTCGCAGGGATCTAGTGGGCGGGAGGGGTGGAGGAAAGGAGTTGGATGTCAACTTGGAGCCAGAGGTTGGAATGGAAGTGTAAAGCAAACCGTAGGGATTGGGAGTCTTTCAGCTTCTATTACCCCCACTTGAGAGTTAGGATTTTCTGTTTCTGTCCCCCTGTCCTGGAGGTGGGGCGCGAGGTAGGAGGGTCCAGGCTGGGCGCGCTCGCCTCCGGCGTCCACCCGAGAGGGGGTGGTGCTTCCCGGCCGCTAGAGAAGCTGGATCTGCAGCCGAACGGTGGCTCAGAGTTGAAGTCTCCGATGGCTGTTGTCCTAGTCCCCAAGAGTTGAGCCCAGAGAGCCTTCTCCTTTGCACCAGGTCAGGAACGTGAGCAGCCCTTTGGGGCAGAGACCTCCCTTGGACGGGAATCCGACTAGGAAACGCTGGGGAGGCTGTTACCTCCGAGGATAAGATGCATGTTTCCAGCTGTGTGAAATGACCACCCGAGGCTTGAAAAGGCGTAGAGGTGACTGGGGTTGCGAAATAACCCTACTATTGCTTACAAATAGTCTAGCCAGTCAAATATAAGCAAAGAAGAAAGCACCAGTGTCTAAAACTGTCACAGCCGCTTCGAAGACAGATGATCAGATTTGGGGGACTTTTTTTCTTTTGCGTGCCATTTAGATTTATCATCATGCAGTTAAGCAGGTAAGAACTGAATGTCTATATTTTATTGACAATGAGATAACCTGTGTTTGACCCCTCCCGTGACAATTTTTTCCTCTGTTTGAAGCGATGGGTTATATGTATTTTCAAATGGGTCTGCTATGATGCATAACTTCGTAATATTTGCATTCATGAGCCGTTTAAATCCATTTCAATGTTTAACATGCATTCATTTGAGTGTTCAAGGTACATTTACTTAAATGTCTAACAATGTTACAGAAATCATAAACTGGGCCAAGGTGAGAGGAACAAATGGAGAGGGTAGACATCAGAAGAAGGAATGTAGAACCCAAATGAAGGAAGTAAGGAAGTAGTTGCAGAAATGCCTTAAAACTGCTTCTTGTTAAGGTCACAGACCTGAATACATAAAGGACAGCTGGAGAACTATTCAGGGCATCTTCAAACAGCAATTTAATTCTGACTACTTGAGGGAAATTTATTGGGGGGTATTTTCATGTAATTTTCTTAATTAAAAAAAAATTAGAGTAGATATGGGTTGTGTTGTCAAATACGGTGAGAAAAGAGCTTGCCCTAAGGTAAGATATGTTTGACCCCAGTATAGAAATCTTTGAGCTTAGGAGACCAGTGGGAAACCGAAAAATACAATATAAACAATTTTTTCCATTATGAAAAATCTCCCATAAATAAGACTTTTAAAATTCCAAGTTTTGTAGATGTATAATGTTACCAGCCAATAGATTTCTTCCACTCTCAGATTTAACAACCATCCCCCCCCCCAAAAAAAAAATCTCAGTTAAAATGATTAAAATGCTAAAACTCCATTTGAAGAACTTCTGTTATTATTATTGATATTGTTTTGTTATGTTATGCTAATACGTTTAAGGAGTCTGGAGTCCCCACACAGTGAAGCAAAAAGAAATATTAATAAGGTACAATCCTAAAACTGTTCCATTTATTTCTAACAGTTTTTCTTCTCTAAGAAATCATATACTTTAAGATTTTTCTCTGGAAATATTTTAAGTGCTTACATTTATTGATGTAGATCTCTGATCAATAATTTTCTGCTTGTAAGGCTCACTGATAACATATTGAAGACATATGAAAGATAATTGCAACTTTGGGTCATAAAATTGCAAAGTTATAGTGCTTTTCTTAGTTTGATGCAAGAGGTAGTTTTTACTCCACTGGAAAAAGTAATTCATCAATGAATTCCACTTTCTTAGTTCTTTTGCATTTTATCTTCTAGAGTTCTATTGTAGTGAACATGACATTATTATATATTATATTACATATGTATGTCCACTTTTGGGTGAGTGTGGAGGCATTGATTTTAAATTACATTGTTCTAATAGTATTTTAAAATAAAATAAGCATGATACCATATGATAGATTTCACTTATCATTTAATCAGATAATATGTCATTTCAGTTTCTCATGAGCTATTTTCTCTTAATAAACTCAACATTGTAATGGAAATGTACAGTTTTATAAAGTATAATACATTTTGATTTTAATCATGCTGAATGATTGGTATATGATAGTGAAGTAAATCAAACCTAAGAAGGATGAAACCATTGGGATTCTAAGAGTGTCTGTGCGTGATTTTGTCTGTCATACACATACATGCATGCATGAAATTAGCCTTACTGCTAGGTTTGTGTGTTCTTTAAATAAAAGAGACTTTCTTTTCAAGATAGTGCCTTTGTGTTTTTTTCTCTACAAGTGCAAAGAGTCAACTGATAGAACTTCAAAACTTTGATGCTTTCTTATCAACCTATGCTTCTGTTTCCTATGTTACTTGTTACTTTGATCTTTTTCATATTAGCTCCCAAATGAGTAATTACTGACCAGAGTAGGTGTCTAAAATTTAAATCATTTAGAAAATTGAGTATTAGTATCAGAAGCTCAAAGTTCAGACACAAAGAGTAATGTAAAGATTATCTGTGTCAACTTTTGAACAAACATCTTTTATTAAAAAATATCCCAAAGGTATCTGTATATTATGACTATGACTTATGATTAATGAGGTCTTCTAGCATTTTTCTTTTTACCTCTAGTAGTGGGTTATTGTGAAAGTAGAGAGAGATGGATCTGAGATTCCTTCCTCAGTTTTATTTTTAGTTCCGCCTCACTAATGGGATCCTAGTAAGATTTCTGTCTACTCTTTACACTCCTTATCTCTCACATAGTTAAAAACACCAGAGTGTTGTTGTAGAAAAAAAATGACCCTAAATAAGGATGCTTTAAAAAGATAAATGTTGTGGAGACAATATATATTTTTCAAAAGGTATCATTTGCATTTGATTTTTTTTTGGTTTGTTTTCTGATAAAACTCTCCATGAAAGAAGTAATGTTGACTCAACTTTAAAATATACATATATATATATAGTACCAAATATTCTTGGTTTGTTTTTATGGTGTCTAATGAGTTTACATAATGTTTCTTTTATTTTGATATCATATAGCCTAGAAAGAGAAAAGCTTACTCCTTAAGACACATTAGTTTTTACGACTTTAATCCTGTCTGTCTTGGGAGAAGAGTCACTTTTACAAAAATAGTTGTTCTTGACTGGCTTTTCACCGTCATTTAGTGAAAGTCTGATTTCTTAGCAAGTTTATATTATTAACTTGTTGATTTCTCTCAGATTATTTGAAAGCAAGATCAAAATATTTTCATATAACAACTTTCATAATGAATAAACTTGAGAAAATCATACCGGTAATTTCTATCATTTATCAACTCATATTCAGCTTACCAGAAGTAATTAGGTGACATCTAGCATTGTTGGTGTTTTAATTTAGCAATTACTTGGAAAATTTCATTTAGACATTTAGTAGTGTAACTCTGACCAGAGTTGCATGTGCTGTTATTTAGTTTTATGATTTTAATGTTTACAATTCATGAGTTCTAAAGAAGAGCAAAAGAAAAAAGAAATGTGCTTAATATCATTGATTGCTAATGGATGGTCTTGACTCTTAAAAGAAAAGGATGGTGTAAAGATGTTTATTCCATTCTATAAGAGTAAAAGATTCTCTGAAGATGAAATTTAATCATGAACACTAATGGCCTTTTTACTGAAAATATATCTAGAAGTTCTGATCCAGCTTTTTTTTTCTTAGCAATATCAAATAGCCACTCTAAGCATTTTATACTGGTCATCAAATATCCTCATCAATAACATTTTAAAGCTTTTATCGCTATCATTTCAAGGATATTTGATGGGTTATTAAGAATATTTATATCCAATTACTTATTTGCAGACCTATCCAGTTACAAAGTTTCCATAGATAACTATTTCATAAGCTATGAATTAGCTCTTCTATATTTATGTTTGAAATAAAGTATTCATGCAAACAGTTCTGGGATATTTCTCAATTTCATATTCAAAGTAGCAAATCATGAATAACTATTAGATGCTCTAATTGAAATAAACACAGTGATAATTTTCTAACCAGTTTCTTTTCCCCCAAAGATTAAAAGATATAACTAATATACTTTCAGTGAGCTGAGTAGATTTTATTTTATCTTAACATAAATAATTGTGTTAAATTTTAATTGTTTATTTTTAACCAAGAAAGCATAAATTCAGATGTGAAAATATGACATGCAATCTAATAATTAGGAATCTTACAGAGTCTTTCTTCCATATTCACTGTTATTTCTTACAATTTATAATTTCTCACGTTTTTAATTTTTTAAGTTTAGAGTTACAAATGGTAGTTTTCCTCAATGTAACCTATATTAACTTATATTTTAGGAGCATTTGTATTACTGCATAAACCCTAATTTTCTCAGATGTGGATGACTTTAAAAGCACCAAAGGCATAACAAATTTGTTTCAATAGCTAATAAAGAAACTACCATGCTACAGTTCCAGCAAATTAAATCTATAAAATACATATTTATTGATTAAATTAATAAATATGTTAACATTACTTTCAAATGTATTGTAGTTCTCTGCTACAGAAGAATTATCGTTTCATAATGGTGTGTTTCATTTAAATTCCATTATAGATTTATTGTGAAAGAATGCTTATAGTTAGACTTTTTCTTCCTGATTTCTGTGAGTATCAGCCAACCTCATCAGGACTGAGCTTTTTTTTATTAACTTTTCTGGAGTCTTGCATTTTGTTAATTTTAAAAGCTATCTCTAGAATATTGCACCATTAAAAAACAATCTAGCCTTGGGAAGACCAGAATTGAGTAAGCATGCATTTTAGTTTTTAAGTGTCAAATAGTGACTCACTACTTCATAGTTTCATTAAACACTCTCACAACTTAAATACATGATCTTTAAAACATTTCAAATGATGTTCTTGAAAAGAAGCCGTTTTAGGAAAGTGATTAAATCAAATCAAGGAGTAAATTTAAATGTGTTCACTCAAGTATCAAAATATGAAATCGCATATTTATGCAGGTTGCTTATCATGAGTCCTTTGTAATTTGTAATATCTTTGATATGGATGTACTTTTAAGATACAAGGATTTGTAACTGCTTTTAGTTATGCAATTTAATACTGTGTATAGAAGCGCCTTCTGAGGTAGCCAAAGTAAATACAGAACAAAAGTTAATTCAATCACTGAGTTTCTGAGATAGATAATATATTTAACTGGCTTTCCTATCTTTGTGTGGCAATATTTCTAATGGTTTTAAAAAATCAGCCCCGTAAATGTATGTACAGAGATGGTGGAATAGTCTTTTTCAGAAGTGAATACCTCAAATAGTAATGAACAAAATCTAATTATTCACAAGAAAATCATTCAAGATTGAATAAAGCACACACTAGAGTTGTAAAAAAAATGCTCCTTTATGATAATTAACCAATACTTTTCTCAACATTTTCTTATATAACATCAAATATATTAATATACAGACCAAGTCTAGCTTACTCAAAACATTTAAATTGAGTGGTTTTACTTGAATTTACTATGAGAATTTCTAATTATTCATTCAGGCCTGTCACCAGAATACAAAGTTTCAATACATTATATACATGTGATAAAATATTTTCAGGATTATACATCAAATAATGTGGAATAAGACCAGAGTTTCCAAAATTGAATAGTCTAGAATAAAAATGAATTGCCAATGATCGTTTAACAACAGCGACAGATTAGAAAGTATATTTTCTGTTTCTTATTACTAATTTCACTCCTAATGAGCTTTTTAACCAACTTGTTAATTTGAGTTCAAAACCTGTCTTGAGTAAGCAATTTTTGATAGGATGTGCATTTTTTTGATTTGTAAGTTATACTCTGTTCCACTTTTTAAATTTTCCCAATCACTCAAAAACAACACTTTTTTTTTTTTGAAATGTGAACTGAGAGAAATGAATCCAGTCTTCACTGTGAATTTAAACTTAAAATTCATAGCTAAGAAAAACAATCCTGAGTAATTTCTTAAGAAGCACAAAGTTATTCTTGAAGCCTCTTTTTTGACTAAAGTACTTATTTTCAGCATCTTCTCACCTCTGAGTGGAACTTCTAGTCTTACATTGCTACTCCCAAACATATACATTTTTGCAACACCTTGTCTGCTTATTTGGGGACTTGTAGATCAAGGGCAGATTATTTTAAATGTATAGTTTTCTTTATACTTCAGCTAAAAGAGTAACACCAATTATGTTTGAATAGTGACATAACTGTGGCGAAAAATAACTTGCAGCATCCATGTTTCCTCTTACAGTGAACTCTAACAGGTTTTCTTGTGTCTCTTCCATCCATCCATGAAATGTGAACATTTAAACACGTCTCTTCTTTAACCAATTTAAAAGACAAAACAACAAATTACAATCTATGAAGGTAGGCCAGGAAGATATGAAAGATCACTCATGTCATTAGAACTATTTCAA
Organism: Bos javanicus; assembly: GCF_032452875.1. Lineage (NCBI taxonomy): Eukaryota > Metazoa > Chordata > Mammalia > Artiodactyla > Bovidae > Bos > Bos javanicus. The sequence goes on from NC_083883.1 coordinate 15,810,116, forward strand.
CCTATCCTTGACAGTGTCTCTTTAAGGAAATCAATTCTGATTTAGAGTAAAAACAGCAACTCCAACATAAACTGTTATTAACTATTAAATATATTTCTTTCTCACCAGTAACATTGAATCAGTAAGGTAAACCAAAGTTTAGTCTAGGGTCACATGATTCTTTCATCACAAAAATGATAACAATTTGACTGACTTTACTGTCTTTTAAATATAGATTTGCAAAGGTCTGAGCTGAAGATAACAATGTATTTGCTCAGCATTGAAACTGGACAGTTATTAACTATTTATTAAATTTTTTTCTATTACCAGATTTTGGTTTCAGATAAGTCCTGCAATATTGATTCTTATGTTTATTATTTAGAAGGTATTCTTGGCCAGTTCAGACAGTATGATTTTAAAAATTACTGGGAGTGGTTAAGACTTCACCTTCCAATGCAGTGGATGTGGATTCCATCTCTGGTCAGAGAGCTAGTATCCCACATGCCTGGTGGCCAAAAAAACAAAACATAAAAAAAGAGGCAATATTGTAACAAATTCAATGAAGACTTAAAATTACCTCTAGTATGTACATGACATGCTAGATATTAGCTTATATTCAAGTTTCTCTGTATCTGATACAGTAATGCCCCATTTATTCTTTCTTATAAAATTCTTCAAAACCTGCCTGGCTCTTCTTATATAAAAACTTTTTAATAATCTAGATTTCCTTTAAAAATAGATTTACTTTACTTTTCGTTTTAAACTTAGTATCTTAAGTTCTTTATATCTCCCTGAATGTGGAGACAGTGAGCTATTTTAGCAGTTAAAGTAATTTATTGCCAAGAGTGGTCCTTGAAAATACCAAATGTTTTCACAATTCTGTGTTGGGCAATGATGGGGAAAGCAGGTGTTCATATTTAGAAAAAAGTTTAGTTACACAAGCTAGAATATATTGCCAACGCCAGGCACTGTAAGGATAGTTACCGATGCAAACATAGACCATCCCAGCATCTCTGGCAAACTGGATAAGCAAAAGTCCATTGCCGAAGACTCATTCTTTAATTAGAAGTACCCAGAGGTCTGAATCGGAGTAGGGAATGGCAACCCTCTCCAGTATTCTTGCCTGGGAAATCCCATGGACAGAGGAGTCTGGCAGGCTATAGTTCACAGAGTCGCAGAAGTATTAGACACAGCTTAGTGACTAAACAAGAGCAACACAAACGTTCTGACACTATTAGATGCTGGTTCAGAATAAATTGGAGAACAGCAGACAAAGATTTAACGGCTTGCTGATAGATTGGTTTGTTTGCTGTAGATCACATCTTTTTGTGATTTTTGTTTTTTTTTAAAGAAATATTTAATGGACATCTGATCCACTGAGTGAACTAGGGTAAAGCTTGGGAATATAACAATGAAAAGACACACTTGTGCTTAAGAGGCATATTTTTTTATTTTTTGCTATTTGAAGTATGCTTAGAAATAATCCACAAGGCAAATGTAATGCTTGATCACTCATTGTATTTTCACACATGTCCAATTTTGATATTGTAAATATAATTATGTTTAAGAGAAAGAGATAGTTGTCAAATTCCTCAGTTTACAGATAGGTCAGTAAAAATGTATTTTCTATCTATAATATTAAAGGATAACTATTAAAGAGACATGGAAGAACAAGCAGGGTTCTGCAAATAAAGTCATACTGATTTAGTTGACATCTGAGTCTGTGGTGATTCATTTGTTTCAATGTTAGCTTTTTTTAGTGGAAACATTTTCAATGGCTTATGCCTTTTGATTTTTAGGACTTACAGTGAAAGGAAAATCATATTAACGTTGCAAAAATTCACTTTACAAATTTAATTTTCTTATTTTATCTTGTATTTATTGAGGACTCCCCCTGTTTCCGGTTCTTTTCTTGGTGGTACAGATGCATCCCTGGTGGCTCAGATGCTAAAGAATCCACCTGCAATATGGGAGACCTGGTTTGATCCCTGGGTTGGGAAGATCCCCTGGAGGAGGGCATGGCAACCCACTCCAGTATTCTTGCCTGGAGAATCCCTATGGACAGAGGAGCCTGGTGGGCTGCAGTCCATGGGATCTCAAAGAGTTGGACACGGCTGAGTGACTAAGCATAGCACAGCACACAGCATAGATACATTAGTGAATCAAATAACACAAATCGTTGCCTCATGTTGTTTGTACTGGAATTAATTGTTACATTATTACAGGCATTTCAGGAATTATTATACTATTATAGGAACTATTATCCTGTAAGTTGAATGATCCCTATAACCAGAATTAGAAGATAAATTTAGGAGTGCACTGACAATGTTTATAACCACACTGTCTTAGGTTGTTGTTGGTGGTTTTATTGCTAAGTTGTGTCTGACTCTTGGGACCCCATGGACTGTCACCTGCCAGGCTCCTCTGGCCATGAGATTCTTCAGGCAAGAATACTGGAGTGGGTTGCCATTTCCTTCTCCAGGGGATCTTCCCAACCCAGGAATTGAACCTGGGTCTTCTGCACTACAGGCAGGTTCTTTACCAACTGAGTGACTAGGGAAGCCCTCTCTTATGTTTGAAGTCGAATATTTTCATTTCCTTGCAAATGAATATAAAGAAACTGAATATTATTATTTTAAAAGAGTTTTCTATGGCTAAAACAATACAGTTCTTTGAAAAAACTTTTTAATAATTTTATTAAATTTTCTTTGAAACTTCCTTGCTGCTACTGCTAAGTCACTTCATTCGTGTCTGACTCTGTGCGACCCCATAGACGGCAGCCTGCCAGGCTCCACCGTCCCTGGGATTCTCCAGGCAAGAACACTGGAGTGGGTTGCCATTTCCTTCTCCAAAGCATGAAAGTGAAAAGTGAAAGTGAAGTCGCTCAGTCGTGTCCCACTCTTCGAGACCCCATGGACTGCAGCCTACCAGGCTCCTTTGTCCATGGGATTTTCCAGGCAAGAGTACTGGAGTGGGGTGCCATTGCTTTCTCCAGGTTGCCATTGCCTTCTCCACATACTATTTTTGTGTGTGGGTGACTTCGGATTATACACTTCTATTTGTGTTTCTCAGTATAGAGACTTCTAATTCAAAAGCTCATTTCACCTTCTAGGCCTGGTTAACTTCAAAGCAAGTTTTAGTCTTATTAAAGAGCAAGAGATTTATTGTCCATTTGGTTACCAAACTCCAAGATTTCTGAACTTCATCCCGTTTATTATGTTTTAGCCTTAGAATACATCATTGAGCCTTTATCAACAGTAGTTCAGATACCTTAGCTAAGCAACAAGTTAGGATTATACTTTCAATTTTTACTCAGGCTCACCATAAATATATATATTTTTATAAAGCATTTCTAAAGCTTTGCAAAACTGTAACTGAGGCTGTTGTACATAAAGGCAGGAGCAAAAGGTTTATTATCTTTGCACACGCATGAATTTGCACAGAGTATGTTTTTTTCAATTAACTTTTTTCATCAGATTCCCTATAAACTTGCATTTTTGTGGCAGAATTCTGTTACTGACAAGAAGCACTTTGTCCTTCACAAGCCAGAATGCTTTTTATTATTGGAGCATGCCAGAAAAAGCAGAACCATGTTTCCAGTTATAGTAACCATATTAAATCCAGATGTCTGGTACTGTTATTTCCACTTCATTCCTGTACATAGATTATTTTAATCTTTATTTTAGACTGTCTTCTGTTTCTCAGTTTTGGTAGTCAAAGATACTAATTATAATAAGGTTTCTGAAGCATCCCTCATATTTTACATTAAAATTAGATTTTTAATCTAAAAATACTATTCTAAATATCTTCCATTTGAACTTTATTCTTATGTCTCTGACCGCTTTCCTTTTGAATGAAAATTGAGTACAATCTGAATCTTACCAAGATTTTTTTCCATGATCGCTTATATCAAAACACCAAAATATTTTATATTTAAACTGTAAAGATAAAGCAAGTGACTTGAAATTTGGGCTTTTAAGAATAATGTCTCCTATGTTCTGGACAGAACTAGAGAATGGAACTCACTTTCTATTCATTTTTTCTAATCAGTTCTACCATTAGGTAGTAGCATTTAACTTCCTCTTTATTGGTAAGACAAGATTGTATTGACAGAATCAAGCAGGAGATTAGTTCCCTCTACAATATAACCTCCTCAGAGGAATACTAACCCTCATTAAGATGGAAAACACTTAAAGCTGTAATTCAGAGGCACTGTATTGCTCCATCAGCTAAATAAAATAAATAACGACAAGTGCCCTCTGGAATACAGGTTTAGCAGAGTTAAATGACTAAGAAGATTCACTTCTAAGTCCAGTCTTAACAATGTGATTTAAAACAAGAAAGCTCAACTTTTTTAGAATAAGAATAGTGAGAAAATACAATAATAATGCACTATAGTATATTAATATAATGACAATATCTTTCTAGTATAAGCAGTGCCTAATGTAGCAGCTCATATATTTTCAATAAAATAAAAAGGAATTCAGTTCAGCACATGTTCCCAAACCTTACAATGTGCATGGCAAGGTGTTAGACATGAGGGGCTCCACGGGTTCCTATGCCAGCAGATCCTTCCTCATTTGGTCATAAACTAAGGTGTTTAAGAGGATAATACTAGTACATTGTAAAATTTTAGAAGACTAATAAATGAAAATCCATCCAGTATGCAGTTATTTTAATAATTTCCAACAAACATATTGAAAAGAATTTAAAGTAGTAATTAACCCAACCAAAACAATTGTCTGTAAAATTCAAAAAGGATTGCTAATTCAAATCAGTGCTTCCATTATTTCTGTCGTCTCTGAGTGGAGAACTTCAGATTTTTGTGATGTCTGGAATTGAATGGCTTTTTTTTTTTTCTTTTGCTTCAAAGATCAGTGTTACTTTTTATAAATTTGTTTAAGGGAAAAATGCAAGAATTAGCAATTCATAAGAAAAAGAAAAACTTAATTTTGGTTTAATTCCTATATAAACCCAGTAATAAATTGCATAGCTAAGAGTCAGAATGACTTTCTTTCCATTTCAGCATATTACTGTTTACTTCAACAGATGCGCTAAGATAAAGCAATGACTTCTCTATACACCTGGTGAAGTATGGAAAAGAGAGTGGCAAAATCCTACCTATGTATATTGGGTTCCTTAAAATCCTACCTACTCCACTGGGTTCTTTAAAAATTCAATACCTTTAGGGATTTCCCTGGTGGTTCAGTGGCTAAGGCAGTGCTTGTGATGCAGAAATTCCAAGTTTGATCTGTACTCAGGAAAGTAGAAAGTCTCACATGCTGCAGCTAAGACTTGGCATCAGTTCAGTTCAGTCCAGTTCAGTTGCTCAGTCATATCTGACTCTTTGCAACCCCACGGACTGCAGCACGCCAGGCTTCCCAGTCCGTCACCAACTCCCGGACCTTGTGCAAAGCCATGTCCAGTGAGTTGGCGATGCCACCCAACCATCTCATCCTCTGTTGTCCCCTTCTCCTCCTGCCTTCAATCATTCCCAGCATCAAGATCTTTTCTAATGAGTCAGCTCTTCGCATCAGGTGGCCAAAGTATTGGAGTTTCAGCTTTAGCATCAGTCTTTCCAATGAATATTCAGGACTGATTTCCTTTAGAATGGACTGGTTGGATCTCCTTGCTGTCCAAGGGACTCTCAAGAGTCTTCTCCAACACCATAGTTCAAAAGCATCAATTCTTCAGTGCTCAGCTTTATAGTCCAACTCTTTTATCCATACATGACTACTGGAAAAACCGAAGCTTTGAATAGATGGACTGTTGTTGACAAAATAATGTCTCTGCTTTTTAATATGCAGTCTATGTTGGTCATAACTTTTCTTCCAAGGAGTAAGCGTCCTTTTATTTCATGGCTGCAGTGATTTTGGAGCCCCCCAAAATAAAGTCTGTCACTAAATAAATATTTAAAAAAATCAATACCTTTAAATAAACAATGTCTAGATTAAGGAAGAGCAGTTTTAGGCCATTTGAAGACTAAAATTATAGATCATAACTATAATTGAATTAAAGTCATAAATTAATGCATCATTATTGAGATGATATAAATCACTGAATAATGATACTCTCATTCTTTTATTAAATTTGACTATGTACTACATATAGTTCATGAACATTCAAAGTTGGTAATTTGTATGTACATGCATATCAGAAGATGATGTGTCATATCATGCATGCATGTTTGAATATGTCAAATTTAATATTTGAGTTTAATTGGTGTTCATGAAACACTATACCTTTAAAATTATTTTTGTTATAGCCAGGGATCTTCCTTGCTAAATGTAACTATAATATATAAATATATGTATATTTTTAGCTGTAGTCTTGAGTTTTCACACTATTGTTCTTTCAAATAATACTTGTTTGAAATGATCCTCATATTCTTGTCCTTATCTGGTATGTTTGAGAACATAATAAAACTGACCTTATATAAAAATTTTTGGCTGCATTTCAACAAAATATGAAAGTCATCTCATTCCTCTGAAATGGCATTATGCCTCCCATCTTGAGACACCAGTTCTGTTTTATGTATGTTGGATAGTGTTTTTTTTGTTGTTGTTATACTATACTATAAAACGATTTATAATCAGATTGAGTAATCAGACCATTAATCTTGTAATATCTCTGAAGATCAGATAGGTAAATTAAATCAATCTGACCATGATTATACTTTTAACAATAAATAACACATACACTCTGAAAACCTTAGTTTTCTGATTTTTGTTTTTTAGTTTATAGTAGTACATCTTAAAAGATATTAAACTGAGTAACATTTAGCTGATTAAGCTATAATCTTTATTGAAAACATTAAAGTATGTGGAGCAGACATGCTTTGAAAAGCCATCATATGAAAACCTATATTATGAAAATTCATAATATGTAGTTACTCAGATCACTTGCTTACAATTGCCTGAGATAAAAGGATCCCATTTTCATTTTATTTTCTATTTTTATTATTTATATTGTCCGTTTAAAGATTTTATTTTGTTCAAAAGCATTTCATTAAGTGGCAACGAAAATCCTAATAAATAAGTTTCACTATGCAATTAGTTCTAATTTGGCTGTGGTGTGGTCTAACAGAGAGCACAGTTTTCGGTTTAAGTTCAAGAGAAGTGCTTGAACCCTTGCACTGCTGCATGTTCTTTCGCCCTGAACTTCAGTCATCTAAATAAGTAAACGGTGATAATAAAACATGCTACACTGTGCCTCTCGGAGGCAAAGGAGGAAATATTGGTAAAATGCATGGCATATCGAAAGATCTTAATATAGGTTTATTTTGTTGTGAAGAAATTAAATATAGCATGTCATTTTCATCATCAGTCTCTCCCCATCCCCTACCTTCCAAAGCAAGCCGCCAACCCATTCCACTGCTGTATCTATATTATTATTCTTTAAATTCAGCAGTTGCAATACTCTGTGACACACTGCACTCATTAGTGGGAAGAGGATTTGTGTTTGACTTTGCCCATGAGCTCTCATTCATTTGGTCTGTCTATTGAAACCTTGAATAATGGAACATAAATGAAAAGTTTCCTAGCTTTCCCTAATTGTGTGTGTGATCATGAGAATACCTTATATGTCTACCTACAGCTAATAATTAATAAGGGTGCTTTCAGATCCTTGTTCTTAACAATTTTTGAACATTAAGAATGCTTTGCTTTGGTACTGCTTGAACATGTCATTTATGATTATGATTTGAACACAGAAACTATGACCTCAGAACTCCATTTCTCTCTTTTCTCAACTGTCAAAGCCAGTGCCATCCTGAGGCATAGGTCAGTTGCAAACTCCTCCATAAAACATTCTTTTTTTTCCCCACATTGAAGAAGTTTTCTTAACCTTGCCATCTGTATCACATTAATTACACCTCAATTTAGTACTTAATTAATCATCATTTATTCATTCACTCAAACAATACTTATCAAACAATTTTATTTCAGACACTTTGCTAACTGTACTCAGTTGCCATTAAACTAGGAACAATTATTGTCCTCCTAAAATGAAGTCTAATTGGGGGCAGGGGAGATATGCAGACAAATAGACATTACACAGATAAATATGCAGTGTCGATGTGCTATAATAGGTGAAGTAATGGCTTCATAAACTATGACTGGTTAACCTGGAAGGGTCACGCAGAAGCCTTGTGGAGGAAGTCACAACCTAGTCTGAAGCTCAGAGATAGGGTTCTGTTTCGGCAGGTGAAGAGGTCCAGGTAGAAATCATGGTTCAGGTTAAATAAACTGCGTAAGCAAAGGTGCTGAGGATAGGGAGAAAGTGAGGAGAATTTGTGGAATAAAATTATGGCTGGAACAGAGTTGATGTTTGATTGATAATGGTAGTGGCATATACACGGCATGGGGTTTGAATGAAGTTAAACAAGGGAAGACACTTAAAAAAATTATTTATTTGGCTGTGCTTGATATTTGTTGCCACAATGGGTTTCTCTAGTTGCAGTGAGTAGGGGCCGCTCTCTAGTTGTGATTTGTGAGCTTTTCATTGCGGTGGCCTTCTTGTCGCAGAGCCCAGGCTGTAGGGCGCACAAGCTTCAGTAATTGTGGTGCGTGGGCTTTGTTTCTCAGAGGCTTGTGAGATCTTCCTGAATCAGGGATCGAACCCTTGTCTCCTGCACTGGCAGGTGAATTCTTTACCACTGAGACACCAGGGAAGCCGAGGAAGGAAGTTTTATAAATTTTCTTAAGAGTTTGGATATTATCCAGAGGGCAACATCATGATCACAGGCGTGTGTGTGTGCTAAGTTGCCTCAGTCGTGTCCAAATCATTGCGACCCTGTGGTCTGTAGCCTGCCAGGCTCCTCTGTCCAGGAGGATTCTCCAGAAACCTAGAGCGGGTTGCCTTGCCCTCCTTCAGGGGATCTTTCCCACCCAGGGATCCAATCTGTGTCTCCTGCGGCTTCTGTATTGCAGGCGGATTCTTTACTGCCTAATTACCGGGAAAGACCTCATGATTACAGAGTGGGAGTAAAAGTGGTGCAAGCTCAAATTTATTTATTTATTTTTAGGAGGATAGCTTTGCAGTTAAAAAGACAGATTGGAGAGAGTCACATCAGTGTTAGGATGACCATTTATGAGCTATTGTAGTACTTCATACAGGTTCTGGGAGGTTAGTAGGACCTGTGGTCTCCTCCCTCCTCCTTTTAGCCCCTCCCAAGAACTCTCCTGGGTGAGTTTTATGAGACCTCCTGTGGGCTGGAATGCCCGTCCTTTCAGCCCCTCAGAAATTCTTCTGGTTAGTTTTCAGCCCGTGTTTTCCTTTTGAGAGACAGGCTCAGGCTGGTGGTTACCCCTGTACCTGGCAGAGGAAGGTAGTTTCAGTCATCAACCTTTCCCTCGCAACAGGAGGAAGAACTCTTAGAACTCTGGAACTGGACGGTAAGGAAAAGTAGATCTGAGTGAATGGAAATATCATTTGTAAGATAAAGCACCAGAATAAGAAACAAATGGAAGAATGTTGATTTTCAGTTGACAGAGGTATCTGTTTCTGACAGAGATGACTAGGGGCAGTGCGTCCTGCCTTACATACGGCATTCCTCAGTTAATTCTGAACTTCTGAGGTTCACACAGAAGTGGTATTTTTCGTGGCCACTAGGGTTTACATCCATCTCACAACATAGCAGAGTGTTTTGTACATTGTAAATGATGGATAAGAGTTACTCTTTTATGCTTATTTTCTATATTAAGTAGGAATATAAATAATGACTAAATGTGGAGACGCTATTAAAAATTTACAGTTATAATATGTTTTAACTTTTCCATCACTTATTTACTTATACAGTGTTATATTTAATAGTTATTTAGAGCTCGCATTTATTTCATTCAGAGCTAATGTTTATTTCAATATATAATAAAAATATATAATATATGATAAGATAATAATGGGGCTTTGGAAGTGGCCCTAGTGGTAGAGAACCCATCTGCGAATTCAGACACATAAGAGATGAGGGTCAATCACTGGTCGGAAAGATCCCCTGGAGGAGGACATGACAACCCACTCCAGTATTCTTGCCCAGAGACGCCCATGGACAGAGGAGGCTGGCAGTCTATAGTCCATAGGGTCACAAAGAGTCAAACACAACTGAAGTGACTCAGCACACACGCATACAAGATAATAGTATGCTATATACTAATAGAATTTGGAACTATTTTATACAAATATGCTTATTTTATAATATAATTATTCTTTGTATACCTGATATATTTTTAAAATATTTGATGTATAAATATAAATGTTTATATTTGATAGAATAATATATTACATTTCATTATTTGGAAGAATGTGGCTTTTTAAATGAATGCTATCACTTTGGGAATTGGAGACTTTATTTTGATGATTCAAATATGTATATTTACAAATGTAATATTAGTGATTACGCAAGTTAAGAAGTTACTTTGTGGAGCAATGCAGTAGTTGCTCATACTGAGAAATTTAAAGAATGGGCTTATGACCTTGGCAAATTAGGCAATTTTCTTTCGATTTTTGTTCCATACAAAACAATCTATAAGGGATTGAGATAGAAAAAGAGAGAAATACTGACTAGAATATGTGGTAAAACATAAACAATTGGTTAATCTAGTTGAAGGATATATGTATTTACTAGTTTCTTAGCTTTTCTGTGCATTTTACATTTTTCAAAATAAAAAAAGAAAGATCTTTGACACAATTATTTATGAAACTTCTTGCATTCACAAGGTCCCAAGTGGATTTTATTCCCTCAGAAAATATTTTAGACATTTAGTAAAAATTGGTCTAAATGCAGATGTAAAAGCAATCATATAGCATGAAGTGTTAATTTTTTAATAAATAGGAATCATTAGCATTGGAATACCAACTAGATATTGGATAATGAATTAATATGGTTTACATGATGACCCTCAATGATTTGACTAATGATTCTAAAGGGTAGTAAGTCTGTATCAGTGATTCGTAATCCGCTTTTCATCTTTGTAATTTCAGTTACATTAGAAATTCACCTGTCATATGATAGAACATATTTTATTTTACACATTTCCATATTCTATGAATTTCAAATATACATAAGGTGTCACATTTTAGGTAAAAGTTGTGCACTACTACCCTGGAATAAGATTATGGAGGGTTAGTGAGGAAGACTAGTTTAATATACTAGAAAATGTATATATATATCATATTTTATGTATTTATTATGTATTACATGTATTGGTATATATTACTAAGTATGTAATATAGTCTTAGTGTGTTTTTTTCTGAGTAGATTCTCAAGGCCATTAGGTATTTACAAGTAATAATAATGTGTGAATCGATAATGTTCTCACTAAATTTTATTTTATGAGAAATAATTTGTTACAAGTAGACCATGTACTAAATATATATTTTTAAATAGTATGATATTTCAATAGTCTTACTTTCTTTTATTTTATGAAAAGGGAATCTAGAGCAATACTACTTTTTAATATAAATTCATGTTTTTGTTTTTAATACATTTTTTACCCTAAATCTCTTTTATTATTCATAAAATATACCCTTACATGTTCTGTAAAGTATTGTGCATTGACATTGTTATTTCCTTAATTGTTCTCTTAGGCACTTATGCCATAGGGTGGCAGAAAAGTTGGGAATGACTTAGTGACTAAACAACAAGAAAAAGAGAACAGAAATCTGCCTGGGCTTCCCTGGTGGCTCAGCTGGTAAAGAATCCACCTGCAATACGGGAGACCTGGATTCGATCCCTGAATTGGGAAGATCTCCTGGAAAAGGGAATGGCTACCCACTCCAGTATTCTGGCCTGGAGAATTCCGTGGACTGTCTAGTCCATGGGGTCACAAAGTGTCAGACACGTCTGAGCAACTTTCACTCACTAGGCATTTATTCAGGAATAGTAAACTTAAGATCATTTTGAACTATCCCTGCACTCCAGGGAATGGAATTGATGAATTATTTATAATTTTCACTTTCATGATTTCTTTTCCTAATAGTACCTCTGAGTTTAGCTGTTTACTTGTGACTTCCAAATATCCTCAAAGGAATTCTACTCATTACTTTTGCCACTGGTAATATAGCTCACAAAGTTATCATATTATAATAAGGACAATTCAGTAATAATTTTAAAATTAGTATTCATGTACAAGGGTAATTCACATGTGCATTTACCTGCTTTTGTGAAAAATCAGGTAAATGATATCCTTTTGTTCATGAATATGGAGCCTAATGGTCACTTGTTCTAAGGATTTTTGAAAGCCTAAATATAATAATGTGTTAATGTATTTTAACTCTACTTGTCTTCTCGTTTTGTAACTCTTCAAAGTTATTTCTTAAAGAAGACTTCAACAGAACTGTTAGGTATTGTACTTGGGTCATTGTTGTTGCTGTTGTTTAGTTGCTGAGTTGTGTCCGACTCTGTGACCTCATGGACTCTAGCAAGCCAGGCGTCTCTGTCCATGGGGATTCCTGGGCAAGAATGCTGTAGTGGGTTGCCATTTCCTTCTCCAGGGGATCTTTCTGACCAGGGATTGAACCTGTGTTTCCTGCATTGGCAGGTGGATTCTGTACTGCTGAGCCACCAAAGACCTTAAAATATAATGATTTCTATAGATCCTCCAAATTACTTAAATTTGGGCAGGATTCTTATTCCCATGTGCTAATAAACTGTTTTGTCAGAAAAACTCATTTCTAAAGAGAAGAGGGAAACATGTACACATATCAGAAGTTGAAGAAACACAAATAAATCTAATGCTAACATTTTTAGGCAGTTTCCCTGTACACAATTAAAAAAAATCTTTCCAGCTTTCTATATATTACAAGTAAGAATTATGAAGATCTTGACACATATTCAACCTATTTGTAAAGAAAATATTAAAAGCAGTTGTTCTGGGTAATTATACTAAAAATTACAGAATTTTAGGATAGTACCTTAAGTGCCATCTGGGTCAATCATATCCTACATTTATGTTAATAACATGCTGTATCTTAACAAAATCATGTACTTGACGTTAAAGAGTTGGATTTAATTTGATGGTATATAATTATATGATTTTGTACCAGTGTAAAATATGCTTTAAAACACTCCTAATGTCCTTACTACATGCTACTATTCTAGATACTTTAGGTAAGAAAATACAACTTTTTGGTAGCAATGATTGTGTTGTTTATTTGAATATATTTGATCAAGAAAATAAAATTTGTTTCGCAAAGATAAGAAATATTTGTTCGTCATTGATGTGTTATACCTTACCATTATACATAATAATAATTCTTAGTTTATGAATAAAAATGAAATATATTGTTTTTAAGGTAAATGGTATAGCTTCCACATAAAACCAATATGGAAGAAAAATGTATTTTCTCTGTCAGTTATGACCTGAATCATTTGACAATGTTATGTTTCTACAAATAATTAATGGGGATTCAGGGTCTTTTAACTCCTATTCCAAAATCATTTTATTATATGATATTGTCCTTTCTTATGATAAATCATTTTTAAAGTATTGTCACTTGTAAGGTGTCCCACATTGCTTACAGATGAGGTCATTTTTTAGTCCTCACATTTAAAATTCACCACAGGAACAACTCATAATACTGGGGTGAATTAGATAGTGTATGGATATTGGACCTTATAATTGTATAGAGGGTGAAACTGAATCTGATGACCTAGGTCAATCATATCATATCATTGTTTTGAGACACGTTTTAGTTGCAAAATTGCTGTATATCTTTCATATTGAAATAGTTTAGGATTATGTTATGAATTAAAGGTTTATAACTAAAAGCAAATTAAGCTTATCAATCAGTTTAACCTAACACCAAAGAAATATGGCAACCATCATAGTTAAAATGTTTTACTTAATACTGTGCATTTTGATTGCTCCCTAAAACAGATTTTACTGACCAAAAATGCTCACAATCAAACTTTCTTGCTAGTCAGAATTTATTTACTGCAGAGTTTTCTGTGCTATAAATAATAATATTGAAAAGGTTTTGTGAGATGGAAAGTAAAATTGAATTCAGATATTTGTAGAATATTTTGCATAACCTATAGATATCGTATCAGTTGTTTTGTGTAAAGTCATTACACTGAATCACACTGGGATGGTGCCTCTTGTTACTTTAGTTTTGAATGCCTATAAAATTAGTGTATGTATTTTCATAGTTTATATATAATATGCATCTTTTTGTGTGTGTATATGAATTTTATTAGTATGCCTATTTATCTTTTGAATAACACACAGATGCACATTTAAATCTTTCAGAGTCCTAGAAATTATTTAATTATGATTCTGTTTAATCAGGAAAGTTTTTCCCTATCAGAATAATGGGAAAATATCTGAATAAACATGCTTACCCCCACTCCTACCCACCTTCACACCCATCCATCTATCTAAATATAGAGCTAGATAAATGGCAGATGCATAAACACACACACAAAATTATTTATGTATTCTAAGACCCACAGTTCCATTCCGTCTTAGTTTATCTTTGTTATGGAAATAACTACCTGTATAATTTTAATTAATTTAAAGCCTATCTCTAAAAGAAGTAAAGGATAAAATACATGTAGTGTTAAAATTTATAACATAACTTATTAAATAAACATATCAAGTGTTTCTTTTGAAACTGTTCAGTGTCATAAAACATTTTTGCTGAAAAAGTAATTATGAGTGAAAATTTCTGATGATCATTGCTCACAGTGGGCTTTAGCGATCCACTGTATGATGTTGCCCTGACAAGGTTTGCTGGAACTCAGTGACTTATTTTCAAACAAATAGAGAAGCAACCTAAGTATGAAAGAGCTCTGGAAAAAAATCATTTTGGTGTACTGCTTACGATTGACTTTTGCTATCATCTAATTTAAGACAATGGTATTAGACTTTTTAAAAAGGATTTTCCACCTCAGCACCTTAACTGCTAGAAAAGAACCTCCCAGGGGCTAACTAATTGCCTGTGTATTTTGTCTAGGTGTTGAGGGAAAGCTAAGAGAATGAAGGCTCTAAGTCCCCAGTGGAAGCATGATATGGCGAAGCAGAGCTGGTGCTGAATTGTTCTCTCTGATGGCTCCATGGGAGTGGATAGCACTGAGTCTTCATTGCTGGGTTTTAGCGGTTGCTGCTGTTTCGGATCAGCATGCCACAAGCCCCTTCGACTGGCTCCTCTCTGATAAGGGACCCTTCCATCGTTCACAGGAATACACAGATTTTGTGGACAGAAGCCGGCAGGGATTTAGCACAAGATACAAGATATACAGGTATGAAGCAAAGGGAAAGCAATGGCAGAAATGTCTTCCTTGAAGGTGGTGGATAAGTAAGTTGCTCTAAGGGCAAGTTTCAGATGGAAAAGGGTTTATATGAAGGGTTATTATTTGCCGTTCACCACGGTAAGGTTTTCTGGTTATTGCAAAGCATTTCTTGTCGATGTAACTTCTTCCAGAAAAACTGGATAATGGTGACCATTTGTGTACCGCTCCCAAATTCTAGACTAAATTTCAATTCACTGTGAGGCTGGGTTTATCGCTTTAAATACTCAAAATTTTAAATCAGAATTTCTTGAATGGCATTTCCTTTCTACCTTGTACCATGCTTTGTTACCTTTTTTAGCTTAAATGGAGATGGTATCTTCTACGAATCACTGAGAAGTTGAGTCACCTCATCATTTTTTACCTGCAAGGTAATTGCACATTCAGAAGCTGGAGGAAATGGCCATGGGATAAAAAGGAAATGCACATAAATAGGATCTGGGAGCAAGGGCCAAGAAAAAGGAATAGATTGAGATATATGGCCTTTAACTTTCACTGCTCTTCTAAGCTTGAATCTAAATAAGTTACACAAAAGGAGTCATACATTAAATCTGTCAGACTGCTTGCTTCCCACAAGTGCAGTGAATCCATTAAGTAGAGGGGTATCCAAGTGGTTGCCTGAATGGGTTAGATTGCATTGATCTATGCCATAAAGAACATTTTATGAAGGTTATCGGTTTGGTTTGTTTTTTCATGATAGAAGTTTACAATTCCCAGTGATTGGTTTAGCATGCATGCAGAAGCAACATTTCATTTTGTATTAGTGTCTGTATCTGTGTAGTTCCTGTTATATAAATATTTTATTTTATGTTATATGCGCACCAGAGGGCACTGTGCTTCTGGTCTGTATGTAGTCTCTCATATAGCATTCTGAGAACCGTATAAATCATGCATATTTACAGAAGAGACTGAGGGTACTGAACATGTTCCGTAAGGCATCACGCAATTCTTGCTCTATGTGAGTGTGTGTCCCTTTCTTCCGGGCAGCCAAGAGCTCTGTCACAAGTCTGCAAAAAAGAATCATTCTACTTTAGTAAATGAAATGACAAATATTAAAGATTTCCTTTCTGAAATGCAGTCAATATATTATGATTCCAGTTATAATCATTTTTACATGTTTTTGTGGGTTTAGCCAGATTTCTTTCACAGACTGAGTGAAGCTATTACATTTCAGAGAATGAGACTGTGTTCTGTTTCAGCATTCTGCAGAAAAATTTTTAACAGTCTCTCAAACAGACGGATGCCAGAGCATGTCTCCAGGATCTATGGCATCTCTGTTGGGAGGTCTGAGGTCTTGTCTTGTGTGTGATTGTTGAGCTTTGGATTATCGATTGATTGGCTGTGAGTTGCAAACATGGCTTGACATGTGTACAGAGGTTCTTGGCTGAATGAAAGAGGCAATCTTTGGATCACCACAGTGAAAGGTAATAAAGAAAACAATGCCTTGGGGTTGGTTTGTAGGGTTCATGCATTCCCTGTTGTCTTCATGTTTTTCTATTCATAAAGACCTTCAGTAACTCTCTACTCCTCATCCTTTTAATGTTTTTACTGTTGTGTTGTTGAATAAACGTAAATGGGAATTGTTTATTTATAAACAATGGAATAAGATGTCCGTGTCCTTCTGCCTGGACCAGACTACAACTTATATAACCTTTGACACAATGGCTGATGATGCTATGATCAGTGATGGTTGCTATAAAATGAACGGTGTAGTAGACTCAGGAGGATTCCATTTGCCTTGGCACGTCGAGTATTTCCTCACATTTCAGAGAATGCTGTCTACCTATCTGTTTGATATAATAGATGGGTTATATGGGTATGAGTTTTCCCTAGTGAAGTTGACCTTATTTTTGAGAACTTGAGAATCTAAATTCAAAGATTAGAATGGCTTTCTGGCTTTGTTTAGTTCTTACCTCTGTTTTAAATATTTGTCTTAATAATTTTTAGACTTATGTTTCATAAATGTTTAATTACTGAATATTTAAGACACATAAGTGGAAAATTTGTATTTTTCACTATTAAGCACTAAATTTATCATTTTAAGGGACCATATCATTTTGAAAAGTGATCAAAATCTACAAGTGCTTATTACTGTCATAATCTTCTTTTTGCAAGTTATTGCATTGATGTAATATCTGAAATGCTTTAGTTGTAAATGTACAACATATTAAGCATGAATAATTAGGTCAAATTTCTTTCAGTTGTCAGTCTTCATTTTGTCTTCTTTTCCAGTAACATATTTTTCTTTTCACCTCAAATATAGAACAACAAGATCATAACAACTGAACATTGCCAGAATCATAGTTAGAACTTAAAATAAAAGGAACCACTGTTTTTTTTTTTTTTCTTGATACTGTGCATTTGTGTCAACTATCAAGTCTTATTTTTAAATTGAAGTGTATTATATTTTTAGGTTTTATTCTGAAGCTACGTTAAAAATATGAAGTGATTACTTTATGAGAAGATCAATGAATTGAAGACCTAGAATGAGGTTGCTAACACTTAAATTGTTATTTGGTTAAATATTAAAGATTGGGTTTTCTGCTATATTTTAGCTAAAGATGGATAATGGAACTTAGGGTAAGCATTTTAAGCAAGTGTTCTCACTTTTAGAAAGTGGACTCTGCCGGGAAAAATTTTGCCCCGTGTGAAGCAAAGACTAGGAGTACACTTGGCCCCTTAATAAGTGGAAGCCTTGTGATGGCAGTTATTATGTTCCGAAACACCCTCAATCAGTAGGCCCACCAGCAAACATATAATTTCTTCCACACCATAGAAATCCTCATCCTTTAAATAAATTATAAGGGCTCTGAACAAGGGACACACTTTTAGTATTTCTGACACCATTATCTTGAACCAGGGATATGAATTCTAAGATAAAATAGATGGTGATTTTTATCCCACAAAAAAAGATATTTCTCATGTGTAAATCCATATATGTTGCCAGAAAATAAAAGTCTTTCCCCACCCCCTAACTTTTACCATTCTTTTTTTAACCACATGTGTAAGAAAATCATGGGGGGAAGTAATGATGCTTTTCTTATAACTTTAAAGAATGATATTACTATGTATCAATTTACTACAACTTAGCTCGCTTCCTCAGAGCGATCTTTCAAAGCAAAATTTGGGTGAGAATAAGAGACAATAGGGATAAATATGATGCCTTATTGGTCTTCTTGGTAATGTTCCCTGAGAAAAATTATATTTAAAGAATGACTTGGAAGGGATAAGGTAGTCTAGACACAAAGTGAGTGTATGGACACTTCGTGACAGGGGTATAATGAAATAGACTGTGGGGGAGGGGAGAGTTTCGAATAAACGGTTCTGCAGTTTGCGTAGCCATGTGAGAAAAGCAGTTTCCCAGGTGGCTCGGAGGTAACGAATCCAACTGCAATGCAGGAGACGCAAGAGATGCAAGAGACGCGGGCTCAGTTCCTGGGTTGGGAAGATCCCCTGGAGGAGGAAATGACAACCCACTTCAGTATTCTTGCCTGGAAAATCCTGTGGACAGAGGAGCCTAGTGAGCAATAGTCCTCTGGGTCAAAAAGAGTCCGACATGACTGAGAGAGCACACACATGAGAAAAGTAGAAATGAGATCTCGTTCCAGTACCATAGTCACAAATCTACTTTATAGGGAATAAAAATCTAAATAAGAAAGGCAAAAGTATTACATTTCTAGGAGAAAAACAGAGGAAAACACTTTCAGATGTGTATGTATTTCCTAGAATTCAAAGCATTAAACAGCCAAAAACCCTGATCAATTCAGGTATATTAACATTAACAAGAGTGTCCGACAGCTTCTACTTCGTGGATGACCGGCTGGTGATGCACAACAAAGCTGACTATTCCTACAGCGGGACGCCCTGACTCCCCAAGCCACCCCCTACCTCAGGAGGGTCCTGGGCCCACAGCCATGACCACCCCAACACTCACCTCTCAACCCCGGGTCTTCTGTTGGAGGAGTGTTGCCGAAGCCCTGAGCCAGTGTTGGGAGGGAGGGAGCCTGAGGTCCCCCAGTCCAAGCCTGTGCAGCCCATGGGGCCTGGCATGTGGGGTGGGGTTGTAGCGGGGCTGTCCACCTGCACATTCCAGGAAGACCTCCAGTTGGAGGAGTAGCCAGGACTTCCGGACAACCTAGTTGGCCCTAGCCTCTTGGACCCAAGTTGCAGAATAGAGATCCCCTATCCAGGCTTTTCCCCAGCAGGATCCTGGATGAATCTCCCAAGCAGAGTGTTAAGTTCAAGAAGCATAACACAGGAAACATTTGCACATAATCTGATTTTATTACACAAAGTTCACAAAACAGGTAAAACTAAATTATATTTAGATATGCATACCTAAACATGGTTGGTAAAACCTAAAAAAATCCCCAAGGAAATGACTATAATAAAAGTCAGGATAGCAGTTATCTCCATGAGGATTGGAGAAGGATAGGATTTTTAAGGGAAAATGAGTGATCTCTAAAATAATAACAGTACTCTTAAATTGCTTAATTGTTACACTCATGCATAGACTCTAAATATTTTTGACAATTATTCATATGGATTTTATATTTCAAAATCATTTAATAAGTAAATACATATTGTGTCAGCTTTGAATTAAAAAACTGGAATCCTCAGATTAAGTAGATTAATTTTTTCTTTGAGTTATTCACAAATTCAATATTAACATTTATTAAGCCCTTTTGTATTCTATAGAAATGTTCAATTATGTGAGTAATATGTGCTCTGATACAAAATTATATTTTGGTACATATACATGCATTTCTGTACAAAAATCAGATTTTTCCTTGTTGCTTACAAAGACCTTTCATTTTTTAAATATGTGATTTTTACTGCAGCCATTTATTGATGATACTGTATCAATTTCAAAAAGCTACCATCCAGAGATTTTAAATAGTATGTCTGTAAACAGCAGACATGTTAAAAAAATAATTAAAACCCATACTTTTGAAATTAAATTTATTAATCATTTTACCACAGTTAAGTAAAACCAAAAGTTTCCATAGATAATTGACCACATCTTTGGAATTAAATCTTCTAATATATAAAAACAAATCCTTTGCACAACTTACGTCTTTCTCTGTTCATATTTATTAGTCAGGTTTGTTCAATAAATATATCCTTGATTTATTTGCCATAGATGTAATAAAATTGTGTTAGATTGTTGCAGTCACATCTCCTGGTGACTCAGATCTCCCCACCTCTACGACTTTGCATATTTGGCTTTGGGCTTGGCATTCACCTTCTTTTGTCAGTGTGGCATCAGCAAATATGATGCAAGTAGAAGATTATAAAAGTGTCTGTGCACTTGCCTTGCACTGGATCAGATCTGAAAACAACCTTTGAAGAAGTTAAGTCTAGACCGATAGAGCAGAACAAACCACACAGAGCAGAGAGGAACCAGGCCAGATAATGTGTTTTGGACCTCACAGCCCCCAGACAGAAACAATCACCACATGAGGAAGTGGGGCCATCCCAGGATACTCAGACCTAGCTGATCTGGTAGAAAACTGAAAACTACATTGGTAATTAGGCATACTGGAAGAAC
This sequence comes from Bos javanicus, assembly GCF_032452875.1. NCBI lineage: Eukaryota > Metazoa > Chordata > Mammalia > Artiodactyla > Bovidae > Bos > Bos javanicus. The sequence continues at coordinate 15,830,932 of NC_083883.1, forward strand.
CAGACAGCTGAGCCCAGCTCATAATGCTCATTCATTCACAGAATCATTATAAGCAAACACCAAATCTTTCTTTAAGCCTCTAAGTTTTGGGAAGGTTTTCTATGCACGACATATAATTGATATAAGTATTTTTTCATCAGGAATATAAATTGGCCAGGTATTTATTAGTGATATAAATAATATGATAATCATGATATCATTTACAAAAGAACATTAAGAATGTATATGCTTTTTAAAGAAAAAAGGAGATTCAGGTTTAAAATGTCTTCTAAATAGCAGTTCTTTATAGCATCACTTTAATTTTTCTGTTTAAACTAGTGTAAATTCAACAGTTCCATTGCTCAGTCATGTCCTGACTCTGTGCCACCCCATGGACTGCAGCATGCCAGGCCTCCCTGTCTATTGCCAACTCCAGGAGTTTACTCAAACTCATGTCCATTGAATTGGTGATGACATCCAACCATCTCATCCTCTATTGTCCCCTTCTCCTTCTGCCTTCAATCTTTTCCAGCATCAGGGTCTTTTCCAATGAGTCAGCTCTTCACATCAGGTGGCCAAAGTATTGGAGTTTCAGCTTCAGCATCGGTCCTTCCAATGAATATTCAGGGGTATTGAAAGCTCATAACACAGTAACTTGGTTGGTATTCAACTTTGTGCCAGAATATGAGAAGCATTTTAATGGTTATATGAATCAATGATTAGAAAATATATTTTAATGCTTAAGATAGAGCAAGCCCAGTAGTCTTGACAGAGGTGACACTTACTGTAAATACAGTTGGGAATTATATCATTACTATCAGCTACCTGCTCAGAAACCCAGAGTTGGCTCCAAAGACTGAAGTGACTTAGCAGCAGCAGCAGCAGCAGCAGCAGGAACTGTGTAGTTGTCTCTCTCCTGCAGAACTCTGCCTTGTGATGTAACCAGAGTATAAATATTCAGTTTCTCTCTTTTCCATGATATTTGGAGATGGTAGTTCTCAAGAGTAATGTGGTAGGTAGAGATTTTGGCAGATAAGCATGACCCAAGATCCCCTGGAGAAGCGATTGGCTACCCACTTCAGTATTCTTGGACTTTCCTGGTGTCTCAGATGGTAAACAATCCATCTGCAGTGCAGGAGACCTGGGTTCAATCCCTTCTGGGTTGGGAAGATCCCCTAGAAGGAGGGCATGGCAATCCATGCCGGTATTCTTGCCTGGAGAATCCCCATGGACAGAGGAGCCTCGTGAGCTACAGTCCATGTGGTTGCAAAGAGTTGGACATGACTAAGCACAGCACAGCATGCAATATTTGGGACATACTTACACTAAAAAATAATTTGTTTACTTACACTTTACTTTTACTCGTTGCCACATTTTATTTGCAAAATATGGCCAGTCTAGGAGGAAAAAAGTGATTATGACATTAACGATTATGTATCAGTGACAAAGATGCCCAGAAGTAAATTTGGGACAGGAAAGGGAAGAGCCCAGAATGCAGTGAAATCTATCTTTGTAGCATTTAAGTGGAGTGGGAAAATTTATATTTAAATTCTAAAAATAGGAACTGGGAAAAATAAGTTTAAATATTATTGCAAACCTTAAGGGTAAATATAAAAATCAGCATTACATCTTAAATTTCCTTGCTACGTATAAAAACAAACATATAAAAGTTTAAAGGTTAAATAAAAATAATAAACATAACTTAAAACAAGGTGGCTACAGAACAATATAGTTAATGTAATGAATGTAAATATTCAATCTCCAAAAATAATTGGAATAAAACATTTACTAAAATATGCTTCTTATAGCAAAGTTACCTAAAACAAAATTGCACCTAACAGAAAAGGCTATAACATGTAAAAAAGATGATCTAATATATTAAAATCCATATGATACTCTAGTGGATAATAGTGTTTTATGGAGCATGTATATCTTCCCTGATGGCTCAACGGTAAAGAATCCGCTTACCAATGCAGGAGACATTGGTTCAATCCCTGGGTTGGGAAGATTCCCTGGAGAAGGAAATGGAAACCCTCACCAGTATTCTTGCGTGAAAATTTCCATGGAACAGAAGAACCTGGTGGGCTACAATCCATGGGGTTGCAAAAGAGTTGGATGCAACTTAGCTACGAAATAACAACAACAAATGGAGCATCCGTATAGTGTAGACTAAGAAAGAGTAAAGATGGAACTAAATTCTGTGATTTTATTACATGATTATACTTTCATATGTTATGTCGTTTAATCATCTAACCAACCCTCTTAAAATAATTCCCAGTTTACAGGTTAGCAAAATAAAAACTTAAACCTTTTTCCCTTTTGTTTACCCCTCCTATCCCTGAATATCTGTCCTTGTACCTTTGATACTGCTCTAAAATCATCTGTTGTCTCCTCTGAGGTATGAGTGCCTTGGTTGGAGGCAAGACCTTTCTAGTTTCTATTTTATTTTTTAAATTTTATATACCTCATCTTATTTCTTTATTTCTATTTGCCTTTATATTCCTAGAACAAGAAGTTGCTCACTTTACATTTGGGCTGCTTCGTTTCAAAATCAAGCTCATCTCATTGAAAATATACCCTCTTGAATCCAAGCGCGGAGACTTGAATTGATTCCTTGTCACTAACCGAACTGTTTAACCTCAGGCTTGTAAGTTAATTTCTCAGGCTTCAGTATCCTCTTTTGTAAAATTAAGGATGCTCTAGATTTCTAAAGATCCTTTGAGTTATAAACTTCAGTGTTAGCAATCCCAAAAGCAAAATGGGAAAATATCAGAACAAATTGATAAGCATGAAAACGAAAATCAATTGAAGTTAATTCTCCTATCTGCAGCCTTTTGTCTTTTGCAAAAGTCACTTATAAATACTTTTTAAAAATAATATATAAAAATCTCTCAGATTACTCTGTGTTCATGGGTACCTAAACCTAAATTTTTTAATAACTTCCATTCTCCTCATTACTTCAATTCTTTTCTGTTTTGTGTATTTGTACTGTAGGGGCTATAGTGAGGAAGCTATTTTTCCTAGTTGGTTGATTTTCCATAAATCCTTCCATTAGTCTGTTAGCACAATACCATTCAGTGATAAATTAAGGAGAGTATTCTAGGTAGTGAGTTTTTATATAAATAACTTTAATTAAATATATCTACTCAACAACTCTAATTACATCTCCAATTTTGAGAGTAAACCATAAAATAAATTTAAATTTTTGATATTCAATTCTAATTCACAATCGAATCTGCATATGAATTCATACTTTGTATCCTTTAGTTGACACTAGGAAATTTCAGTGAGGAAGAAAATAGAAATATTAATTCAAGGCTTTAGGAGTTATAATGGAATTTCAGAAAAGCAAGTTCTTAATGGGGATTGTATATAGCCTCATGATAAGTAAATACATGCTTTGCAACAATTAATAGCATTTATAAATAATAATACTTAGCCTAAAGTATATTCACGTTTGTTTCTATTGTATTGAAAAAAAATGAACAGAATTCCTAGTTCATACAATTATTTATAGAAGAGAAAATAACAATTATGATTTTTGGCATTCAGACAAATACATTATTTGATTATTTGTTTCTCTAGTTTCATCTTACCAAGCACTCTAATTCTTTACTACCCTTATCTCTGTGATCTTCTTATAAATTTAATTGCCAACATTATCAGTATCGTTTCTTGTTATCATTGCTCTGTGGGTTTTGAATTGCTAAGATGCATTTTTTTTTTAAACTGGGCACTATTCCAAAAATGCAAAGTTTAAAACTCAAGTGAAAAAGTTGAGTAATAATAGTTTTAAAGAGTTTCCTTGGCTTTTTTCTTGAGAGAGTGTGTGTGTATTTAAAAGGACTGTTATGAAAAAAAAGTCTTTAGCATTATATTTCTCATTGTAAGTAAGAAAAGGTCCTAAAATGGCATTTATTATGTCTTCTTTGTTTTAATACAAAAGTAATGGCGCTAGCGGTAAAGAGTCTGCCTGGCAATGCAGGAGACCTAAGAGATGCAGGTTTGATCCGTGGGTCAAGAAGATCCGCCTGCAGGAGGGCATGACAGTGCACTCCTATATCCTTGCCTGGAGAATCCCATGGATAGAGGAGCCTCATGGGCTACAGTTCATAGGTTCACAAAGAGTCGGACATGACTGAAATGACCTAGCGTACAATGATGCAATTGCTATTTAATTGCAGTATTTTTAAAAAATTTCCAATAATATTCCAAAATATTAGTTATAAAATTAAGATTATTTTACTATTTTTATTTTAACAAGCATATAACATGAACAGGAAAAGAATCCTCACCTTCATGTTTTAACTTCCAAAGTTAAAGCTGTAATTTATACTGAATATTTATGATTTTTAGTAGAATACATTTATTCAGTTTCTATCATCAAACCATTCTTTTATAGAAGTAACAACTTTCAGTTATTTTTGAGATTACTTTTTCTGTAAATTGCTTATTTTTCCTATTATTTTCAACTGAAATTGTAATTCCATAATTAGACTTAGGATGTAAACATTATCCACTGAAGTTCATTTGGCCTAGAGAAGAGTTTTATATCAATTAATTAGTAATATTTATCCTTGGAATTTGCCTCAGACTGAAGTGATATATGAAATACATAGACTTCCAGCAAGTGTTGGTTGAAAAAGATTACTCAGAGAGTCATCATGCAGTGTTTATTTGACTTTTATCTATCTCTCTAAATATTCCAGTAAACAAATGCCATGTAAATGTAAAAAGTGTACTATTTATTGTATCAACAAACTCAGGAAAAACATTAATAAACCATTTTGGTTTAAGAGTAAAAGCTTGTAACCTTGATTATAGGTGTAGGAGACAGTTTCATGCTCTTTGCTTACTATTAAAGAATTACTAAAGCTTTTCAGCCGAGGGCTTCCCTGGTGGCTCAGAGGGTAAAGCATCTGCCACGCAATGCAGGAGACTCGGGTTTGATCCCTGGATCGGGAAGATCCCCTGGAGAAGGACATGGCAACCCCACTCCAGTATTCCTGCCTGGAGAATCCCATGGACGGAGAAGCCTGGTGGGCTATATATATAGTCCATGGGGTCACAGAGAGTCGGACACAACTAAGTGACTTTAATATTCATATATATATATATATATATATATATATATATATATTCGGGATGATTTACCCATGGTCAAGGCAGAGTTTTCACAATATGTGGAAGTAGTTCACTTATGTACAAGTCTGTTATGAAGGCACCGGTATCTCTAAACTCCAGTATATATTTGCAGACATGTGACTACTTTTGTGTCTGTCTCTACTACTTTTGTGTCTGTCTCTACTTTTTTTCAGTAGTCTTCTTTTTTCCAAATAAGTGCAGTCTCTTTGTTCTCTTCTTTTTTGACACAATTTAAAAGAGCCATTGAGAATGGCCTTGCCTTTCATTAGCAAGTCCTTTTTCTAACAGACATTTCCTTGGCTGCTCACTTAAACAGATATTAGCAGCTAGCTCATTAATTAAACTACCTCCCTGTCAGTCTGAAATTAGCAAAGGCTGGACTTGGCTGTGGGCTTGTGCGCGGCTGTCTTATCTTAAAGACACACACTACTATAGCTCCAAAACAGAATCAAACTTTAGATTTAAGTAAACACACCCATTTAAAGTTATAAAGCAATTCCTCACAAAATGTAATCTTTAAAAGATTATTCATTGTATAAAAGTATTTTTTATAACAATCATTAAATTCATTACACATAAGAATACTTTTTCATACTTATAAAAAGCAAAGGGATAATAACTTTCTTTGCATTTATTATTACAGAAGATGAACTTTTTAAAACATAAAGTCAAAGATTCTAATGATTAAAAATGTCCTTAGCATTCATCTATTCAAATCAATGATATTTAATGCATGCTGTGCAATCCGTATATATAATACTACTGTCAAATGGTTATCACCCCTTTCTTTCAATGTTTCAGTGGATTGAGAACTCACTCTTTCCCAAGAATACAGAATCAGTGGATGAAACATGACACTTGGGAATGCCTTCCTGGTCAAGAGTCACGATTTGTGAGCTTGCATCTTCTAACCATTGTACCAAATCTCTCTCTTCATTGTTTATTCACATCATAGTACCCAGGTATCCTATTCATCTTCAGTTTTGTAGAAATCATACCTCTCCGTATATGTCAGTCTGACTCTTCTACTTTGGAGAGCACTGCATGTGTGTCCATATCTCATTGAATGCAATAGAAAAGCCTTTTTGGCCTGTTTGACAAATTTATCAAGAAAATCTGTTCTTGATCATTATAATCCAATATCCTCCTTATTTCAAATGTGCACATTTGAGAAGAATATCTCCTCATGGATTGCAGCCTACCAGGCTCCTCCATCCATGGGATTTCCAGGCAAGAGTGCTGGAGTGGGGTGCCACTGCCTTCTCCAGAAATTATTTTAAAAACCTTTAAAAAGGTTATGGATGTAAAAATATTTTTTAAAAAAATATAGCAGAAAAAGAGTATAAACAGATCTTTGAACCACATCATGAGAAAACTTCCAGCTAGATACATTTAAGTTCTTGCAGTGTTAAGCACTGTATCAGAAATTTCAAAATCCCAGCGTTCTGAAATTGAGTCATTTTTCTCTTAGCACTTTAGGTTTCAAAACTTGTCCTGCCCTGGAAAGACATGAGGCTCTAGTTTTTATTTTTGTATTTAATGGAAATATTCATATGTTGCATTTCAAGGGCATTGATGTGTTTGAGTTGATGACTTAGACTCCACCGAGGATATACATAAGGTATACTTGAAATCTGAAAAACTGAACTCAGATACATTTAACTCAAGGGCTTCAGATAAAGCCCTGTGGTTCTGTATTAACCTTCAGGCTTTTCCCTAGTGTCCCCATAAAGGATATTATTTTTGACCATGTTAAATGCAAACAAGGTACAGTTGGATCCCACAGGGTGTGCTTTATGGCCTCATGTGCGGGGCAGGGAGGGAGTAAGGGCAGGTCTAGTGGAGGGGCTGGGAAAGGAGGGCCTGGGATGTGCTGAGTGTCTGGGAGGCTCAGAGGATGGGGCATGGGGCCTGAGGGCCTGCTGCTAAGACCACTCTTCCCAGAAGGAGCCAGATTGTGGGATCTCAGAAGTTACACCGGGTGATGAGGAGATGAGAAACACTCACATGCCCTGGGTACCAGAGGCCCCTGGCCCCAAGCTCATGTGTAAGCAACCTGGGTCACAGCACCTATCCAGTAAACCCAAATCCTCGTGATAGCTCCCCGATAACACTCAGATATTTGACAGAATACGGACTTCTTTGTTGATCAACATGTTAGGTTAACTATGCCATCTATGGAGGAAATGAAATGAAATTTCCTATTCTTCATTTTCTTTCCTAACTTTTTAAACTTGCATAGAATGCAATCCAGAACAGTTTTTCCATTTTAAATGTTGAAATTATGTTTGCAAATCCTTATTATTAGGTATGACCATATAGTCCTTATACTCTACTGAAAAGGTTTTAAATCATTTTTTGTTTCACTTGACCTTTAGCTTAAAGAGTTAAACTACTTATTTTTGGCATTATGTTAATTTAATCCTGCTCATAGAATAGAGAGGTGAATGGAACTAAGGGTAGGACAGAGAGAAGACTAAGGACTAAGAATTACAGAACTAAGGTTTATAGAACTTGGAATTATAGACTAGGTTTCAGGCCTGTATCTATCATTTACTTTTTGTACAAATGTATAAAATGGTATCACCTCTCTTTGTCTATGAGTCCCTATTTATTAAATGAAGATGACAGGAAATTCTATAACTTTATTTCTAACCATGAGATTCCACTGAAGCATAGTCCCTGATGGCCTCTTTTTGAAGAAAGTGTTAGTTGCTCACTGTTGGTTAGCTGACTCTTTCTACCCTGTGGACTGTAGCCCACCAGATTCCTCTGTCCATGGGATTCTCCAGGCAAGAATACTGGAGTGGTTAGCCATTCACTTCTCCAGGAGATCCTCCTGACCCAGGAATCGTACCTGGGTCTCCTGCATTACAGACAGATTTTTTTTTACCACTGAGCTGCCAAAGAAGCTCCAAAATTTATTCACTTGGCTGCACTGGATCTTGGTTGCAGTACATGGGATCTAGTTTTCTCACCAGACATTGAACCCGAGCCTCCTGCATTGGGAGCCTTGAGTCTCAGTCCCTGGACCACGAAGGTAGTCCCATAGAGAAACTGTGTTTGTAAACATGCCATAGAACTGACTGCATTTTTTTTTTAGGGTCATTATTTGAATTTGTTTTGAACATGGTTTTATAATTTAAAGACTTTTACTTAGTGAACTTGATATCTGAAAATAAAGAACTCAGATTTTTCTAGAATTTCTAAAGTTCCTGTGTAATTTTTCAAGATAAACAATCTTCAGTTAAGTTCAGTTCAGTTGCTCAGTTGTGTCCGACTCTTTGCGACCCCATGAATCGCAGCACGCCAGGCCTCCCTGTCCATCACTGTCTCCCAGAGTTCACTCAGACTCACGTCCATCAAGTGAGTGATGCCATCCAGCCATCTCATCCTCTGTCGTCCCCTTCTCCTCCTGCCCCTAATCCCTCCCAGCATCAGAGTCTTTTCCAATGAGTCAACTCTTCACATGAGGTGGCCAAAGTACTGGAGTTTCAGCTTTAGCATCATTCCTTCCAAAGAACACCGAGGGCTGATCTCTTTTTTTTTTTTATTTTCAAAAATGAGTTGACTTTAAAAAAAAAATGAGGAAACAAAGATGACAACAGAAACAAAAACATGGGGAAAATGGAAAAGATGTAATTAAATGGTAGGCAAAAATCTACATAATGAATAAGCACATTAAATGCACAGAACTGAGGATTCAAAATTTTAAATATAGACATTTTCAGAAGGTATACAGAAACAAGACATAGCATCCTTTCTACAAGAGGCATACTTTAAATATAAAACATAAAGGTAGGCTTAAAGTAAAAGAATGGATAGGTAAACCATGTGTATCATGTAAGAAAACTAGACTCTCATATTAATATTAGTACTACTTAAGTTATACTTTGACGCAACAAGAAAATGAAATATTTTAAAATTAGAAAATAGTAAATTCTAAAAAGGAATAAAAATCATAAATATTCATGCATTTAACAAAGCCTCAAAACATCTGAGAAAAATTTGACAAAATTAAAATAAAAAACAAATTCACAATTATAGTTGCATAGTTTACAATTCCTTTCTCAAGATGATCTCTTTTAGAATGGACTGGGTGGGTCTCCTTGCAGTCCAAGGGACTCTCAAGAGTCTTCTCCAACACCACAGTTCAAAAGCATCAATTCTTCAGCGGTCAGCTTTCTTCACAGTCCAACTCTTGCATCCATACATGACCACTGGAAAAACCATAACCTTGACTAGACTGACCTTTGTTGGCAAAGTAATGTCTCTGCTTTTGAATACGCTATCTAGGTTGGTCATAACTTTTCTTCCAAGGAGTAAGCGTCTTTTAATTTCATGGCTGCAGTCACCATCTGCAGTGATTTTGGAGCCTAAAAAATAAAGTCTGACACTGGTTCCACTGTTTCCCCTTCTATTTCCCTTGAAGTGATGGGACCAGTTTGCTTCTTAAAAGAGAATGATATTGAAACAATGTAAGGTACGTGAGGGCTTCCCTTGTAGCTCAGCTGGTAAAGAATCCACCTGCAGTGCAGGAGACCTGGATTCGATCCCTGGGTTGGGAAGATCCCCTAGAGAAGGGAAAGGTTACCCACTCCAGTATTCTGGCCTGGAGAATTCCATGGACTCTGTGGTCCATGGGGTCACAAAGAGTGGGACATGACTGAGCGACTTTCACTTAACTTTAGATACATGAATTAAAATATTAAATCTGTTGGAAGGGAAAACACTCTCCATTATTGATGCTGCCATGATAACTTAGTCATTATGTAGTTTTAGCAAGTCATGTGAATAGTTTTTTTTTTTAATTTTATAAAGAATCCATGTAAAAATTTGGTGACTGCATTTTATATTATATTTTAGCTTTCAAAAATGATTTTTGGTATCTGCCTGAGGAGGCATAGTCTAGTATGATTCTTAAATACATTTTATATTAGCATATTTTAGATTAAAGCAGTTTGATTCAAGTATTTTTCTGAAAAAAGTAAGACATTGTGAGTATTCCTTTCATTTCACTAGTAGAAAAAAAACACTTCAAATGAGAGTAAAAAATTTGGCCCATCACATAGAAACTTAATATCAAGAGTCCTGTTTTTGTCCCTTCTTATGGATTCAGGTGCTTTACTAGAGGAAATTGGACTTATTGTTGATAAGATATTAGGTTAGTATTATATTTCATAAGACTAAGACTCCCTACCTCTCTTTCTGGCATCATAATTATTAAAATTGGGCTCATACTTCAGCTTTTCCTTGGCACTCTTCACAGTTTGAGATTTACTGTTCAGGCTTTACATTCAAATTATCTTCTTTCTTATCCTGGCCTCAATAATACTTCTAAATTAGATCATCATAGAGTTAAACATATTTCTACCATTAATTCATTCAAAATACACACACACACACACACACATATCTTATTATGAAAAATAGTGAACTGGGACTTCTGTCTTAGAACAAACTATTTTTTAAATTGAGTTATAAATCAACATGTATAATTGATTATATACATTTGATTATATTCATTTCAGATGTACAACATGATGATTTGATATTTGTACACATTGCAAAATGACCATTATAATAATTCTAGCCAACATTTATCACAAAACATAGTCACAAAAATGTTTTCTTGTGATGAGAACTCTCAAGATCTACCCTCTCAGCAAATATAAAATGTAATATTATAAACTATAGTTACCACGCTGTGCATTAGTCATGATCTAGTTTTTGACATATTAGTCATGATCTAGTTTTTGATGTATGTCTTCTATTTGGTTAAATATAAAGGAGTTTTGTGCCAACTTTTGCTATTTTAAACTTAAAAATAAATTGAAGCTGGAAACTCAAACCATATTAGGGTACTAGGATTATATAAAAACAGTTTGTATTAATATAGCCAATTTCAGCTGAAATAGTCTTTATTTATTTTTACTATAATATTCATATGAACATCATGCCTGCTTATGAGCAACACGTTTCTCTTCTCAGAAGTGTGGAAGGTGAAGAGTACAGCAAATTACTTTCACCTTTACATCTGCTGCTCTGAATCATTTCAGAGTCAAAAGAGAAGAAACATGTTCACTTTTAAGCCTCTCCCATTATGTGTCTTCACACACACACACACACACCCCTCTGACGATGACACCATTAAGCAGAGTAGATCGAAGGTTTGATTTCAAATCAGAAAAGACTTGGCTACATCCTAATTTGCAATAGGCAACCAGGGCAAAAATGAAAATAAGTAAATCTCACAATGGTGGTGAAATTGTTCTCTGGAAGTGGAGATTGGTGGATCCCGTAAAGAAAAAGAAACTCCCCCAATATGGCTGGCATTAACCTGTCCTTTACTCCTGCAGTCACTTAACTTGCATTGAGAGCTGGGAGTGCATCACTTTTAGGCTGTCTTGGGGAAGAAACATCTACTCTAGGTGAATGCCCTGCTTCTGAATGGTGGGAGTAATAACCTACCTGCATGTGTGCTGGACCCAGCATGTATCTCAGACAAAATTACAGTTCACTAATTATTTGTGGAATTGGATTCATATAAACCAGCATTTTCTAAATGTGGATGGGATCTTTGTCAAAATTATTCCAGTGGCTTTGAGTATAAAAATTCTCAGGGTATATGCCAAGTAGTGGAGTTAGTGGATCATATGGTAGATTTAGTCCTAGTTCTATGAACCTATAGCCTGCTTAGAAAAGGCAGAGGAAGCAGAGATCAAATTGGCAACATCTGCTGGATCATAGAAAAAGCAAGAGTTCCAGAAAACATCTACTTCTGCTTTATTGACTGTGCCAAAGCCTTTGACTGTGTGGATCACAACAAACTGTGGAAAATTCTTAAAGAGATGGGAATACTAGACCACCTTACCTGCCTTCTGAGAATCTGTAAGAAGGGCAAGAAGCAACAGTTCGAATAAGACGTGGAACAACAGACTGGTTCCAAATTGGGAAAGGAGTACGTCAAGGCTGTATATTGTTACCCTGCTTATTTCAATTATGCAGAGTACATCATGTGAAATGCCAGGTTGGATGAAGCACAAGCTGCAGTCAAGATTTCCAGGAGAAATATCAATAACCTCAGATATGCAGATGATACCACCCTTATGGCAGAAAGCAAAGAGGAAAGGAACTGAAGAGCCTCATGATGAAAGTGAAAGAGGGAGTGAAAAAGTTGGCTTAAAACTCAACATTTAAAAAACTAAGATCATGGCATTTGGTCCCATCACTTCATGGCAAAAAGATGGGAAACAATGGAAACAGTGATAGACTTTCTTTCCTTGGGTCCCAAAATCACTGCAGATGGTGACTGCAGTCATGAAATTAAAAGACACTTGCTCATTGGAAGAAAACCTATGACCAACCTAAAGCATATTAAAAAGCAGAGACATCACTTTGCCAACAAAAGTCAGTCTAGTCAAAGCTATGGTTTTTCCCATAGTCATGTATGGATGTGAGAGTTGGACTATAAAGAAAAGTGAGCACTGAAGAATTGATGCTTTTGAACTGTGGTGTTGGAGAAGACTTGAGAATTCTTGGACTGTAAGGAGATCAAACCAGTCCATCCTAAAGGAAATCAGTCCTAAACATTAATTGGAAGGACTGATGCTGAAGCTGAAATTCCAATACTTTGGCCACTTGATGCAAAGAACTGACTCATTTGAAACGACCCTGATGCTGGGAAAGATTGAAGGCAGGAGGAGAAGGGGACAACAGAGGATGAGATGGTTGGATGGCATCACCGACTCAATGGACAGGAGTTTGAGCAAGCTCTGGGAGTTGGTGATGGACAAGGAGGCCTGGCGTGCTGCAGTCCATGGGGTCGCAAAGAGTAAGACACAGCTGATCGACTGCACAGACTGAACTGAGAGCCTGATACTTTCACCTTTTACAGAGTGAATTAAGTCAGAAATAGAAACAATTATTGCATATTAACCATATATATGGAATCTAGAAAAATAATATAAGTGAACATTTTGTAGGAAAGGAATGGAGAGTCAGATGTAGAAAACAGTCTTGTGGGCACAGTGGAGGAAGGAGTGAGTAGGATGAATGGAAAAAGTAACATCAGCATATATACACTATTGTGTGTAAATGAATAGTTGATGAAAAGTTGCTGTATAATGCAGGGAGCCCAGGCTGGTGCTGGTGTTGACATAGAGGAGCAGGGTTCGGTGTGGGAGGATGCTCAGGAGTGGGGTGCGGTATATGTATAATTATGGCTGATTTTTGTTGTTGTATGATGGGAACCAACATAACATTGTAAAAATTTAAAAAAAAATGAGGCTTCATAGATGATTTCTTATAAAAAGTCCTCTAGGTAAAAAAACCTCTAGGTTAAAAACCTAAACTCAGTATAGGTTACTAGTTTAAGCTAACAATAAAGTTCTACTGGTAAACTGTAAGCTTTTCCAAAGGAGGGAAATACGTCTTTTTGACAATGTATTTCTAAAAATACTGTTAATAAGTACTTCTGTGGCTTTGATTTTAGTACAGTTTATATACAGACAAGAGTGATAAGACAATGCAAGAGAAGAAGAGAGAGAGAGAACTGTTACTGGGTCATCTAGTGTTTAAACAAATGAATAATGGCTTAAAAATTATATTTAGGGTTTTCTTCCATGTTGTTTTGTAATGAAATGACATTATTTTAGTTATTTTTGTAGCAGCATCTAAAGCTTGTGTTTAATATTATATAATGGTCAAAAAGTGATTCTAAAAGAACTCTTGGACTTCAAAGAGATGTTAGGGACTATTAATTTGGAATCTCCTCATCTTACTTTTGATTTTACTGTAGTATCTTGAGGAGTGAAGCATATACTGTTGCAAAATACCTCTACATAAGTGAGTCGCCCCCTCTGTATTCCTTTTAGCATTACTTCTGCTGTTCCACTATGTATCTTACAAGAAAAAAAAATTATAACAGAATCTTGTAGAATATTATTTTTTAAAAATATTTACTCCTCTTCAATATGTTTTATTGTTCCTAAGTTTATTAGTATAAAATTAATTGAATTAGTTATATTTTGATACAATTTTTAAATGGTTAAATTGTATACCAAGAAGTCATTAGTTAGTTAGTTAAAGTCACTCAGTCATGTTAGACTCTTTGGGACCCCATGGACTGTAGCCCACCAGGCTTCTCCGTCCATGGGATTCTCCAGGCAAGAATACTGGAGTGGGTTGCCATTTCTTTCTCCAGGGAAGAAGTCATTAGACATTTTCAAATATAAGCATAAAAATTATTTGAACACATAATAAAATTTTTGAATGCTGGTTTCCCAAAGTATTAACAAAATGACCTGTTGATACAACAAAGCTGATTTTATTCCTACATCATAAATGAGTGTTTTCCTTTGTAATAGAGATTTAATAGTATCTCAGAGTAGAGAAGTTAAAATATTATTGGGATTTTCCAATTTTGGTTAATTTTTATATATGATGGGCATCTTGGCATTTTGTTGAAGAAACCAAAAGGGGTCATCTAATTTTTAATAAAAATTTAATAATAGGAAAAACATTGTAAAGTAAGCATCTGCCTTAAACAATGATGGTTATATACACGGAATGCTTTGAGCAGTTCTCAGGTGAAGATCTGTCTTCATTAAAATGGTAGAATTTATAAGGCATTTGCTGTACTTGTGTAGTTATCTTACAGAATTATCTGAGACTCTCAGCTTTCTGAGAGCAAATATAATATCTTGTTTCTCATAGTTCCAGCATTTACTAGTCTTGGACACACTATATGCTTAATAAATACAATAATAATACAATAATAGCTTCCACCAGATGGCATTGTCTGTACTTCACACCATGTCATTTGCTTGTTTGCAGCCACAGACAATTGAGCCCAATAAGTCTCATAATTCTATTTGTTTAATATCATTTTCAATCAAACATATTTTATATATTCATTATATTGCATGGGATGAATTATTCAGATGATGTTTTAGGAACAATTTTAATTAAGAACAAAAGTTTTTAGAATGAATTATTAAGCATTATTATTGGTATTTGTATCATGTGTCTGCCATTTGTAATTCAAAGATGTTAAGAGATGCAAATTTGGATCTCCCTATGCTCTTCTTTTGGGAATGATAATTTATCCTGGGTAAATTTGTCTATTCTGTACTATTTATCTAAGAAAGTCATGGAATTATAGACTTCTAGGAAAGATTATTTGCCATATAAATTTTCATATCTTTAGCTCTGGAATTGTCCACTCAAAAATTGGTGTAAGTCAAAGCCAAAACAAAAATTTCATGCTTTTTCTAATTCAATAGTACTTTAATTACTGCTTATTTACATCTAACTAAGGCAAATTAGTTCCCTCAATCCATGCATGTGTTAAAAGGTTATTTTATAAAAAAGGTATGACTTTCATAGATATAGAAAATAAATGTGTGCAAAAATTTTATTTAACTCACCGATTAATGGAAAACTAGTAAGAAGTTATACTGTTTCAAAGAAGAATTCAATCAGGGATACAGATGTGAATTTACAAATAGATGTGTAGCTAGTTTATTCCATGGTAGAGAGGATAATTAATTGTCTCTCTATCTTACAAAAGCTATTTGCATGTCTATGAACAAGAGTCGTTTGCGTTGCTGTCAGTCATCTAAAACTTGCAGAGTTGTAAATAGCTCAAAGGCTATGGAAAGTTCAGAATCCTCATAGAATAAAATAACCCTGAAAGGTGTGTTTGGACCCTGCCACATCTTTCACTGAAGACATCCAGTGTATTTAAAAGTCAATTGCATTTTGTTCCTACACTTTCCCTCTACTCATTTGGCAATCATAAAAATCTAAACGTGAGATTTTTGACTACGAAGAAGGCTGCATGGTTAGATTTGGCCTAACTGTTTATATAGGTGCAGCATGGATGTTTAATTTTCCAGAGACCTTGAATTTACTTGTGATACTAGAAGTGTGCAATACTGAGCAATCATTAAGACCACAAATTGAATTTCTGTCTGGAATTTTTTAATACATTTTGGATTGGACTTTTAAAAGCTTTTACTATTTGTTATCCCAATAATAGGACACGCAAATCCAAGAGAGTTTCTCTAATAGATTTCACCTCTCTTTCCCAGCCTGGCAAGAAGAAACATTCCTCACCCCTGATAAACTTTGGAAACCAAGTATTAGGCTAATTTTCTTGGAAGAGCTTTGTGAGAATTGGTTCCATAAGTATAGCCACCATTTGTTTTTAAAATAAGAAACCTTATTATACTACACATATGACACTTCAGTGAGACTTCTGTTATATATTTGATTTGCTGAACTAAATTCTGGTTAGAAAGAGGGCAGGTTTTTACTGACCTAAACAAATAAATATATTGCTGTGAAAAATTAGGAAACAGCTAGAAAGATTCTAAATTCTGTAAGTTCAGTGAGAATCAGGTCATTTTTAAAAGTTTCAAAAGTATACTCTACTGTAAAAGTATAGATTATAATATTGGTATGGATTAGATTGTTCAGTAAACAGACTTTCTTCTGTATCCATAGGGTTGAACATCAAATAAAAAATAAATTATTGTTGTTCAGTCGCTAAGTCATGTCTGACTCTTTGCAACCCCATGAACTGTAACATGCTAGGCTCCCCTGTCCTTCACTATATCCTGGAGTTTGCTCATATTCATGTCCATTGAGTCAGTGAATCTATCTAACCATCTCATCCTCTGCTGCTCTGATCTCCTTTTGCCTTCAATCTTTCCCAGCATCAGGGTCTTTTGCATTGAGTATTCAAAGTTGATTTCCTTTAGGATTGACTGGTTTGATCTCCTTGCAGCCCAAGGGACTCTCAAGAGTCTTCTGTTGTGCCTGACTCTTTGCAACCCATGGACTGTAGCCGGCTAGACTCCTCTGTCCATGGAATTCTCCAGGCAAGAATACTAGAGTGGGTCGCTATTTCCTACGCTACTCAACAAAAGAAGTGTTCTAAACATTCTGACATGGTCCACTGATAAGACCTGAAATTTGTCTGAGTGATGTCTATTTAGAACCCTTTCCAAATGTTTAAAGTGTCAAATGGTTTTTCTAGGCTTGAGGTGTTATAAACCAAGGCTAGTAAAATTCACTTTCCAAGTTTTGCCCTTCATTATGCTTGTTTATATTCTGGGATTTGACACTTTCCTTTAAGACAAGTCTCAGGGCTTCAGGAGGTCAAAGCTAAAAACATGAATACAAATGCATTCATCTTTCTATATTTAATGAATCAATAGATATGTATTTCAATGATTTTTCAGTTTGAGTGTATAGTATCTGAATCATTATACCCACAGGGAGAAAAAGCTCTTTGGGATACCCAATAAGTCCCACCAGTGGGAAGGAGTGTCATGTCAAAGAAATAATCAACACACACACAACACTCACACAGAGCCAACAACTACTACTTTAGGACAAAACCAAGTTTTCCTTGAAAAACAAAAGCACAGACAAAATTATATTTCTTTGCCACAATTGCTCCTAGGGTGGTCTGCACTTCTTATATGAATTATAACTCTTAACCAAAGTAGCTTCTGTTTCATGGAAATTTGGAATGTGGATAATTGAGAATTTTTTTGTCATGCACAAACATTTGAACAGACTAGCAGAGCACATGACTACACATAATTCTGCTTCTTATAATACACTATCCTGTTGTTATTTTTTTTTTACTTTTTATAAAGTGGCTGCCGCTGCTGCCGCTAAGTCGCTTCAGTCGTGTCCGACTCTGTGCAACCCCGTAGACGGCGGCCCACCAGGCTCCCCCATCCCTGGGATTCTCCAGGCAAGAACACTGGAGTGGGTTGCCATTTCCTTCTCCAGTGCATGAGAGGGAAAAGTGAAAGTGAAGTCACTCAGTCGTGTCCGATTCTTCACGACCCCATGGTCTGCAGCCTACCAGGCTCCTCTGTCCATGGGATTTTCCAGGCAAGAGTACTGGAGTGGGGTGCCATTGCTAGAATTAACATTTCCATTAACATGACCAAAAGATATAGCCTGCTGTAGTAAATATAAATAATGAGCACAAGAAGATAACAAAGCAATTACAAGAATGATGTCTAGCTACTCACTAGAAAATTGGAGGACAGAAGACAATGGAATGTGGTAGATTGACAGACAGGATTAATGGTTTCAGACTGTGACCTTTGCTGTAAGAGAAAGAAACAGGAAGAACTAGGAAGACAGCTGCAGAGGGAGGTAGTAGCAATGATAGTAAGTAATAGTGGTAACATGTGATATTTGAGCTGAGATCTGAAAAGTGAGCATGTGCCATACACAGGTTGCAAGGAGAAAGAATATCCCAGGCAGAGGAAACTGCAGTCAGTCGTTAGAGAAAAGAGTTGAAGACTTTGGAAGACTAGGTATGTGATGTTAGATGAGGTTAGAGAAAGACCCAGAAGTTCAGTTTTGGGGGTTTTGAATATCCAGAGTTGAGATCAGGTGATTTTCTACATTCTAAAAGAAATTGATAGTTTATTGATTGTTGATATTTAACCAGAGGATAATGGTTGATTTGATTTCCTTTTTTAATTTTTATTTTTTTAGTTGACATTTTACAGAGAACTTCATTTTTTGTTGGAGTATATTTGCTTTACAATATTTTGTTTCTGTTGTACAGCAGTGAATCAGCTATATGTATACGTATATCCCCTCCCTCTTGGACCTCCCATCGTCTCCCTTCCTCCCACTCATCTAGGTCATCACAGAGTACCGACCTGCGCTCTCTGTGGTTTCCCACTAGCTATCTGTTTTATACATGGTAGTGTATATGTATCAATCAGACTTACTAAGAGATTATTTGACACCATGAAGATAATGGACTAGAGAGCCAATATTAGTCAAAACAAGGATAGCAGCTGTGAGATTTACAGTAATATAACAAGGAATAGATGAAGACTTGGATCCAGGGTAGTGAAGAATACATGCAAATTTCTCCATTTCTTTAGTTATAATTTGGAACAATAGTCTTAATTTCTCAATCCATTAGAAGTGATCCTGTTAACAAAACAGCATTTTCTAAAATGTTTGTTAGTCTATATCTCTTTTAATGAATTTCATGTATTTATTCATGTTTATAAATACACGTGTCATGCTAAGTATGTGTTTATGAGAAAAAATTAAAAACAAACATTATAAACTGTGTTTGAAATTAACACCAATTAGTCATCTTTTGCTCCTGTCCCAAATATTAGATTATGACCATTATCTGTGAGTTGATAAGTTTCAACATCTGGAAGGTTAATGATAAACTAAGTCAGGTCTATTCCTAATTCTCATGGCAAATGAAGGATTTTTCACAGATGGATTAAAGTAGACTTCGCTGAGAAGCAGGAAAATAGTTCATGCCTCTATTAAGTCTTGTGTAGACAGAACCTTCAAGAATCATTTTAGGTCCACCTCTTACAACAGGCAGTGGAATTGCAAGCAAAAACAGATAGTTATGGTTACCAAAGGGGAAAGATGGTGGTGGTGGGGGGTAGATAAGTTCAGATGTTGGGAATAACATATACACACTGCTATATATAAAATGTATCACCAACAAGGACCATAGCACAGGGAACTATATTCAGTACTCTATAATGACCTATATAGAAAAAGAATCTGGAAAAGAATAGATGCATGTGTGTGCATAACTGAATCACTTTGAAACTAATGCCACATTATATATACTTGAAACTAACAACAATATAAATACCTGAAACTAATTCAACATTGTAACTCAACTATACACCAACATACAATATACAACTATATACCAACATACAACATGTTACAACATTGTATATCAACTGTATGTCAACATGAAATAAAAGCTAAAAAAATAAAAAGTGCTCCAAAGCTCCACTCTCCTTCATTTTAAAATTATAGTTTCAACTCTAACATTAATGACAGTTGTCGTTAAGCAAAGATGAGTTTGTTAGGGAATAGCAGAGGAATTGCAAGCCATGGCACATCACATGTAAGTTCAAGAAGAGGAAAGGGAGGCTAGCTTTTTATTAGGTCCTCAGAGGAAGTTGTTATGAACAAAAGTTCTTTGGAGGAGGAAGAAGACTCAGGGTTGTAGCAGTTTCACATTGGTTGTAAGTGATGAAGGTTTGCTCTTTCTGAGCAGTGAGGAGGTCTCTCTTCGGGTGACTGGGTAAGCTGAGACCAGGAGTACGTGCGGGAAAACTCTTTCCCAGCTTCATTTTAATCCAGATTTCCATTATC
This sequence comes from Bos javanicus, assembly GCF_032452875.1. Taxonomy (NCBI): domain Eukaryota; kingdom Metazoa; phylum Chordata; class Mammalia; order Artiodactyla; family Bovidae; genus Bos; species Bos javanicus. The sequence continues at coordinate 15,851,257 of NC_083883.1, forward strand.
CATTTTCACAGTTCTAAAACTCTCATGGCACCCTGGAAGATGGGTTTCTAATGGATAATTGGTCAAAGGATGACCAATTAAAATTATGTTTTCCATCATTTTTGTGTGTGATATAGATTCTGAATATCATCAATTTTGAATGACCCAGAAAAATGAGAAGTCTGTTTCAAACTCATAAATTGTCAGCTGCATGTTATGGTTCTTAAAGTATCTTATTTTGGAAATAGAAGAAATATATCACTAAATGGCAGGTGGGCATTTCATTGTTTTCATTATGTAGAATTCCATGATTTAATGTTTAAGATTTGTTATATCTGTACTTTTAACAGTGAAAGCTCTGTTTACAGGAACAGAACTTGACTTCTTGTGTGGATGAGAGCAGTAATAAAGTGTGGATAGAAGGGTTCTGTTTCATAGAAAACTATTAGGATTTACATATTTGTGATTTGCAGTTTTGATTATTTCTAGCACATCACACTTTCCATTTGTGTGTGTATTTGTGTATGGATGAGTGTGCTTTGTTACTGTATTCTTCTATTGCCTTCAATGTGTTCTTTTTAATGGCATTATTTACTTCATGTTTTATACTAAAAATGAATGCCTGTTAGATCTCATGGGCTTATGTGCAAATTATTTTTTGTTTTTGTTTTTTTTCAATTCTTTCAGCAATGCAGATAAATGTTTGAATGACATTTCAGAAAAAAATATAGATTAATATTCATATAATTTGCATTAACTGACAGAAAAAGAAATATAATTATGCAGTAGAAAATTCTTGAAGGAAACAGTGGATTACTTGCAAAGTTTATGGGCATGAATGCATTTATTTTCCCATGAGATGGTATTTATTGAAAATGAAATACTAATCACTTTTAGCTTAATAGTTTATTAAAATAGTTATTTTTAAATAAGAAGTGATAAAATTTAAAAATTAAAGTTTCTATATGAAATATTATCTTTTAAATTTGAATATAAATATTTGAGTGTGACTTACATAACATAAGCATTAAATTCATTTAAAGATCAATTAATCAAGCAATAGTGAAAGTCATTCAGTCGTGTTCGACTCTTTGCAACCCCGTGGACTATACAGTCCATGGAATTCTCCAGACGAGAATACTGGAGGGGGTAGCCTTTCACTTATCCAGGGGATCTTTTCAACCCAGGGATCGAACGCAGGTCTCTGTCATTGCAGGCAGATTCTTTACCAGCTGAGCCAAAAGGGAAGCCCAAGAATATTGGAGTGGGTAGCTTATACCTTCTCCAGTGGGTCTTCCCCAACTCAAGAATCAAACCAGGATCTCCTGCATTACAGGTGGATTCTTTACCAACTGAGCTATCAGGGAACAATTAAACAATAGCCCTGCTTATTATTTAGATAAAATATCCATTAAATTTCCAGAAATATTTTATTTAAAAATAATAATGTTATGCAGATTCAGGAATACCATACTTTTAGACATGGCAATTCAAACTAACATTCTAGATAGAGAGATAATACATAATATGTCATAAATTATCTCTTGTTTCCGAGATCTTTCAGTAACTACGCATTATCCTATCAGACATATTACTCAAGCATAAATTTTCTGAGAAAAAAAAAAAACTTGTAAGGTTATCATTTGAACAGGACAAGCAGATTTGAGTAATTTAGAGCACCATTAATTTGACATAAATTGTACAGTGGGGTTGAAGAGTTTCATTTTATGGATTGACTTCAACATCAAGAACCACACCCATTGAACTTCTTGCTTTATAAAGCTAAATTATGGCTTTTTGTCAATATTTCAGCATTCCATACCAAGAAGAAAATGTGGTATGTCACCACTGATTTTGTATCTGGTGATCTTTCAGTGTTGCTGAGAATTGGAAATTATCCCTTATGATGGATGAAATTGCAAAGTTTAGATATAAGCATATATAATACTAAACTTCATTTTAATTATACAACTTAGCTATGAGGTTCTGACCTATTCCCTATACCTGCTAGTCCTTCTTTCCCACTAGCTTGGAACCTTTGGATTTTTGTCCTCTGAAATAGGCATATTGAGCCCCTTGTATACATTTGAGCTCAGTGGGAAGAAATGGATGGATGGCGGCTGTAACCCTGTATTACAGGACTGAGTCTTCCCTCTGCTGTATTTTTCTAGGGCAACTTGAACTCCATAGACTCAGTTCTGATAACTGGGATTCTATTTTGTTTCTAAGAATGAGTAATAACCTTTACCATTGTAGCGGTACTTAGCTTTACTTCAGTGGTTTCTTGTTTTAGTAACTGAATTGATATCCGCGCCCCGCCCTGCCCCCTTCATTTTTAAATCCTACTTCTGGGAAAGTGGCGAACAAGGACCCTTTCTCTGATTTTTAAATCCTACCACTGGCAAAGTGGCAAATGAGGGCCAAAACTGACTTCAGGTATTTGAAAATATTTTCTTTCTGTGATTCACCTAACCTCTAATAAAAGTCAAATTTGAAGTAAACATTTGTATTTGGTGATCAATTTTTACAAGGGAAAGCAGGAGATGTCAGGTTAAAGTGAAGTCAAGTTTTATTGGAAATGTCTTTAAACCTTCTCAACTATAGGAAAGTACCTGTAGACAGGAAAGATCTAGAATCATATGTTAACAGCTATGTTGCAGTTATATTCATTAAGTATATCCTTAAAGTTATGAAAATATACTACTAAATAGCCTTTTTAAGAACAGGTAGACATAATTAAAATTAATCATCAAATTTTTAGTTATTATTTAAATCTGGGCTGTAATTTGTTGCTCAGTCGTGTCCAACTCTGTGATCCCAAGGACTGCAGCCCACCAGGCTCCTCTGTCCTTGGGGATTCTCCAGGCAAGAATACTGGAATGGGTTGTCATTCTTTTTGCCAGAAGATCTTCGCAACCAAGGGATTGGTTGCGAATCCCTGCAATCCACCATTGCAGGTGGATTCTTTGCCAACTGAGCCACCAGGGAAGCTAGCATATTTAGTACAAATTAAAACAGTGCAAGTTGATTTGCAGTATAAAGTAAGTCCCTGTCCCAGTTTTGAACCTCAGTACCCTGATTCTCTGTGTTTTCCCTGGTGGCTCAGATGGTAAAGCGTCTGCCTGCAATGCAGGAAACCCAGGTTTGATCCCTGGGTCAGGAAGGTGCCCTGGAGAAGTAAATGGCAACCCACTCCAGTATTCTTGCCTGGAAAATCCCACGGATGGAGGAGCCTGATGGGCTACAGTCCATGGTTGCAAAGAGTCGGACACAACTGAGCAACTTCACTTTCTTTCACCCTGGTTCTCAAGTTTTCATCAGAGGCAACCATAGTTTCAGTTTATATAAGCCTTCCGTTTGTTTTAGTGGTTGTGGTTTCCATTACATGTAGAAACACAACTTATTAAACCATTCCTCTGATGTTGGCATTCAAATTCTTTCCAGTCTATATTGATATGAAATACATCTTTGCAAAGTATTTTTGTCCAATATACCTGTAAAATAAATGCTTATATATGGCATTGTTGGTGAAAAATTATATACCTTTAAAATTCTTAAATGGCTTTCAGTGACCTTATCTGTTAAAGTGATGCCTTGGTATTTAAATGCATTTGTCTTTATTATGAGTGAGCTTACAAATCTTGTATTTTCTTTGGCTAAAAAACATAGTTTCATGACTTCTCACACTTTTCACTACCTTTGAGAAACTTCCATGTTTAAAAGGGAAAGTGATGTTATGAAACTGAAGGTAACGTTTCAAAAAAAGGATAAACACATAGATTAATATATAAGCTAAGAATGTAAAAAGAAGTATTTTAATGAAAATGCCTAGAGAGAAAAATAGATTTGGTGCTTTTTCCACTCACTCTTTTCACAATTTACTGTCTTTAATTCAAAAGTGGTCATCTAATTACCAAATCCAGGGGCGGCTTCTCAATTTTGTGACAGTGTGGGAGTAGCTAAATGGCATAGCAATTAAAAAGCATGGACTACATTTGAATTATGGTCTGGCCTCTTCAATATCTCATAATTGGACAAGTCATTTAAATTCTCTATCTGTATTATTATCTATAAAATGAAGATAATGATGGTATTTACCATCATATTTTATGTGATAATTCAACTAAATGATGTGTCAAGAAAGCACTTAGTCTAGAGGTTGACACTAAGTAAGCAATGTTTCTATCAGTGTGATTATTATTGGCATCTTGTCAGCACATCGTAGGGTGCTCTTGACCACACCTCATGGTCCAAATTCATTTTTCCTTTGCGTTTATAGTTAAAGGTACTCGGCTTGGCTCTTTCTTCTCTGGTAACTCTTACAACTTCTTTCCTGATCCTCTTTCATCTTTTTAATGGATATTTCTATTTTTGAAGGTTATCATATTAGATAGAAGATGAATGTTTCCTAGTCACAGTTCTGACCATGCTGTCACTCTGATTACAATTAATTACCAGTAATTAAGAACTGATTTGGAAAGTATTTTTAGTCTTTTTTTTTTTTTGGCCTTGACACAGGGCTTGTGGGATCTTAGTTCCCCGACCAGGGATGGAATCCAGTCCTCTGGCAGTGAAAGTGTGGAGTTCTAATTATTGGACCAGGAGGGAATTCCTTGATTTCTGAAACTTTCCTATGAGCTATCCAGGAGTTAAGGTCCAGGGATATGTTGTGCAGAAAGAACTCCAAAATAGAACTGAGATGTAGCTTTGAATTGTGGAAACTAAAATATGTATGAAAATGTTACAGGTTAGTTTACCTCTCTAGAAAGCAGCTTTCTATTCCAAAGAAGCTGGAATAGATCAAGGTACATCAACTGGAACTCTCCAAATATGTTGTAGGAGTCACATTTTTACTATTCTATGGTCATTTGATAGTAATTTGAGGAAATCTGTATACCCATACTTATATAAATTACTCATTGTAAATGTGTGCTCATGTTGACAACTATTAAAAAGCAAAGATATCACTTTGCCAAAAAGGTCCCTGTAGTCAAGGCTGTGGTATTTCTAGTAGTCATGTATGGATATGAGAGCTAGACTGTAAAGAAGGCAGATTGCCAAAGAATTGATGCTTTCGAACTATGGTGCTGAGGACTCTTGAGAATTCCTTGGACAATTCAGTCCAGTTCAGTTCAATAACTCAGTCATGTCTGACTCTTTGCAATCCCATGGACTGCAGGACGCCAGGCCTCCCTGTCCATCACCAACTCCTGGAGTTTACTCAAACTCATGTCCATTGAGTCAGTGATATCATCCAACCATCTCATCCTCTGTCGTCCCCTTCTCCTCCCACCTTCAATCATTCCTAGCATTAGGGTCTTTTCAAATGAGTCAGTTTTTTGCATCAGGTGGCCAAACTATTGGAGTTTTAGCTTCAGCATCAGTCCTTCCAATTCATATTCAGGACTGATTTCCTTAGGGATGGACTGGTTGGATCTCCTTTCAGTCCAAGGGACTCTCAAGATTCTTCTCCAACACAACAGTTCAAAAGCCTCAATTCTTTGGTACTCAGCCCTCTTTATAGTCCAAATCTCACATCCACACATGACTACTGGAAAAATCATAGTTTTGACTAGACAGACCTTTATTGGAAAAGTAATGTCTCTACTTTTTAATAAGTTGTTTAGGTTGGTCATACCTTTTTTTCCAAGGAGCAAGCCTCTTTCATTTTTTTTTATTTTATTTTTTAACTTTACAGTATTGTATTGATTTTGCCATATATCAACATGAATCCGCCACAGGTATACACGTTGCAGACACCATCTGCAGTGATTTTGGAGTCCCCCAAAATAAAGTCTGTCACTGTTTCCACTGTTTCCCCATCTATTTCCCATGAAGTAATGGGACCAGATGCCACAAGATCTTAGTTTTCTGAATGTTGGGTTATAAGCCAGCTTTTTCACTCTCCTCTTTCACTTTCATCAAGAGGTTCTTTAGTTCTTTGCTTTCTGCCATAAGGATGGTGTCATCTGTATATCTGAGATTATTGATATATCTCCCGGCAATCTTGATTCCAGGTTGTGCTTCATCCAGTCCAGCATTTCTCATGATGTACTCTGCATAGAAGTTAAATAAGCAGAGTTACAATAACAGCATTGACGTATTCCTTTCCCAATTTGGAAGCAGTTTGTTGTTCCATGTCCAGTTCTAACTGTTGCTTCTTGACCTGCATACAGATTTCTCTGGAAGCATGTCAGGTGGTCTGGTACTCCCATCTACTCCAGAATTTTCCATAGTTTGTTGTGATCCACACAGTCAAAGGCTTTGGCATAGTCAGCAAAGGAGAAGTGGATGTTTTTCAGGAAATCTGTTGCTTTTTCTATGATCCAGTGGATGTTGGCAATCTGATCTCTGGTTTCTCTGCCTTTTCTAAATCCAACTTGACCATCTGGAAGTTCTTGGTTCATGTACTGTTGAAGCCAGGCTTTTAGAATTTTGAGCATTACTTTGCTAGCATGTGAGATGAGTGCCATTGTGTGGTAGTTTGAGCATTTTTTGGTATTGTCTTTCTTTGGGATTGGAATGAAAACTGATCTCTTCCAGTCCTGTGGCCACTGCTGAGTTTTCCAAATTTGCTAGCATATTGAGTACAGCACTTTCACAGCATCATCTTCCAGAATTTATAATAGCTCAACTGGAATTGCATCACCTCAACTAGCTTTGTTCGTAGTGATGCTTCCTAAGGCCCACTTGACTTCATATTCTAGGATGTCTGGCTCTAGGTGAGTGATGACACCATTGTGATTATCTGGGTTGTGAAGATCTTTTTTTTTTCTTTGTATAGTTCTTCTGTGTATTCTTGCCACCTCTTCCTAATATCTTCTGCTCCTCTTAGGTCCATACCATTTCTGTCATTTATGGTGCCCATCTTTGCATGAAATGTTCCTTAGGTATCTCCAGTTTTCTTGAAGAGATCTCTAGTCTTTCCCATTCTGCTGTTTTCCTCTATGTATTTGCATTGATCACTGAGGAAGGCTTTCTTATCTCTCCTTGTTATTCTTAGGAACTCTGTATTCAAATGGGTATATCTTTCCTTTTCTCCTTTGCCTTTCACTTCTGTTCTTTTCATAGCTGTTTGTAAGGCCTCCTCAGACAATCAATTTGCCTTTTTGCATTTCTTTTTCTTGTGGATGGTTTTGATCACTGCCTCCTGTATAATATCACGAACCTCTGTCCATAGTTCTCCAGGCACTCTCTCTCTCAGATCTAGTCACTTGAATCTGTTTTTTCACTTCCACTGTATAAGGGATTTGATTTAGGTCATACTGTGGTGCTGGAGAAGACTCTTGAGAGTCCCTTGGACTGCAAGTAGATCCAACCAGTCCATTCTAAAGGAGATCAGTCCTGGGTGTTCTTTGGAAGGAATGATGCTAAAGCTGAAACTCCAATACTTTGGCCACCTGATGCGAAGAATTGAATCATTGGAAAAGTCTCTGATGCTGGGAGGGATAGGGGGCAGAAGGAGAAGGGGACGACAGAGGATGAGATGGCTGGATGGCATGACCGACTCGATGGACATAAGTTTGAGTGAACTCCGGGAGTTGGTGATGGACAGGGAGGCCTGGCGTGCTGCAATTCATGGGGTCACAAAGAGTCACACACGACTGAGCAACTGAACTGAACTGAACTGAATGGTGTAGTGGTTTTCCTTCCTTTTTTGGACAGAAAGGAGATCAAACCAGTGAATCCTAAATGCAATCAGCCATGAATACTCATTGGAAGGACTGATGCTGAAGCTTCAATACTTTGGCCACTTGCTATGAGCAGCAGACTTCTTGGAAAAGATTCTGATGCAGAGAAAGATTGAAAGCAGAAGGAGAGAAGGGTGACAGAGGATGAGGTGGTTGAATGGCATCATTGATTCAATGGATATGAACTTGGGCAAATTCCAGGAAATGGTGGAGGACAGGAAGGCCTAGCATACTGTAGTCCATGGGGTCACAAAGAGTCAGCCAGTAACTGAACAACAATAATTTGATTGACTGCTGTTTTGATGATGATTAATTTAGTAACAGATTGGTTAATATAAAGAGAAAATTAAATGATAGTAAGCAATGAAATAGGAGATATGATATTTTAAAATTATATGAAAATTGAATTCAGGATGCCTGTTATCAACACATCTGGTCTGTTGTACTGTTTCTCTCAGTGTGGCAATGAAATACGTGCATTTTCTAATGGCACCTTTCTTGTTCCTGTTTCTACTGCTGTCCCTTTTCAGTGTACTCTTAAATTAGCATCCAGAAAGATTCTGTTAACATAGAAGGGAAATTAAGTCATTCATTGGCTACAGTGTCTCCAAAATTTTCCCATCATACTCAAAACAAAAATTAAAACTGGTTCATTGATGTATGAGTATTAAGATGGTCACAAATCACTTTTCCTACTGTTCCGCACTTACTGAGCTCCAGCTCTCTTTGCCTTCTTGCTTTTCCTAGGACTGTATCGGGTAAATTACTTCAGGGCCTTTGCATGTTCTGTTTCTTTCCTGGAATACTCTTTGACCAGATGCTCACACAGCTCATTTTCTTTTCTCTTGTGAACTTTTTTCACTGAAGCATTTTCAGCTTTTCAGTAAAGTCTTCTTGATTAGTTTACTTACATTTGGTACGATTTCAAACCTCTGTACAACTCTTCCATGGCTCATTTTTCTCAATAGCTTATTACTTGTCTTTCCCATTGGTAATACAAGGTCCCATGTTTGAATTAAATCTCTGTGAATGGTAGGTATTCTTTTCTAGTTTTTTACTGGTATAATATGTCAGAAACTTAGTATACTATGCCCCCTGTTGTAGGCTGTTAATACTAATTAAATGGGTAAATGTAAAGTAGCTAAAGAAATGTTTAACCTACAGCAAGTAGTTAATATGTTTTTTTCTTATTATTTTTAGGATAAGATTAAAAAGTTGACATTGAACAGACTTTGAGATCTTGAGTCTATGGTCTGAGTCTTTATTTTAGCAAGTTTTCATTGGGAACCCATTGGAATGTTTTAAACTGTGCTTTCAAGAGTTTTATTTGGAAAAGATGGAGCTTTAGAATTGAGTGCATATACTTAGGGAGAACACAGTGTATGGTATGGTAAAATATTAAGGTTCTCAGGTTTAAGGTAGTGGCAAAAGTAAAGGAAATATACCAGGGATGGTATCTTTCAGAGGAGGGATTGATATATTTGGGAGTAAGGAAAAGAAGTACACAACTTAGCCAAAGTTATTATGATGATAATGATGTAATTAAAAAGAGTAGAGACTGAAATGGAAAGTACTTAATACCTTGGTAATGAATTTAATATAAAAAGACATCAAATGGACTGCTGGCTAATATTTTAAAAAGAAATAAGCACTGGGGAGATTGTGGAGAAATCAGAACCCTTGTATACTGTCAGTGGGAATGTAAAATGGTAGAGCAGCTATGTAAAACTGTATGAACATTTTTCAAAAAATCAAAAGTAGAACTACCAACTGATCTAGGAATCCCACTTCTGAGTATATATCCAAAAGATTCAGAATCACGATCTCTAAGAGTTATCTACATGCTCAGGTTCATTGCAGCATTATTCTCAATAGCCAAGCTAGAGAAACAAAGTACCCATTGACAAGTGGATAAATAAAAAAAATATGCACAATGGATATGACTCAGCGTTAAAAAATGAAGAAAATCCTACCACTTGTGACAACACAGAGGATGTTGTCATCCTTATGCTAAGTAAAAGCAGTCAGTTACGGAAGGACAAATAGCACATGAATTCACCTACATGAGTCCATCTAAAACAGTCAACCTCATGGAAGCAGAGAATACCATAGTGATTGTCAAGGGCTCAGAGTAGGGGAAATGAGATGCTGTTATTCAGTGGGTGTCAAGTTTTGATTATGCAAGATGAACAAGTTCTAGAAATCTGCTGTACAACATGGGGCCTGTAGTTAACAATATAGTGATGCCATTTCAGAGTTTATTAAGAGGGGCTAATTTCATGGTAAGTGTTTTGACCACAAAACACAGAAGCAACGCATGTATACAGAATCCAGAAAGATGATGCAGATGAATCTATTTGCAAAGTAGAAATAGAGATGCAGGCAAAGATAATGGACATGCGGACACAGGGCGGGAGGGGAAGAGTGGGACAAATTGAGAGTAGCATTGACATATATACACTGCCATGTGTAAAATAGATATTACTGGCAAGCTGCTGTATATCACAGGGAGCTCAACTTGGTGCTTTGTGATGACCTTGTTGGGTGGGAGGGAGGCTCCAGAAGGAGGGGATATATGTATACATGTAATTGATTAACTTTGTTTTATAGCAGAAACTAACACAACATTGTAAAGCAGTTACACTCCAATAATTAAAAGCAACAACAACAACATGCTCTACACCTTAAATAAAAACACAGAAACAAAATCAAAAACCAAAGGACACAATAGGTTCTGGGAGGTGTTGGATACATCTGCTATATTGATTGTGGAGATGATATCATGGGTATATGTTTTATGTTCAAACTCATCAAATTGTAAAGATTAAATATGTGCAGTTCTTTTTATATAAATCATACTTCAATATAGCTCTTCTAAAAAATGAATGAACAGAAGACATATTTCAGACATGTGCAAGAAGCACTGCAGAGTCAAGAAGAGAAAGTGGGATAAAGTGAAGTGAAGCAAAGTGAAGTCGCTCAGTCGTGTCCACTCTTTGCGATCCCATGGACGCTAGCTACCAGGGGATAAAGTTAACTGAGACTTTTTTTTTTTAGCAGGGGACAGCGTGAGTATGTTTTTTTGACTGTCAGGTATTAATAGTGGAGAGGATGTGATAGAATTAGAAGGCATCCTTTTCCTGAATGAAAAACCCCAAAATTCCCATTCATAATATTTTTTGGTATCAATAGACATATTGAATTTCTATTGGCTTAAAACAACACAGTTGATTACCTTATAGTTCTGGAGTCAGACATCTAAGATGGGTTAGAAGGCTACATTTTTTGCTTACGGCTCTAAGGGAAAAGCTTTTACTTACTGCTCCTTTTTATAATGATATGCAAATATTTTGTACCTTCAGTAATTTGAAAATAATCATTAGCTTTAACCAAGTAATCTACATACTTTGTTAATGAAACTATTTTATAAATGCTATTTAGATTCAACAATTCATTATAATATATCATAGAGAGTGATTCTTGTTGAAAGGAGGGCTGCAGATTAATTTTGCTTGTATGATTTATTTCTTCATATGTACAGCAGGTTTTATTTTTAGCATTCTGTGTTAATACAAAATGGGGGCACACAAACAGAGTAATTTAAATAACTTGAAATTTAGAAGACTTTGCTATTTTTATAAGCATTTCTAATTACTTTTTTTTTTCTCCATATAAAGTTGACAAAAAGCACATTGCCAAACCAGTGGAGAACACATTACTGTGGCTCATAGCATTTAAAAGCATGTCTAGTTGTTCACATCCATGTTTGAAGGTAGAGATGTGTTTTCTAAGCTCATCTGAAAATGTATTCTGTGTAATACTTTCTTTGATTTTAAGAGTCTAACATTTTAAAGCTAGAAACAGAAGAGTAAACAAACACATAGACCAAACATAGAGACAAGGGAACACAGTGTTAGGAGACTGACCATTTACATGACACTCTCCTAGGTTGTAAGCAGTATTGTGGATATTTTATATTTTCTTTTCATTTTCACACTAATCCCTGAAATAACTTTTTAGATCTCCCTCCCCAAAATAGGTATTCGAGAAAGTTAATAACCTGCTTATAACATAATACTCTAAATGCTCATTCAGAACTCAACATTATGTGGCCCTTGGCACAATAGTCTACTTTTTATTAGTAAATTAATTACTACAGGGATAATTTTAAGCTAATGAAAACAATAAAGAAAGCAAAGTGATTTGACTGTCTGGAACTAGGCTAGGTATACGTATTTAAATTATAATAATTCTGTAAGGTTACCACAGAGAGACAACCAAATTTAACTTTGGATGTGTTTTCATCCTGTATTTTTACTGAGGATATATTGCACAATTGAGATTATGTGTTTCTCTTACGTTTAAAAAATTTTATGTTTTAAATACTTCTATTATTATTACATTTTTACAGTAGTTGTATTTAATAAATATATTCAATTTAATCAGGTCACATGCTCTCTCATAAAGTGTAAGAAGGTAAAGTGATAGAAAGGGACTTCCACAATGGCTCAGTGAGTCAAGAATCTGCCTGCAATTCAGGAAACACAGGAGACACGGGTTCAATCCCTGGTCGGGGAAGACCTCCTAGAGAAGGAAATGGTAACCCACTCCAGTATTCTTGCCTGGGAAATCTCATACACAGAGGATCCTGGCGGGCTACAGTCCATAGGGTTGCAAAGACTCAGACATGAATGAGAGAGAGAGAGATGAACATGATGGAAACTATACTATATGAAATAAAATTGCATGCAAATTATACATTAATGTTGCTATAGCAACACTTTTATTAATATAATTTTATGAGTTACATGGTGTTGAGACTGAGAATATTTTACTTCTTCCTTCAGAAATAATCCTGAAAATTATCCTCTGGATAATTTTCAAACTAAAGGATATTAATAAACATTTATAATGTTCAGATTATGTTATAATAGTAATGGCATGTGTGCGTCATTTTTGAAACTTCATGTTGTACATATCAAAATATAACTGCACAGCTTTTTTTCAGTAGTGACATTGCATATACCAATGAATTTAATTTTTGCTGATTAAAAATAAAATGCTGGGCTTTTCATTATTTATTGGCTTATCATGAAAGGCAAATTTATTGGCTTCCTGTTGAAATGAATACTGTTAGAGAGGAAGATTTTATTGCAATAATTTTGTTTGAGCCATTTACCTTTCAGAAAGGCACAAATCAACATTGTTGGGGCTAATGGTTATTGATTTGGAAATAATTCTAACAAGTATGGTTCTTTAAATTCAAGTAAAGGTTTTGCCAACTTAGCTGTTATACAGCGTTGCACATCGCCTGAACCTCTTTTTGTACTTTATCTGGTTTACAGTTCGTATTTCCAGTACAAAGGTGAAGTGTTAAAATGTTAATCTTTTTCATACTGTGCACTTATTCCTTATTAAGTATGTTGTTGCTGATTCATGATAGAGAAGTTGCTGTTATTTGCAAGTTAAAGATACAAACTTCTTTGATAAAAGTAATTTGACCCTCACTTTCTCAGCTCTGTCTAACACACTGTCATATTTCTCAATTGTTTAAATAAATTGGTTATTGGAAATTGATTGAAGATGTAAAAGCCTTATTCAGTTATTTTTAGGACCTGTTTTAGGCTTATTTTGAGATAATATCTATTTATTTGCTAACATCTATTAAATTTTTAAGTCATTGTTATTGCCTTGATACTGTAATTCACTGAAGTTCACAAACTTTTAATGCCATTAAGAATTTCTTCCATCTAAGTTTTTAAATTATTTTCTGTGTGTGAAAACTGTTCTACAGCACATCTGATTCATATAACTCATATTCTTTTTCTGACCTTCAAGCTATCACCTTGCTGCTCCTTATTTTAAACTTTTTTCTTTTCCATTCTAAGATACATTTCTCAATATTTTCCTCCATGTCCTGATACAGTTATGTGAACTGTCAGTTCTGTTTGTGTTTTCTTTTCATCTGATTTTTATTTTATTATTGCAATTCTAGTCCCCTTGAAGTCCTCCCTTCTCCCATCCATCTTCCCCTTAATCACATCTGTTTCTCTCTCTGGCTTCTTTTCTCCCAGGAGTGCTCTTTTAAAGAGTCCGTGTCATCTTGCATACTTCTCTGATATTGCTGGCACAGTACTGAAATTTCCTTCTTGTGTTAGAAAGAAACACCCTGTCTAAGGATGACTTTCTAATGCTATCATCCTTGAAGCTTCTGGATTTAGTTTTCCTTGATCTGTGATATATTATGCAGCTCCTCTGTCATTTTCACATGGCGAATCTTTAAGTTCTAAAAAGACTGGATGCTTACAGATATTTCTATCATACATGCTGTAGCCGTTCCTTTCTCATATGTATAGCAAGAAGGTAGTCTATTTTGCAGATTTTCTAGAACAAATTTTCTCTCAGTCATTTCTTAGCGGTGCATAGTTGGCAAGTTATCATAAACCATTGAATGGTTCCTTGACAATCTGAATTAAAAATATGTGTGACTCTCTAAAGTCCCCATAATAATGTAATTTTTACTGAGGTATAATTAGCATATAACATTATATTGACTTCAGGTATACAACAGCATGATTCACCAGGATAAGTCCAGTTAACCCCCATTGCCATACATAATTGCATTTTTTTTCTTGTGTAGAGGACTTTTAAAATGTACTCTTCTTAACAACTTTTAAATATATGATACAGTTGTGGTGGCATTAGTGGTAAAGAACCTGCTTGTCAGTTCAGAGATGTAAGAGATGTGAGTTTGATTCCTGGGTCGGGAAGACCCACTGGAGGAGGAAATGGCAACCCACACCATAATTCTTGCCTGGAGAAGTCCACGGACAGAGAAGCCTGGTGGGCTACAGTCCAGGGGGTGGCAAAGAGTTGGGCACAGCTGAAGTGACTTAGCATGTATGAAGACATTCTAAATTATAGTCACCATGCTCTGCATTATTTCCTTCAGACTTATTTATTTTATAATTGGAAATGTGTACCTTTTGACTTCCTTCTCTCATTTTGCCCCCAATCGTCCAGCCCTCTAGAAATTATCAGCCTATTTTCTGTATCTATGAGTTTGGCTTTGTTTGTCTTTTACATTCCACATATAAATGAAATCACATTTGACACTTGTCTTCCTCTGCCTTCAGAGTTATCCATGTTGTTTCAAATGACAAGATTTTTTTCTTTTTATGGCTGAATAATATCCCATTGCCTGTCTGTTTCATGTCTTCTTTATCCAGTCATCTATTGATGGGTATTTAGAACAACAGGGAAAGGATTGTGTCTTCAGTATGTGGGGTTGGGAAAATTGGATAGTCATATATAAAATAAAGTCATACTATAATAAAAATTAACTCAAATGGAGTAAAAACTTGAATGTAAGACCTCTAATAATACAATTCTGACAATATTGATCCCCTACTCTCCCTGACTATATTGTTCTTCATACAAAAACTCTGCCTTCCATTTTAAAATGCTCTTCTGCCAACATCAGGTTGTTTTCTAAGCTATGAAATCTCTGAATGGATATAGAAAGGCTAGGAAATGGCAGTACTTATGATTTTGAGTGACTAGAAAATAATAACCATGAATGTATTTTGTGTTGGCCTCAATACTTTGACTGTGTAACAGCACATTCCAGAATACAGTGAATATGTACAGTACAATTTAAGATCAAGTTTAAGACTCAAGTATGTTACATGTACGCAAGTTGTCTTTCATGGAAAAAGGCAGGAGCCACATATGTAAAATCTGTAATAAACTGGATTTATTTATCTGGATTTATAATCCAAACAACAGATTTCACTATACCTACTAAAAAATGAAAATGCTGTATATGGAATGCTTACCAACCAAGAAGCTAAATATAACAATATTCAGGGTGCAGATCTATAAAAGGACAGGTTGTGAGCAACACTGAAACTAGGTTAACACAAACTGACTCCACATTGTTCAAAAGTGGATGACAGTAATACAAATTGATAAAATTATTTTTAGAGACATGAAAACTGCCATAATAATACTAATAAATAAGATCTTTATGTCTGGCACAAGTGGCAAGAGCTATATGTGCATATGCTTTGTTTCTTGGTTGGAAAAGTTGAGAGCAATACATGAATTCAAAAGTTTGACAAATTCATTCATGAATAGGAAAATATCAAAAGGCAATATTTCATTCTTTTTTAATGATTTTATCTTTAAAATGTTTTAAGTTATGTTGTATTGGATGCATAAATATAAAGTATAAATAAAACTTAAGTTGAAAGAATTGGCAATATTTTTCTTGTCAACTTACCAAATATGTAAAAGTACAATAAATTTTTGCATGGTAAGAGTCATTGATCTATCTGATGCCAGTTTATAATATTTATGGAGGGAAAATTTTACACTATTAAATAGAAGATTTAAATATTTATTATGTTTGGTCAGTGCTCTGTCACAAAGAACTCAAGTCAAGGCAGTGAATTTAGATGCCTTAGCAAAATGCTGGTCTTACTACAGAAATGTGGAATAATTTGTCGATTTTGTTGATGACAGTGAATTGAAACAAACATTCCCATTGTAAAAGGGAAAAATTCAGCATTCAGAAATGAAGAGGTCAACCCCCACACAAGAGTATGAAGCAACATTTAACCCGTTGTGACTAGATTTGGTGCTCTAAGGACACCCCATCCAGGGTCATGATGCCTCAGATCCCACCTTTCAGAGAGCTGGAACTGACCAAAGTGTAAAGAGTTGCTCATCTGAAAAACCAATATGATGGGCTGCTGCTGCTGCTGCTAAGTCACTTCAGTTGTGTCCGACTCTGTGCAACCCCACAGACGGCAGCCCACCAGGCTCCCCGGTCCCTGGGATTCTCCAGGCAAGAACACTGGAGTGGGTTGCCATTTCCTTCTCCAATGCATGAAAGTGAAAAGTGAAAGTGAAATCGCTCAGTCGTGTCCGACTCTTAGTGACCCCATGGACTGCAGCCTACCAGGCTCCTCCATCCATGGGATTTCCCAGGCAAGAGTACTGGAGTGGGGTGCCATTGCCTTCTCTGATATGATGGGCTAGTGGTCTAGAAAATCTCCTTCTCTCCCTTCCAGAGAGAAGACAATAGAAACGTGCTGCCTACCTGAGCCACAGTTGAAAATTGGTCACTTTTCCAAAGCCAGATTAAAAACCTCTAATGAATGTTTCAAAACACAAAGTAATACATTGAAAAGGGTAATGCTCTAGTAGTTTAAGTTTTTCTATGAAAGTTAGTTTTTACAAATGATGTATGTCAAAAAGATTTTTAATATCAAAAGCTATTTGTCAAAAATGGCAAACCTAAAATACAAGCTTAACTAAAAATACTCAAAATGCTCTTTAGTTTTTGAATGAGTTTCAAGAATTTAAATTAATTTTTTCCCGCATCGCACTTCCTCAGCACTGGACTTCAGCTCTTATTTCTGAAGACTAGACTTAGAATTTGTGTTATTTATGGTGGGGTATAAATCACTCATAAATTCTAGAAATCCTACAGGTGCTCTGGTTTTCACTGTGTTTCTAGTCGCCGATCATATCGGGGAATGTTTATAGTGAATTTGCAGCATATGTTCTGAATGTGTCATTTTTCATGTTGATTCCTCTACAGCAGGTGTCATTTTTCAGTGACAGTTAGTTTTATGGTTTCTGAAGGCTTAAATAATTTAATAATATAGGATCTAATTTTCCGGTGTCTTTTCTGAGATTCATAAAAAACCTGAGCAATATGATCTTCCAGTTATAGATTATTTAATATATTCAAAATGTATCCATCTCTATACTGACAATCACTTGTTAACTTGATTCGGAGAAGAGCAAAAGCACGCATTCACTTTTATCACCCTGGTCACAGTTAAGGTTTGCATGCATAGTTCTAAACTTCACACATTGTCTTAGTTAATTCTCAGATAACACCATGGGTTAAGTACTGCTATGATTTTCACTGTGCAGATTAGAAGGCTCAGATGTAAAACTGTTAACTAACTCACCCCAGGCCACAGGAATTATCAGGGCTGGGACATAAATCCAGTCATCTGATAAGATGTCAGGGCTACCTTGGGAAATGTGGACAGGAAAATCGGTGCTGGATAGATAATTCATTGAATAGTCAGAAAGAGATAAAGGGCAAAATGGCTTTTAAAATTGGGAAGAATAAGGAAATCATGTAGAAAACATCCATGAAAAAAACACAAATGAGTAACAAAAGTAGGAACTGAGACTTTATGGAATTTAATATTGGGAACCCCTTTTGACTCTTTCACAAACTACCTTGTGCGTTTTTCAGATGAGGAAACTGAAGCTCAGGGAAGTTAAACAATTTGTCTGAGGACTCTGAATGTATCGATACTACTGCCAGGATTAAACCTACATACTGTGGGACTGACATATACACACTGCTATATATAAAACAGATAGCTAATAAGAACCCACTGTATAGCACAGGAAACTCTACTCAATATTCTGTAATGACCTATATGGGAATAGAATGCTTTAAAGAGTGGATATATATGTATATATATAAATGCTTTAAAGAGTGGATATATATGTGTATGCTGCTGCTGCTAAGTCGCTTCAGTCGTGTCCGACTCTGTGCGACCCCATAGACGGCAGCCCACGAGGCTCCCCTGTCCCTGGGATTCTCCAGGCAAGAACACTGGAGTGGGTGGTCATTTCCTTCTCCAATGCATGAAAGTGAAAAGTGAAAGTGAAGTCGCTGAGTTTTGTCCGACTCTTAGCGACCCCATTAACTGTGGCCCATCTGGCTCCTCCGTCCATGGGATTTTCCAGGCAAGAGTGCTGGAGTAGGTTGCCACTGCCTTCTCCAATATATGTGTGTGATTCACTTTTCTGTAGATCAGAAACTAACACAGCATTGTAAATCAACTATTTCAAATAAAAAGTAATTACAAAACCCTACATATCATGTTAGCGACTATATGTCTATAGAAAGTTCTCAAAAATTATGCATTTTTAAAAAGAGTGTAATAGCTATTGTTTGTAAGTCTGAGTAACATATCTTGTAGTTGATTCTTACTTTGTAAAAATTTCACTACTTTGAACTCAGAATTGGTGATTATGATGGTAGTACTTTCTTTTCTTGAAACTAATTTAATTCTGTGTGTGTTTGAATATTCAGTATAATTACCATTGTGTGGAATTTTGGATTAATCTGATACTTTACGCTCGGAAATGACATCTAAATGTTAGCTCAAGTTTTAGAAACAATTTTTTAAAATTATTAAATCTTTTGTCTTATAAACAATCAATATTTTTTCTTTAATGACTTTAGCATTTGCCTTGTAATGGAATTTCATATTTTATTATGTTTAAGCAAGCTAGAAACATCTCTCATTTTGATTATTGGAAAACTGAACTTTTTTTTATGATTGTAAATCTAGCAGTATCTAAGATGCTAAAGATGACATTACTTAAAAAATATTCTGCATATTTATATCAGCATCTTAGATTTTACTGTCTTTAACACTTTACATGGTTCAAACCTAAAAGTCAAGATACCATTGAATAAATAAAAAGCTAAATGTTTAGGTGGTTTATTTCTCCGATTATGAAATGTGAAGTTATCTGCATTATTTTTGACATAAAAACCAAACAAAGAGACAAATTAGACATATATTCTGAAAATTTATGTTCTCCAAATTCTACAAACCACATACACACACAAACTTTTGTTCTGAGTCTTCATATGTTTATTAAATCATAAAAGCAAGGACATAAAAACTTACAAAATTTTAGATAAATGCTGTCATAAGCAACTTACATTTTTTAAAATGCAGTAATGTGCATATTCTGATTTAAATGAAGAACGAGTTGTTTTTGTGGTTAACACGTGAAGACATAATAAAAATGTGTATATTTTTCAAAATGTCTTAGAACCATTATATCATTATTCAAAAGTTTTATGTGACTATTTTAACAAATATTACCTTTAATAGTTCAGTGTATAAAATGATAAGCGAATTACACAGTAAGAAAATTCTTGTTGAAGCAACTTTTTAAAATAATAATCGTGTTTAAAAAGTATTTTCATTACACTTACCAAGAAAGTGATAGTTGTTCAGTCCTGTCTGACTCTTTGCGACCCCATGGACTCTACAGTGCATGGAGAATTCTCCAGGCCAGAATACTGGAGTGGGTAGCCTTTTCCTTCTCCAGGGGATCTTCCCAACCCAGTGATTAAACCCAGGTCTCCTGCATTGTAGGCAGATTCTTTACCAGCTGAGCCACAAGGGAAGCCCAAGAATACTGGAGTGGGTAGCCTATCCCTTCTCCAGTGGGTCTTCCAACCCAGGAAGCAAACCAGGGTCTTCTGCATTGCAGGTGGATTCATTACCAACTGAGCTATCAGGGAAGCCCCCACTTATCATGACTTTCCATTCTTTCTAATATTTTCCAGATATAATATTTAAATAAATGTCATTTAAAGTGCCAATATTTACATAACTACATTGCCATACTTTATTCTAAGTTCTTAAATAACAAACAATATATTAAGATAAAATATAGAACACTATAAATAAGTATATATGTATATTGAAAGCCTCTTCATCTACTCTTATTATGTGGCTCAGTTGGTAAAGAATCCGCCTGCACTATAGGAGACCTGAGTTCGAACCCTGGGTTGGGAAGATCCCCTGGAGAAGGAAATGGCAACCACTCCAGTATACTTGCCTGGAGAATCCCATGGGCCGAGGAACCTGGTGGGCTACAGTCCATGACATCAAAAAGAGTTGGCCACAACTTAGCTACTAAAGCACCACCACCAGAAGAAATTCTGGTTTCATGTTTTATATGTATATATTATATTCACAGTGGGGAAAAAGCAAAGACAAAAATATCTTTCCTTATGAATCCTACATTCTATTAAGGGTAACCAATGGGTCTTCCTCAGTGGCTTTAATGGTAAAGAATCTGCCTACAACGTAGAAGCCACAGGAGATGTGGGTTCAATCCCTGGTTTTAGAATATCACCTGGAGGAGGCCATGGAAACTGACTTCAGTATTCTTGCCTGGAGAATCCCATGGACAAAGGTGCCTGGTGGGCTTCCGTCCATAGGGTCCCAAGGAGTCAGACATGACTGAAATGAATTAGCATGCACATATGCACAGTAACCAATGAGTAAATCAGTTCAGTTGCTCAGTCATGTCCAACTCTCTGTGACTGCATGGACTGCAGCATGCCAGGCTTCCCTGTCCATCACTAACTCCAAGAGCTTGCTCAAACTCATGTCCATTGAGTCAGTGATGACATCCAACAATCTCATCCTCTGTCATCACCTGCATCAGGGTCTTTTCCAGTGAGTCAGTTCTTCGCATCAGTGGCCAAAATATTGGAGTTTCAGCTTCAGCATCAGTCCTTCCAATGAATATTCAGGATTGATTTCCTTTAGGATTGACTGGTATGATCTCCTTGCAGTCCAAGGGACTCTCAAGAGTCTTCTCCAATACCACAGTTCAAAAGCACCAATTCTTCAGCGCTTAGCTTTCTTTATGGTTCAACTCTCACATATGTACATGGCTACTGGGAAGACCATAACTTTGACTAGATGGACTTTTGTTGAGAAAGTAACGTCTTTGCTTTTTAATACTCTGTCTAGGTTTGTCATAGCTTTTCTTCCATGGAGCAAGCATCTTTTATTTCATGACTGCAGTCACCACCTGCAGTGATTTTGGAGCCCAAGAAAGTAAAGAGTGTCACTGTTTCCATTGTTTTCCATCTATTTGCCATGAAATAATGGGACAAGATGCCATGATCTTAGTTTTTTGAATGTTCAATTTTAAGCCAGCTTTTTCACTCTCCTCTTTCACTTTCATCAAGAGTCTCTTTAGTTCCTCTTCACTTTCTGCCGTAAGTGGTATCATCTGAAGTTATTGATATTTCTCCTGGAAATGTTGATTCCAACTTGTGCTTCATCCAGCCTGGTATTTCACATGATGTACTCTGCATATATAGGAATTCCCTGGTGGCTCAGACGGTAAAAGTGTCTGCCTGCAGTGCGGGAGATCCGGGTTCGATCCCCGGGCCAGGAAGATCCCCTGGAGAAGGAAATGGCAACCCATTCCAGTACTCTTGCCTAGAAATTCTATGGATGGAGGAGCCTGGTGGGGTACAGTCCATGGGGTCACAAAGAGTCGGACATGACTGAGCAACTTCACTTCACTTTACTCTGCATGTAAGTTAAATAAGCAGGGTGCTAACATTCAGCCTTGATATACATGTTAATCAATTTTGGAACAGTCTGTTTTTACATGTACAATTCTAACTGTTGCTTCTTGACCTGCATACAAGGAGGTAGGTAAGGTGGTCTGGTATTCCCATGTCTTTAGGAATATTCCCGAGTTTGTTGTGATCCACACAGTTAAAGGCTTTGGCATAGTCAATAAAGTAGAAGTAGATATTTTTCTGGAACTCTTGCTTTTTCAATGATCCAGTGGATGTTGGCAATTTGATTGCTGGATTCTCTGCCTTTTCTAAATCCAGCCTGACTATCTTGAAGTTCTTGTTTCACATACTGTTGTAGCCTAGCTTGGAGAATTTTTAGCATTAATTTACTAGCGTGTGAGATGAGTGCAATTGTGTAGTAGTTTGAATATTTTTGGCATTGCCTTTTGTTGGGATTGGAATGAAAACGGACCCTTTCCAGTCCTGTGCCCACTGCTGAGTTTTCCAAATTTGATGGCATATTGAATGCAGCATCATCTTTTAGGATTTGAAATAGCTCAGCTGGAATTCCATCACCTCCACTAGCTTTGTTCATAGTGATGTTTCCTAAGCCTCACTTGACTTCGCACTCCAGGATGTCTGGCTCTAGATGAGGAGTCACACCATCGTGGTTATCTGGGTCATTGAAATCTTTTTTGTATAGTTCTTCTGTGTATTCTTGCCACCTCTACTTAATATCTTCTGCTTCTGTTAGGTCTATTCCATTTCTGTCTTTTATTGTGCCCATTTTGCATGAAATATTTTCTTGAAGAGACCTCTAGTCTTCCCCATTCTGTTGTTTTCTTCTATTTTTTCGCATTGATAACTTAGGAAGATTTTCTTATCTGTCCTTGATATTCTTTGGAATTCTGCATTCAGATGGGTATATTGTCCCTGATCAGGGATAGAACCTAGGCCACCTGCATTGGGAGTGCAGAATCTTAGGTGGTCCCATGCCTAGGGTATAGGCATGTATGTGTGTGTTGGAGTCAGGTTTTGAAATTTAACTGGATGGTCAGAAAAGAATTCATTAAGAAATCATATAGAAATTGAAGTGAAGAAGTGAAGTCGCTCAGTCATTTCCAACTCTTTGCGACCCCGTGGACTGTAGCCCACCAGGCTCCTCCATCCATGGGATTTTCCAGGCAAGAATACTGGAGTGGGTTGCCATTTCCTTCTCCAGGATAGAAATTGAAAAAGTTTTATATCATACCTCCACTTTGTTCTTAGAGATACATTAGTTAACTTACTGGCAACCATATTCATTAATCCAGCCACACATGATAATCTACCCAAAGTAAGTAATACTTGTATATACATTTATATAGTGATGCATGTCAATTATTTTTCAATAGAAGTGGAGAAAAAAGTGGAGAGAAGTTTGGGATGTATATCAATTGCTTATTATTTTCAAGAAGTAAATATTTAATTTCATCTCACAGTTTGAATGTAGAAGTATTTTGTGGGGTTGGGTGTTTTTAGGAAATGTGTGTTGACCCCAATATGGGACTAAAATTCAGTGTATCATCAAAAGAAGTAAAGTATTATCTCAATAGCCTACATAGTTTTGCTTGTGTTACGCCTCCAAGCATCTTTCTGATGCAATTCATCTTTTAGTCCTGCCAAGCTTGACTCTCAGGTGTCTTATTCTATTCAAAATATCAGTGTTCTGCTCAGAAATCTCTTTGTGACCCACACTTTTATATGAATAGAAATGTCAAGAAAACATTAGAATTCTAGTCATTTCTCATAAGAATTTTGAAAATAAAATATAAACATTACTCAACAATATTTAAAATGTTGTGAAAACCTTGCAGGCTGTTGTGATAGTCACAATGCACAGAAACATCAAATGGAGCAGATCAGTCTATAAGAATCCTAAAGAGACTGTAGAAAGTTTTCTGTGAGGATCAGTTGAGAGTATGAGAACTTAGACTTTCTGCAAAATACAAAGGCTACAGAATATGGGCATAGTGATTTTAGGCATCATGATATCTTAATGATTAGAACATCCCCTTTATGGTGTGGGAAGTCTAAACAGAACAAAATGATATTTATTTATGTAATCACATATGCAACTAATTTCAAGAAATAGAGGTCAAATTTATACCATGCAGAATCAGTTACTTTTCATAAATATCACATATTAATATAGTCATATGATCTCCTCTAGTCTGACATATATACATACACACATATATATGTATACAAATATGAGTGAATATGACTCCTCAGCCAGTCAGTCATATATGATTCTTTGTGACCCCATTAGAATGTAGACTCCTCTGTCCAAAGAATTTTCCAGACAAGAATACTGGAGTCGGTTGCAATTTCCTCCTCTAGGGGATCTTCCCTACCCAGGGGTTGAACCTGTGTCCTTTGAGTCTCCGGCACTGGCAGGCAGATTCTTTACCACTGCGCCCACTGGAAGGCCCTGTATATATACAGTAATGATATGTTTCTACACAAGATTGAATCAAATCATGTATAGGTTCATTTTCAGTATCACCTAAAACATACATCTTCAACAGTTCATCCATCACAGATTGTTGAAAGAATCTGCTAAAAATCAGGGTTTCCTTAAAAGTTTCATTGCCCTTCATACCACTTCTTATTCAAGTATCCTTTACTGTAAGGGAAAAAAAATCTTGTTTAAGTACCCTTTACTATAGACTACTCAGTACTGTAATATTTCAATTGCATCCAGTCCACAAAACAAGACATGTTTGATGAAAAAATTCACAACTGTTAGGAGTGCATATGAAAGAAATCTAGTAATTAGCAGTTTATTGGATTGCAGTATAAATTTTTTATTTTTAATTGCAGTTAGCCTTAGGTGAAAGGTTCGTGCAGTTGTCAGTAGAATAGCTGGTACCAAGATGATATTTGTGTCATCCTTTTCCTACTAAGTGATAATCATGCAACTATTCTATTTGCTAACGTCTCAAGGGCAAGACACTATTCCCTCTTCACTCAAGAGGTTGCACCAAAAAGCTTGTTCTGACCTCTTTCTGGTAACTAAAATTGAAACCTTTACGTGGTGGAAGAACTAAAATTCCTATGCAAATATGTCTTTTGCTAAAACTGTTGTTCTAGCTTGGCAGTCTATAAAATCTCAACGACCTGTGCTGGGCCTTTGAATGAGATAGCTGCTGTTACCTGGGTGACAGGACATACGATGTTTCACTGTTAAAGAATAATAATAATTTTGCTACCAAAATGATGGTTTGATGACCTTTTCTACAGTTGGGGGACCAAAGTGGCTATTTTGCTAAATAGAAATTTGTCAAAACTTAACACTTCATTGAAATTGTGTAGGTAATTCATATGTTGCTTCCCTGGTGGCTCAGTGGTAAAGAATCCTCCTGCCAATTCAGGAGACATGGGTTGGATCCCTGGGCTGGGAAGATCCCCTGGAGAAGGAAATGACAGTCCATTCTAGTATTCTTGCCTGGGAAATCCCACGGACAGAAGAGCCTGGTGGGCTATAGTCCATGGGGTCACAAGAGAGTTGGACATAATTTAGTGATTAAACACCAATAACAATAATTCATTTATTAATTAGAAATAGTTGATCAGTTTGGTTAATCTAGGATTACAAACGGATAACACCATTTGATTTTATCCTGCTTTCATGTGGAAGGGCTTCCCTGTGTCTCAGATGATAATGAATCTGCCTGCATTTTAGGAGACAAGAGTTCAATCCCTGGGTTGAGAAGATCCCTTAGAAAAGGAAATCGCAACTCTCTCCAGCATTCTTGCCTGGAGAATCTCGTGGACAGAGGAGCCTGGCTGGCCACAGTCCATGGGGTTGCAAAGAGTCAGACACGACAGAGTGACTAACACTTCCAGTCTCATGTGGAAGGTGAAAATTCTGATCTAACTGCATGTGCTACTAAAGCTTTTCTTTTCTCTTTGGGAAGTCAGTTACTGCATCCTTCCAAGCTCTGATCATCTCTAACCTTTCTCACATGTGTCTTATACACCTGTTCAAGATGTACAGTTAGAGCTGGTAACACAAAGACTGTTGAGTGAGTGTGACATGTTGAGACAATTGAAAGCATCATGGTGGCCAAATGATTGACAGAGAGGTCAACTCCATGGATTGGAGAATTCTTAGAGCTCTGTTGTGTGCCCATCATTACTTCAAGACACTGACACATGCTTCTTCTAGAAAAGCTTTAGTTGTTAAGACATTACCACCTGCAAAGCCATCTGTGTGCTTATTGAAGCTTATTTAAGATTCATATATAGATTCATTATAAAAATTTACTTTGGCCCCCAAATTTGGTTTGCTTGCAAACACATTATGCAAACACATTATACCAACACAGCTGATATTTGTAAAACCTCTCAAGAGAAACAGCTTATTTCAAAAGTCAGAATGCTTTCAAGTGACATTTGCATATTGACCTGGAAAATTTTTTTCTAAATAGGCAATTTTTTTTCCTTGTAGCTCACAATTGGCCTATACCCCAGTACTTTGCATTAACTTTCTGTGTTTTGTGACCATTTTTCTCTTTCCTAGTTTCTTTGGAGCCTAAAATGTGTGTGTGTGTAAATGTATGTATACACATACTTTTTAAGATTTAAGGCTCATACAGGGAAAATATGAAAATCTGTTTTTGTGTATATGTGCATGTATGTGTGTGTTGCTGCTACTGCTAAGTCACTTCAGTCGTGTCCGACTCTGTGCGACCCCACAGATGGCAGCCCACCAAGCTCCCCCATCCCTGGGATTCTCCAGGCAATAACACTGGACTGGGTTGCCATTTCCTTCTCCAGTGCATGAAAGTGAAAAGTGAAAGGGAAGTCGCTCAGTCGTGTCCGACTCTTAGCGACCCCGTGGACTGCAGCCTACCAGGCTCCTCCGTCCATGGGATTTTCCAGGCAAGAGTACTGGAGTAGGGTGCCATTGCCTTCTCCGTGTGTGTGTGTAGGGTTTGCCATCTTTGTTCGCTTAGCATCAGATATCAAAATTTCATAAAAGTTATTTCTACATACAGTTTTATTTCAAATATCCATTCATTATGATAAAATATTTTTGAAGCTACGTTTGGATGAAATAGTCATAAGTACTTGTATTACTAATCTTCAAACTCAATTATAAATATTGGTAAACACATTGTTATAACCAATGATTTAAACTTAAAATTCATATAAATTTTATATTTTGTCTCTTTGGAACAAAAATAATCAAAAGGAACCTACTGGGTTTAGTTGTCTCTATTAATTCAATAAGAAATTGGTGAGTATGTAATGACTGAATTTTTATTTCTGAAAATTAGTTTCAGTTTTGAGATGAATTTTAACTTTTTAAATATAATGCTGTCAAAACATGGTTTTATTCCTTTTTTCCTTTGATCATAAAGGAACTCAAGTAATTAGAATTTTCTAATATTTGAAGTTTCACTAAAGGATGGATGTTGATTTTAAAATTTCCTTTTTTTCTTAGATGAGCTAAATAGTCCATAGCTTACAGATGGGTACTACCATGGAAAATATAGAATAATTCTAATTTTTTCATGAGAGTTCTTTAATACCAGGGTCTTGGATATTTTACAAAAATGAAATGATTTGTATTTAAAAAATTAATATTATATAATTTTTTACAGAAAAAATAGACTATCAGAGGTACATTTTGAATAAGGATACATTATGCCTTGGCTTGGGTTTGGCAGCGATATAATGAGTATGTTAGAGGTACCATTTTCTCCTTGTCAAACCATAGCTGAGTTGTGAAACTACAGGATGCACAGGATCACAGGGAGGCTGATCTCACCCTAGGTTTGAAGGCTCAAGTTAAAGTAGCGTAAGTATTGGCTGGCAGGTGGAAGGCAGATGAGAACCTCAGAGGGACTCACACTGAGTCTTGATCATTCTTGCCCATATCTGTTCAGTTAGCCTCAAATACTATTCATCTCATACCTACCACAGTCCCTCTCAAAAGAATTCCAGACAAACCACTTAGGTTAAAAGAATTGGGTAATCAATAAATTGTTCACTTGCTAAGTCGTGCCTGTTGTCTTTGCAACCCTGTGGACTGAAGCATGCTAGGCTCCTGTGTCATTTACTATCTCCCTGATTTGCTCAAATTCATGTACACTGAGTTGATTATGCTATATAATCATCTTATCTTCTGCCTGTCCCTTCTCCTTTTGCCTTCAGTCCTTCCCAGCATCAGGGTCTTTTCAAATGCATTGGATAAGTTCAGTTCTTTTTGTTGTTGTTATTTATTTTTTATTTTGTAGATTTTGGGTAAAAAAAAAAGCAAACAGCTATATTTAATTTTAGAATGAGTTATGCCTAAGGCTTTAGTTTTTAAAGTTTTAAAGGTGACTAGTTTCATTCTAAGGGATATATGAAAAGATACTGAATAATATTTTCAGGGAAATGCAATTCAAAATTGCAACGATTTACTAGGATGATTCATCAAAAAAGAAAAGATAACAAATGGTGAGGATGTGGAGAAATTGGAGGGTTTGTATACTGTTGGTTAAAATGATGCAGAAATTAGAGGAAAGTGTGAAGATTCCTCAGAAAAATTAAAAATATAACTGCCATTGGATCCAGCAATCCCACTTTAGTTATATGTCCAAAGGAAATGAAGTCAGGATTTCAAGGATCCCATGGTCACTGCAACATTATTTACAATAGCCGAGATATCAAAACAATTTACACGTCTACCAACAGATGAATGGATAAAGAAAATGCAGTATTTATATACATATGATGGAATATTATTCAATCTTAAAAAATAAGAAGAGCCTGTCATCTGGACAACATAGACAAAATTGGAGGATATTATGCTACATGAAAGGACAAATACTGAATTTCTAGGTTGTTTTGTCATGAAGAACAGAGCAGAATATTTAGGAAGTGTTCAGATAAATGTGCAAGGAAAAGGAAAATAAAAATTCGCTTAAGAAAGAATGAATGTAAGATACAGGGAAGAGAATTTATATAGGGCATAAAATGTGTAAGCTATACTAGGTGACAAAAGCAGTGTGATGTTGAGTGATATTTTAATTTTAAAAAAGAATGAGAATGCACGATACTGGATGCTTGGGGCTGGTGCACTGGGACGACCCAGAGGGATGGTATGGGGAGGGAGGAGGGAGGAGGGTTCAGGATGGGGAACACATGTATACCTGTGGTGGATTCATTTTGATATTTGGCAAAACTAATACAATTATGTAAAGTTTAAAAATAAAATAAAATTAATTAAAAAAAAAGAATGAGAAAATAATTGTGTATAAGAACATGATAAAATATAATATTTTTAATCAACTTTTTATCATCATCAACCAGATTTTGTTTAGAGTTTTTTTATGGTAAATAGGTATACTATTTAAAAGAGTTGCCATTTTACATGAAAAAAGATTGTTATTGATAAGAGTTGATGACTGCAGCTCCCATTCAAGTCATACTGTAAGAAATGTGCAGTATAATTAACGATATTATATACACTAATACCCAAAGCCCATAAGCAGTGAGTGTCAGGGGAAGGGGCTGAATACTTAGAAAATGTTGATATATTTGTTAATATGATGTTTTAGGACTGTGCGGTGTGTGTGTGCTTAGTTGCTCAGTGGTGTCAGACTCTCTGCGGCCCCATGGACTGTGGCCCACCAGACTCCTCTGTCTGTGGAATTTTCCAGCAAGAATACTGGAGTGGGTTGCCATTTCCTTCTCCAGGGTATTTTCCTGATCCAGAGATCCAACCCGCATCTCTTGCATCTCCTGCATTGGCAGGCAGATTCATTACTAATAGGGCCACCTGGGAAGCCCTCAGGCAATGTATAGGGAGGACTGAAAGTCCTTAGCCTAGGAACTAGACACCCAGTGGAGGGACTGATTGCAATTCTGCATTATTCCGAAGGTGTTGCACTTTCCACTTAGTTCTCTAAAGTCAGAGAAGAAACTTCTGTTTTACACTATATATTTCATCCAGGTGTCTTTCAATGGGGGCTTCCCAGGTGGCTCAGTATGAAGATAAGCAGTGCAGAATGCCAATGCAGAAGATGCCGTTTTTTTTTTTTTTTTAGTTTCATTTTTTTATTTTTATTTTTTTTATTTTTTATTTTTTTTCTAATTTTATTTTATTTTTAAACTTTACATAATTGTATGCCGGTTTGATTCCTGAATGGGAAAGATACTGGAGAAGGAAATGGCAACCCACTCCAGTATTCTTGCCTGGTGGGCTACAGTCCACAGAGTTGCAATAAGTATATGGTGCCTTATCTCATATTAAAATAACTTTTGCATTTATAATGAGAACAATTTATCTTTTTCAATATTCTGTGTTTCTGTATTGCTTGCTACTCAAATCCTTCTTCTTTAACTTTAGAGAAAGGCCAATTACATAGCACTAAAATGAAAACCAAAAGACAAAAATACAGGCTACAGGAAGGGCTGAATAAATTTTTATAAAACCTAATAAAACTTAGGTAAATTTTTGATAGATAACTTCTAGAAACTATTATAACACAAATATTATATCAGTAATAAGTTGAATTAATACATATTTATATGTTGCTGAAAAGGATTTTAAAGTAAATATCAGTAGACAATTAAGCATATTGTGTTGATCAGGTATACTTGAACTAAAGAAGAGTTCTGTCAAAGTCCTTAATATATATTTAAAGTAAAACAAATGCACAGAGTATGGAATTCTACACTCAATTTTTTAAAGGAAAATTAAACTCAATGTAATTTTGCTGTACAGCCATATCTCATAACAAATTATCTTTTTAAAAGTCAATAAATATGTATATCTAATAATATAAACATTGAGGGCAAAAGAGAAGAAAGTGGCAAAGGATGAGATGGTTAGATAGCATTACTGACTCAATGGACGTGAATTTGAACAAATCCTGGAAAACAGTAGAAGACAGGGAAGCCTGGTGTGCTGCACCATCCGAACGAC
The DNA here is from genome assembly GCF_032452875.1 of Bos javanicus. Classification (NCBI taxonomy): domain Eukaryota; kingdom Metazoa; phylum Chordata; class Mammalia; order Artiodactyla; family Bovidae; genus Bos; species Bos javanicus. The sequence continues at coordinate 15,882,077 of NC_083883.1, forward strand.
AACAGTAACAACCATGTTAGAAAAACCACCTTTTAAGTGAGTTTTGTTTACTTTAACTTGTGATTCCATTTTAATAGATTTTCACTCTATTTCAGAAAAATTGTTTCTGTTCACTTAAATTTAATGGCATTTTACACAATTCTGAAGTGTCAGTTTCTTAGCTACAAGAGAATATAGGGGTTATTGTGAAACTAACTTTAGTTTCTGAAATAAGCATGTAAATAAACCTTCTATTTAATCTCCTACATGTCCTTCCCTCTGGTTTAGTTACAACTGTGAATCTAGAGAAAAAGGTAATCCAAACTGGTTTTTCTCTGGAAGGAAACAAGTGTCTATACTCAGTAAGGCTCTTCATGTTCTCAAATACAGGTGTGTGGCTAAACACTTCAGTTCTGGAGTAAGGCTGTCGACAGCTGTAAGATCTCAGTCAAAGCTAATTTATATTCTCTAAGTTTTAGTTTCCTTGTTGGTAACTGATGACATATAATAATCATGGATACCTGCTCACAACAAGAGTTTTCAAATATTATGCTCATGTATCTACATTTTACTTCTGTTTTTGAAACTTAGTTCAAATGAACTCCAGGTCATTTCTTAAGCACAACCAGTGCATCAGCAGAAGTTATGCATGGAATAAATATTATAGGGGCAACAGTTATGCTTAGAATAAATCACAGAGTTCCTTCTCTTATGGTGTTCCTGGGCAAGGGGCAGTTGGGAGCATACAGGCAGGATTAGCAACCAGGGGATGTTTAGTAATTAGATAACAGATTGAAAAGTGAGAAACTTAAAAATAGGGAGAAAGCAATTTGTGAATGTTTATAGCAGAGAATATAACTGTGTGGATCACAATAAACTGTGGAAAATTCTGAAAGAGATGGGAATACCAGACCACCTGACCTGCCTCTTGAGAAACATGTATGAAGGTAAGGAAGCAACAGTTAGAACTGTACATGGAACAACAGACTGGTTCCAAATAGGAAAAGGAGTACGTCAAGGCTGTATATTGTCACCCTGCTTATTTAAGTTATATGCAGACTATATCATGAGAAACGCTGGGCTGGAAGAAGCATAAGGTGGAATCAAGATTGCCGGGAGAAATATCAATCACCTCAGTTATGCAGATGACACCACCCTTATGGCAGAAAGTGAAGAAGAACTAAAGAGCCTCTTGATGAAAGTGAAAGAGGAGAGTAAAAAAGTTGGCATAAGCTCAACATTCAGAAAACTAAGATCATGGCTTCTGGTCCCATCACTTCATGGGAAATAGATGGGGAAACAGTGGAAACAGTGTCAGACTTTATTTTTTTGGGCTCCAGAATCACTGCAGATGGTGACTGCAGCCATGAAATTAAAAGACGCTTACTCCTTGGAAGAAAAGTTATGACCAACCTAGATAGCATATTGAAAAGCAGAGACATTACTTTGCCAACAAAGGTCTATTTAGTCAAAGCTATGGTTTTTCCAGTGGTCATGGATGGATGCAAGAGTTGGACTGTGAAGAAAGCTGAGCACCGAAGAATTGATGCTTTTGAACTGTGGTGTTGGAGAAGACTCTTGAGAGTCCCTTGGACTGCAAGGAGAACCAACCAGTCCATTCTAAAGGAGATCAGCCCTGGGTGTTCTTTGGAAGGAATGATGCTGAAGCTGAAACTCCAGTACTTTGGTCACCTCATGCAGAGTTGAGTCATTGGAAAAGACTCTAATGCTGGGAGAGATTGAGGGCAGGAGGAGAAGGGGATAACAGAGGATGAGATGGCTGGATGGCATCACCGACTCGATGGACGTGAGTTTGAGTGAACTCCGGGAGATGGTGATGGACAGGGAGGCCTGGCATGCTGTGATTTATGCGGTCGCAAAGAGTCGGACACGACTGAGCGACTGAACTGAACTGATAGCAGAGATAAGATCTAGTATATAAAACTAATATATTTATATAAATATTTACAGATGTGGATGAAATATAGACAAACACACACACATATGTACATACAGAACGAATATATCTTTGAAGAGGCTCATAGTTCTTGAGACCACCTAATAGATTTGTGTGTTGAGTTGATCATTCTTTAATCAAGATTTTTGTTTTCTATAGATGTTAATTTAAAAGGCAATCAAAGGGGATAAAAATTAGGTTTAACTTTAGGAACATACTGAATGTGACAGACACAGTAGAATAAAATATGTAACATAAATATAGAATATACAAAAGAGAACATTGTTTGAAGATTGTTTTGATATTGAATTTTATTTAGATTCTTATTTATTTACACTAATATTAATTTGTTGAGTAATCTTTTAATTTAAAAAGTTACAATTGTATCAAAATGCTTATTGTATGCCTATTTAATATTCATTTAAGCTTTGTTTCACTTGCTTTATTTTCTATTAATGATTCACAAGAACTGAAGCAATTAAATGTGCTGTATGTCCCTCAGTTGTATCTGACTCTTTGTGATCCTATGGACAATAGCCCACCAGGCTCCTCTGTTCATGGAATTTTTCAGACAAGAATACTGGAGTGAGTTGCTATTTCCTACTCCAGAGAATCTTCCTGACCCAGGAATCAAACTCCTGTCTCTTGCATCTCTTGCATTGGCAGGTGGGTTCTTTACCACTGTGCCACCTAGGAAGCCCATTAAATATTAATAATTAATTTAGATAATCTACAAATTGAAGATTTACAAGTCTTAATTTTAGGTGGAATAAATTGAATGCTTTTTAAACCAAGCACTTAACATAGGAACTTATTCTATTTGCAGTCTATAGTAGGCAAAGAAGGAGTAATAGACATAGGCAGTCTTTAATGTTAAGGCAGAGCAATCTTACCATTGAATTGTTCTTTCTAGAGTAATATGACTGGCAACAAGTATCACAGCAGTGACTCCTCCTGGATGGTGATTTGAATACTTCTCAGTGACATCTTTAGATGTTGGTTTGGTGGATATGACAATTACTGCCTGCTGTCAAACCAATATCCATTCTCCCTTCTACCTTAGTAATTGTGCCCCATCAATAAGACTACACTTTGCTACCTCACTGCAAATCGGGATGGCCAATGAGATATGAGTGGATATTAGTAGGTAAAACTCCTGAGAGGTTTGGTTGGAATGAAACTTCTCCTTTGGCCCTTCCCATTCTCCTAAAATGTTGGATCAGCATCTACCTTATGACAACTGAATGCCCTTGAGAAGGAAGCAGTGCCCTAAAAGTGAAAGAATAAAGACAGAAGACATTAGTGCCCTTGGTGACTTCCAGAGCTTCTACACCAGCCCTCACTAATCCTAACTTCAGATTATCTTTACATGAGAGGAAGTAAACCTCTCTTACACTGAAGTCAGGAACCAGGGTTTCTGATGTATGTAAGTGTGTGCGTAGTTGCTCTGTCATGTCTGACTTTTTAAGGTCCCATGGACCATAGCCCTCCAAGCTCCTCTGCCGGTGGAATTTTCCAGGCAAGAATACTGGAGTGGGGTGCCATTTCCTCCTCCAGGGGATCCTCCCAACCCAAGGATCTACCTGTGTCCCTTGCGTCTCCTGCATTGGCAGGCAGATTCTTTACCACTAATGCTACCTGGGAAGCCTCAGAGTCTCCAATATTAGCAGCCAAATATAATTCCTAACTGACACACAGAAAACCACAAAAGTTCCTTGAGCCTCAAACCATTTCTAATAAGATACATTAGAAAACTGCGTCAGGCAACAATACCACTGCATAGGGCTCAATATCCCCAGGTACAGAAAACTCAACTTTAGCTTACTTGGTTAGAATGGGGATATTTTGCAGTTGATATACACAAAAATACATTTTGTTTAAAAAGTATTATATTTTGTTTAAAAATTAAAATAACATTTTTTACCAGAAAAAAATAATATATGGTTACGGTCAAAATTAAAACAAAAAATCACAAACTACCAATGATCTTAATATTTATGTATAAGTCCTGTCAGTATATTTTCTAGGTATTTTTCATGTAATTTTGGATATGTATGATTCATGAGCTGACAATCTTAATTAAAATATAGACATTTTCCTTATTGATGAATATAGTTAGTATATTAGCTTGTTATAGTTTCTGTAACATGTTACCATAACCTTGATGCTTTAAAGCAATAGAAATGTATTATTTCATAGTATTGGATGCATACCTCCAAAATTTAGTATCACTGGGCTGAAACTAGTGGCAGAATTATGCTGCTTCTGGACACATTGGCAGAATATGTTCCCAGCTGCATCCAGTATCTGGAGACTGTCAGCCTCCCTTGATTGTAGCCACATTACTCCCACATCTGCCTTGGTCCTTGGTGGGCACACTGCCTTCTCTTCTTTCACCTGTGTCTCTTATAAGGACAACCTACTGGGATAATTCAGTGAAATCTGTTCATGTTAAGATTCTCAACTTAATTACATGCACAAAGGAATTTTACAGGTTCCAGAGGTTAGAGTCCGATGTCTTTGAAAAGTCTCATTACTGGCACCATCCTTTTAAGTATTTACATGATATTGCATGCATGTACACACAATGCTTAATTTTATCAATTCCCAAGGATAGGTATTATAGTAACTCAAATTTTTCAATTTTTTAGTTAATAGAAACAAAAACAACACAATAACACACACAAGCACATACTTTTTTTCTAAGTAAAAGGATCTGAAAATTGCCTTATCAAAGGATTTGATCATTGAAATAACTTTATCACAAAGCTCTTAAATTGAAACTCAGTTTTAATTCTGCTGAAGCAAAATATCCCATTAATGATTTTTTGATTGATGGTAAAGTTCAATGTGGTTCTTACATTATTTAAATGGTTTGTATATTCTTTGCTCATTTCACTGTGGAGTTGTTCAAATTTCTCTAACTTAATTGCAGGAGCACTTGTAACAGAAAGTGTAACTCTCTCTTCGTTAGGCTCGCCATAAGCATCTGTTCCAAGTTTGTTGTTTAAAATTGTTAATTGTGTTTTTATATACTGTAGATGATTTTTTCAACTTCTTTACCACAAGGTTGTATAAATGATCATCTATATTTCACATGACAGCTATTATCTATTACATGTTTAGATGTTTAATCACCAAGTTATGTGATATATACCCTTCAGTTCTTCCCTAATCCTTGTGAAATATTTCTTGTTCTCGGTTTGCATCTTTGTCTTTGAAGTCTGCTGTTTCAGGTGTCATACAGACATGAACTCTGTGAATAGAATCAGTGTCAGATTTCCTGGACACAGAGGGGCAGGAGGGGAGTATGCGAGGCATGGGGTAGGGAGGTGGTGACCTGGGGCTGGGTATGAAAGTGTCTGAGGTATAAACAAACTTGCAGCCATATACCTTCTCCCAGCTCTATTTCTCATGTAACTGGTGATTCTGTGAGCAAACTGATTTGCTTTCTCTGCATTTAACCCTTCAAGCATATAGATTATCACTTCCTCCTGCTTCTAAACTGATTTCCAAATTCAAAAATGTGTTTTAATATCTGGTCTGCTGTTATTTTACTCTTTGTCTTTGGTTTTCCACCTTGTAAATATATGCCATTGAAAAAGTCTTAATGCCATTTTAGCAATATTTCAGTAGGAAGAAAAATAAAAACTTGTTCAAAAGACCGTATTTGCAAGTCTCCATTTTTGTAACCACTCCAATCAGACTTTTGACCCAGGCACTTCACTGAAATAACTTTTGTTAAAGTCATCAAAATTGCCTCTCACTATGGGCTTCCCTGATAGCTCAGTTGGTAAAGAATCCACCTGCAATGCAGGAGATCCCAGTTCAATTCCTGGGTCTGGAATATCCACTGGAGAAGGGATAGGCTACCCACTCCAGTATTCTTGGGCTTCCCTTGTGGCTCAGCTGGTAAATAACCCGCCGGCAATGTGGGAGACCTGAATTTGATCCCTGGTTTGGGAAGATCCCCTGGAGAAGGGAAAGGCTACCCACTCCAGTATTCTGGCCTGGAGAATTCCATGGACTGTAAAGAGTCCATGGGGTCACAAAGGGTTGAACACGACTGAGTAACTTTCACTTTCATGGTCAAGTTTCTGTTCTCTCCTTACTTTAACCTCAGCAGGATTACACTTTGTTATCAGAGCTTCTTTTTGAACTATTACTTTACTTGTCTTTAGGGAGGACATTTTCTGTTGGTTTCCCTTTTAAAACTCGCTGATCCTCTCTTTCCCTTTTTCTGATTCCATGTCATCCCCTTGACCTCTAAGCTTTCTAATCTGTTAGCCTCTGTTCTATTTCTTTTTCTCTTTTCTCTCTTTATATTCTCTATAGGTAATTTCACTTAATACTATTTGTGTGCTCTTATGTACTGATGACACCAAATTTGTAATCCAAACCCTAATCTTTGCATGAGTCCCAAATACTTTCTTTTATCTCTGTTTGTATGTGCAGTGGAGATCCTAAACTTAATATGTTCAAAATAGAAGACTTATTTTCTCCATAAAACAAATAAGCAAGCAAAAAATATAATGAGGAAAACAAAACCTGCTGAAAGAAAAAAACCTGCTCCTTTGGTTTCCATTTCTTAGTGATGACCAGTACCATGAATTCAAATATTTAAGCCAAAAAGCCTGGAAGCACACACTTCCTTGACCCTCACATCTGATATGCTAGCAGATCTTAGGATATTAAGCTTTATACTATATCCACTTTTTCTCCCTTTCTCAGCACTACTAACCTAGACCAGGGCATTCCCCATTTATGATGTTTTCAGTTTATACCCTTCTAAACAGCTAGTGACATGTGAAAGAGAAAAAAAAAAAAAAACTAATGAAAGAAGGAAGGAAAGAAGGGACAAGAAAAGAGAAATGAAGAGACATTAATTCTGACATTTTCCTTTGTAAAATATTCTACTGGTTTCCATTAATGGCCCTCCATGCCTTATGTGATTTTTGCTTTTGTCTGCATCTCTGGATTAATTTTCTATCCTTTCCTCTCACTCATGACTCTTCATCCCTAAAAGGCTAGATTTCTTTTTCCCTTGGATATGTCCCATTTATCCTTCCTTGGGTTTTTATAGAAACGTTTCCCTTTGTGTTTCTCCAGTTTGTCGTGGGGTCTGTCTGCTCCTTCATGTCGTGCTGGCATGCAGCAGGTGCTCAGGAAATGTGGGCTGTGAAAATAATAGTCAGTGTAATTCTCAGTTTCTATTTTTCAACGTGAGATATTCATGTCGATTTTTAAAGTTAATCAGAAATTACTTGAAACTTCTGCCAAAGAATGATCAGTTTGTAAGATAGAATGACAGTTTAAACATAGTAAAAAATAAATAATTTTGCTCTGTTTTTAATGTGCAAGATATGTAAAATATCTTTACAAGATTAAGAAAAAAGAAGCTAAGATAAGATATTAGCCTGTAGTTTTGAAAGTGATACAGATCTAGAAATTAAAAGGCTGAGTTTTTGCTTTTTTTCCTGAAGTATGCTATAGTCATCATAATGTTATTTAATATATAGGCATTTATATTTCTCTTATAAGAGTAGGCTAAAGGCAGAAAGGTTTTTTCCCTACCTGGTACAGAGTTTCTCAAGCTCAGCACTGTTGACCTTTTGGGCTAATTCTTTGTCCTAGCTGTTATCCTGTGCATTTTCACGTGCTTAGAAGCATTGCATGTTTCTACTCACTAGAGCCCAGTAGCAATACCCACCCCCCACACCACCCCAAGTTCTTATAACTAAAAATGCCTTCACACACTGCCACATCTTCCCTGGGGGTGAAGTCACCCCACTCCTCACAAAGACTAGCCTAATTTAAATAATTTCTTCAGGACAAAAACATCCTCACTGGAGAACCAATAATCTACTAACTGTGATAGTAAATTTGAGTATATTGGTCTTCAAGTAAAATCAAAAGATACTAGTATAAACTTCATCGACCCATTGCTTGGAATTCATCAGTAATAAATCTTTTCTACTAATTAGTATTTCAGATCTTCAAATCAAGACTTTTTAGTGCTGAAAGGGGCCCTAAGCAGAGTGTAGTCCAATACTCATTTTATAGGTTAAGACATTGAAACAACAATAAAATGTATGTACTTTGTTCCAGATCACATACAAAATCTACTTTAAATAATCTGTATATAATCTAATTTAAAGAAATGAATTTTTATCTATTAAAATAGCAAAAATGTAAATAATTAAGCATAGAACAGCATTCTAGTGAAGAGTAATGGAAATATATCAAGGAGTAACATAATTGTTTGATTACATTTTTAATTTGGTTTAGAAATTCCTCTAAGTTAAAGCACCAAATTCTCATCTAATAAAAGAACATTAGCTGTTTAAGTGATACCAAATTTTTGTTTTTTTTAACCAATTTTAAGAGAAACTTGCTTCATGTATCATATTTTTTCTTTTATTATGCATATTTGTTCTGAATAAAAACCATAGTCATAATATTTAAAATATCTGTCTTGTTAAAAAGTAAATTAACAATAAAAATATATTCTTGTTTCCACGTACAAAACGTTCTATAAATTAAACAGTTTACATGCTTTAAATGAATATACTGCATGGTGCATATATCTCTTTTCTCCAGTATCACTTCTTTTTACCAGAATTTACTAAAGAACTTGGAGAAGGAAATAGCAGTCCATTCCAGTATTCTTGCCTGGAGAATTTCATGGATGGAGGAGCCTGGCGGGATGCAGTCCATGGGGTAGCAAAGAGTCGGACACTACTGAGCAACTAACACACATTTAAGAACCGGAGAATAGCAGGGCCTTCAAATTTAAACTGTCTGGAGAGAATTTGATGTGCCAATATCAGTTATTGACTATAGAAGGGTTAAATAATTTATATTCCAATTATACTGTTAAGGGGTTGGTAATCTATTGTGTTAGGTGGCAAACCAAAACTGTGTGGATATCTAATTGGAAGGACGCACATCACCTGTGGACATGGCCCTCACAGTTGCTGGAAAAATGGAAGCAATTTGTAGTTTTCTCCCTCAATAAATTGCTTTGCTGCTACTACAAAACTTGTTCTATAATGATCAAAGGAATTCTGATCAAGGAACATGACTAATATCTCAGACTGATATATTTTCAGATCGGTTGTAATCTGGCATCTAATTTAATCAACGAAGAGCTTCAGTGATCTGGCATCTAATTTGATCAATGAAGAGCTTCAGTGATGTTTGTGTGAAACCTTTAACTTTGTACTGATCTCTTCCTTCATTTTCAATGCTTTAATTAAGAGTGAATTAGGTACAAAGGATAACTAAATTGATTACAAGCTAGCACTCGTCTGTAATTTTCATTTGAACTTTAGGAAGCATCTGCCACAGTCAAGAGAACCCAAAGTTTTTTTTTTTTTTTTTTTTTTTAGGCAACTCTTTGTTTGCAATGATAAAACTGTTTTCAGCATACAGGATGCTTGTCTATTTTAAATTAACTGGATGTATAGCACAGCAGGACATTATGTATCTGGGTTCACCTCAAAGCTGGAATAAGTCTGTGAAAAATAAATGAAGGAAAAACCAAACTAAAATGTGTTCTATTTTATATCACTTGAGACTGAAATCTAATCTGCCAGGAAGCTCATCCAGATAGTTCTGACTCTTGTAGTGATAAGAACATACAGGCTTAGCAGGAACAGTAGTATAATGTGATGTGTGTTAAGCTTAAAAAACATGGTCCATAGCATATTAAAGGATGGTGATGGATAGATGATCACTAGGAAATCTTTGCCATATTCTTGTTGATTTCTCAGTAAAATGAAAGAAAGTAGCCAGTGGAGCAGTTGTGTATAGGGTCTGGTAGCACAAAGAATTGATGATGGAGCTGAATTTAATACCAATTATCCTATAACCATGTGTACATTTTTACGTCTTCAATTACACATACTAACAATTTTATAGTACTTAAGAGTTTATAACTCACAAAATTCTGGTGGAAATCTAATAGGGTTGGCCTGAAGAAATTATTGGCTCTCTCTGAAGCAGACAATAACTTGGAAGTCAGATTTGAAATGTACAAATGAAAAAATAGGCAAAAGCAGGCTGCCTCAACACCAAAAGTCATCAGGTATTGTTCAATGTTACTGCTGCTGCTGCTGCTAAGTCACGTCAGTCATGTCCGACTCTGTGCGACCCCAGAGACGGAGCCCACCAGCCTCCCCTTCCCTGGGATTCTCCAGGCAGAGATGAAAAGGACACATTGATCTGGCTGACTAGTCTTCAGTCTAATTACTTGAATGTATTTTGAATAATTTTGTTACTTGTCTGCCCTAATATAGTTACTGCAGCATATCTGCATGGTAAAGGATGATTGCAAACGAAATCCTCAAATCCATCTTCAGAATTCAGAAAGATTAAATTGAAGAGTAAAGCGGTATTATTGCGCATTTTTGCTTTATTTCAATATATGGCAATTCCTTTCCTTCGGTTTGAATTCATTTTTCTGATTGTGCCTTGTTTGCTAATGTGATACTGCATTAATTTATATGGTAAGCTTCCAAGCTGCAAACTCTGTGATCCTGCAGCATCATTAGAGCTCAAACCTGCCCATCATTATTCATGCTAAAAAATGATGTGACATGTAGCTGATTCTTTGAAAATAATTCACATTACTCTAAACTAAGAAAATGAGGTATTATTAATTCAAAAATTCGGGAACTGTTGATGCAAGGCATGGATGTTCTTTTTAACCACTTCTATAAATTGAAGAACAATTGCTTCCTTTTTGCTTCATTTATTTACATATTTGGTTTTCTGCATTAGAAATATACTAATTTCTGTGAATGATTTTTGAAAGCCTTTATGGGGCTTTATAGTTGTTATTTCATGGCATTCATTCAGTTCTAATATTTAGATTAAAACCATTTTTCAAATTAGGAAACATTTGTAAAACTTTATCTCAAATAGTAAAATCACTGTTGTTGAAGGATGCCAGAAAATCTAGAAAGAAACTTGACTTTGATAATATATAAATGGCACCATCAAAGCTACGTGTATTATTATGTAAGACACTTAATCTTTCTGAGCCTTAATTTGCTCACCCATAATTTATCTTTCCTTGCAATCTCACAGGGCTTTTGAAGGGGTACATGCTATGTGGGAAAGAGCCGTGAAAACTATAAAATGCTTTATAAATTTAACGTAGCATTGTTAACTTTTTTTAAACTAAAGATATTCCTTTCCACATTGGCTAACCATATTCTGTCTTTGTTGCTATGCACATATAAAAGCATTTTAGTACTTGCCATTCATCTCTAAGCAAAATAAGTAAATACAGTAATAAGTAGCACCATGCTTTATGGCATTGAGAGCATCTGTAACTGTACTAAGAACACCCGCATCTTTTTAGCATGGTTCCACTTTTATGTCTAAAGAAATTCTTCTGAAAATAAAATATATCTTTTCTTTGAATTTTGGCCATGGGATATAGTACTTCTTTAGTGGATTCATTTTCCTTCCTTCACTCAGTAGTAACTTTCAAAATGTGTCAGCTTGTTCTGTTGCAGAATACTGCTATTAATTTTGGTTTGCAACAGACTGAAAGTTTTTCATTAAAATTATTATTTGCGAATAACAAAGCCATAAAAAAACTACGCAGAATAATAGTATTTCGAGAGCGTGAAATATGAAGTGAGAATTAAGGGTTCAATTTTAGTTTGTATAGGTTTTTTTTTTTCTGATCAGATTTGGTCATTTGTAAAATTACCTGGAGTAATTATCTCAGTCTCTTAGGGCTGTTTTATAGAATTAAATGGAATAAGGTAGATTCATTGGCACATAGTAAATTCCAAATGAATTCAGATCCATTTCATGCATTCTCTTAAGAAGCTCTACTTAAAATATGCATTACTTTCTGAGCCAAGGAATTCTTCACTTACTTTTCACTTTGGCATGGACATATTTATCATATTACCTATCGAGATGGAAACATTGATTCAAAATCAGTAAACAACGATGGAAGGGTTACATTAAAGAGAATTAGATTAACTCCAAAATGTGGAAGAAGCTCAATACTTTTTAGTTTATTTAAAGAGTCATCTTTTAGTTCTCAGTTTCCTTTAGAATGTACATTCCTTATTCATATTCTGATTTATTAACATGTTGATTTTTTATTCATAGAATCATCAAATCATTCATGTACTCAAGGTGATATTCAATTTAAATCCCTACAAGTTTTGTTCTATGCTAGACAGTGAAGATAGAATGAAATCATTTGGCTCCTATGTTTGTCTTTGATTTAAAGTAATGTGATATTGACATCTCTTCTCTCCATGCAGTTTTGTCAGGCATTTTGATTGAATTCATTCTGTTTTCACCTTGTTAGAAAAATTGGAGCCAGGCTTGGGATATGCAGCTTCTAAGGCTTTGCTTTTTGAGTTCAAGTGATTTACTCATGGATTAACTTAACTTAAAGGATTAACTTAATAGATTAACTGAATATAAATCTAATAAAACTTTTCTATTTAGCCAAAGTATTACAGTTTGACACATACCAAGTTAGATTATAGGCTGTTCGTTTTTCATGCTCATATTTCCCTAGACCTACTCAATATTGAATAAGTTTATCATAATTTAAATGTATCATTTGTTGGTTCATAAAATCATGTTTTGAGAACATTATTAAAAATAATATGAATAGGCAAGAAATCTAATTTTTAAAAAATTAAATGTAAGCACACTTTAAATAAGTCATGGCAGAAAAGTTCAACTTATCACTTTATGAATATACTGCCTCTTTTGGTAGAGGTTTCAAATTTTATTATTTAACTTTTTTTATATTGAGTGGTCAAGCTTGAGCATTAAGCACTAAATATGTTTGAATAATATAAAACTTGATTCTAATTTTCTTAAAAGTTCAGGATTAATATGTGAACTTAAGACTTTCATTTGTTCTATGAATAGACTGGGTGATTTTAGTGGCAAAACATTCTTCTCTGGAGACACTTTCAAAGATATTTTAACATAGAGTTTAAAAGGATTTTTTAAAAGTAAATTGGATTTCTAAAATTGATAGTTGCTGTTAAGTATAGAGATGATGTAACTAATTTTAATTTACAATAAGAAGGAGCTATTATAGACCATTAACATCTGAATGTTCATGTGTCTAAAGCTCTTCCAGTTGATGAATATATGAATATATTAATTGCATATATTTATATAATTTTAAATGGCCTGTAATTTCTCAAGTGAAACTATAATCAACTGTGTAATTTTTAAATATAGGAATGTATTACTTTAATTTCTTTAAGTTAAACTCTATTTTGAGGAAAAAAATGCCACAAAAATGAATTTTGTCATACATACAAATATGTATACCTACATAATATGACATCAGTTTTCACTTGAGAGGTTCATGTGGATTTATTCTCAAAACTGTTATTTCTCTAAGGATGATGTGTACTAACAGATTTATATTTACATTTTAGACTCATAAGAAATAAACCTGCCTCTTAGAAGTAGGCTATCGGTTCTCTTTTCCCTGTTCATACCACAGAACTCGTGACACCAAATATGCAGGGTTTCCCCTCCCACACCAATTCTCTTAGCTTTCCAGGCACCAATTGGGGTTCTACAAGGCAATCATGATACTAACTACCTGGAGTTTGTCAGACCCCATAAGTTAAGGGCTCAGTCCCACAAAGTCTGTCTCATTTTGGATGCCAGACACAGGTAGTGGATCCCCAAGTTATCCACACTGTGTCTACTTGGCTCAAAATTAGGGGTGGGGGAATTACTGCAGTTCTTTCCTCAGATCCGGTACTTTGCTACAGTGGCTTCTCAGAACTCAGGGAAATAGTTACTTATGTTTGTGTGTGTGTGCTAAGTCCTATCCCTAACTCTTTGTGACCCTATGATTTGTAGTCTGCCAGGCTCCTCTGTCCATGGGATTTCCCAGATAAGAATACTGGACTGGGTTGCCATACTCTCCTCTGGGGATCTTCCCAACCCAGCGATCAAATCTGTATCCCTTATGTCTTCTGCATTGGCAGGCAGGTTCTTTGCCACTAGTGCCACCTGAGAAGCTCCACTTATATTTACTAGATTTACTATAAAGGATGTGATTAAAGAATACAGATAAACGGCCAGAACAGGGCAAGGTCTAGTAGAGGCCCAAGCCCAGGAGTTCCTGTACTTATGGAGCCAGGGTTCCCCACCCTCTCCATATGTTCACAAACCCAGAAGCTCTCTGAAGCTCCTAGTTTTTTGATTTTTATGGAAGTTTGAATAATTATTAACTCCCTCCTTGGAGGACAGGGATGGGGCTAAATGGTACAGGTTTCTAATCATGGCTTTATTTTTCTAACTCTCCCCATCCAGGAACACACACATTTACTTCTTTAGGACCAAAGGGACTCCTATTACTCAGGAAATTCCAGAGGATTTAGAAGCTCTGTGTCTGGAATTGAAGTCAAAGACCAAATATTAGAACAAAAATGGCTCTTAAGCACCCTTATCACTCAGGAGATTACAAGGATTTTAGAAGCTCTGTGTTAGGTAATTGTTGCTGCTGTTTACCGGCTAAGTCATGCCCAAGTCTTTTGCAACTCCATGGACAGAGGAGCCTACTAGCTCCTCTGTCCATGGGATCTCCCAGGCAAGAATACTGGAGTGGGTTGCCAATTCCTTCTCCAGGAAATCTTTCCCACCCAGGGATAGAACCTGCGTCTCCTGCATTGGCAGGCAGATTCTTTACCACTGAGTCACCTGGGAAGCTCCATGTTGGATAATATGGGTAGGTATATATCTATATTTATCTATCTATCTATATCTATATATATTTATACATATACATAGGTATATACATTGCTTACCCATCTATTTTCCATCACTTCATGGCAAATAGATGGGGAAACAATGGAAACTGTGACAGACTTTATTTTCTTGAGCTCCAAAATAACTGCAGATGGTGAGTACAGCCATTAAATTAAAAGGTGCTTTCTCCTTGGAAGAAAAGCTATGACCAACCTAGACAGCATATTAAAAAGCAGACACTACTTTACCAACAAAGGTCTATCTAGTCAGAGCTATGGTTTTTCCAGTAATCATGTATTGATGTGCGAGTTGGACCATAAAGAAAGCTGTGTACCTAAGAATTGATACTTTTGAACTGTGGTGTTGGACAAGACTCTAGAGAGTCCCTTATCCCTTGCACAGCAAGGCGATCAACCAGTCATTCCTAAAGGAAATCAGTCCTGAATATTCACTGGGAGGACTGATGCTGAAGCTGAACTTTGGCCACTTAATGCGAAGAACTGACTCATTGGAGAAGCCCCTGATGCTGGGCAAGATTGAAGGCAGGAGGAGAAGGAGATGGCAGAGGATGAGATGGTTGATGGCGTCACCAACTCAATAGACATGGGTTTGAGCAAGGTCTGGGAGTTGGTGATGGACGAGGAAGCCTGGCATGCTGCAGTCCATGGGGTCACAAACAGTCGGATACAACTGTGCAACTGAACTGATTTGATGTGTAGGTGTATATATATATATATGCACACACATATATGTGTGTATATATATGACAAGCTACAGTCTTTAGGGTCGCAAAGAGTTGGATATGACTGAAACAACTTAGCACACATGCATGTGTATATATATGTATGCATTTCAAATATATGTATATTTAATAGTAGATAAGATACATATATACTCATATATATATATATTTCTTTTGTTCAGTGGAGAAAATGAATTTTTGTGAATTTCAAATACAGATGAATAACAACTTCAAATTGCAGTTTTAAAGAGATTTACATTAAATTTGATTAAAATTTTTAAAAATTAAATTTTTAAAAAATATAGCATTATTTGGCAACTCTGTATGTATATGTGGCATACTTGGTTTGATGGAGAGGATTGCTTTTTTTTATTACTTTGGGTACATTTGACTATAATTAATAGAAATCTTGACTTAAAGTAGCTCATATTAACGTCTCAAACTTTGATGTACCTGGGAAATGTCATGGAGACCTCACTCGGCCACACAGATCTGCCAGAAACACTCCAAGTTTCTGATTTATTTGATCTGGGATGCAGCCTAGAATTTGTATCGGTATCCATTTCCCTAGTGATGCTGATCTTGGAAACCCATGCACCCTGCTCACAAAAAATGGCTTAAACAAAAAGACAAGTAAAACAGTCTGAAGATTGGACCCACTCCAAGAGACTATTGAGCCCCAGGTTTTTTTCCTGTGTTGCTCTTCTCCATGCTCCTCCAGCACCTCCAGGATTTGTCCTCAGGCAGCTTTCCCTCAGGGACGTGATACAACCGAAGGCCTGAGGATTGGAAGCTTCCTTGTTCACATCCAGCAAGAGAATGAAAGCTTTCTCTGAATTGTTTAACACAAGATTTTTGTAAGACTTGATGTGACCATCATAGATCACACACCTCACTATAAGCAAATAATAATTGCAAAGGGATTGAATTATCTGCTTGGAGTAAGCCACTGATCCTGCCCCAGTAGTACTGGCAAGGAGGTTTGTTGTTTTTCAGTGGCTAGATTGTGTTCGACTCTTTGTGACCCCATGGACTCTAGCACATCAGGCTCCTCTGTATTCCACTGTCTTTTGGAATTTGCTCAAATCCATGTCCATTTAGTTGGTGATGCTGTCTAACCATCTTTTCCTCTGCTTCCCTCATCTTCTTTTGCCTTCAATCTTTCCCAGCATCAGAATTTTTCCCAATGAGTCGGCTCTTCGCATCAGGTGGCTAAAGTGTTGGAGCTTCAGCTTCTACATCAGTCCTTCTAATGAATATTCAGGTGATTTCTTTTGGGATTGACTGGTTTGATTTCCTTGCTGTCCAAGGGACTCTCAAGAGTCTCCTCCAGGCAAGGATGTTAGGATTACTTTGGCTGGTTTATACATATCAGGATTCATTTATGGAGTTATGAAGAAGATCTGCTATTCTGAGTCATTTGGGCTATAGCAAACAGGATGACAATTGACCAAGATCAGTGTTCTATTATGATGGTAGGAGAAAGTGAATGGTACTGGCAAACAATATTGAATACTGGCCAAGGTTTATTTACACACAAAGTGATCCATAAACAAAGGAAGAAAAGAGATGTGAGCAATCACATCTATATGATTAGTCAAAGAGCCTTTCACTAGATATATTGGGTTGTTATTTTTCAGTTGCTAAATTGTGTCTGACTCTTTGTGACCCCATGGACTGCAGTACGCCAGGCTTCCCTGTCCTTCACTATCTCCCAGAATTTTCTCAAGCTCATCTTCATGGAGTCAGTGATGCCATCCAAACCATCCCATTCTCTGTCACCCCTTTCTCTGCCTACCCTCAGTCTTTCCCAGCATCAGGGTTTTTTCCAATGAGTTGGCCCTTCACATCAGGTGACCAAAGTATTGGAGCTTCGGCTTCAGTGTCAGTCCTTCTGATGAATATTCAGGGTTGATATATTGGGTATTTTTTAAATATCTAGAATTTTCATTGAATTAAACTCTTTCTCGAAAAAATATTGAAATATAGTTGCTTTACAATATTGTGTGATTTTCTGCTGTAGAATAAAGTGAGTCAGTTATACACATACATATATCCATTTTTTTTTGATTTCTTTTCCATTTAGATCACCACAGATCATTGAATGGAGCTCCATGTGCTAAGCAATAGGTTGCCATTAATTATCTGTTTTATGCACAGTAGTGTATGTATGTCACTCTCAGTCTCACAGTTTGTCTGACTTCGCCTGCCCTTCCCTCCTTGCTAAGCATACGTTTTTTCTCTACATCTGTGATTCTATTTGTCCTTTGCCAGTAAATTCATATATACCTTTTTTTCTATATTCCACGTGTAAGTGATATTATATATTAATTTGTCTCTTTCTGGATGACAGTCTCTAGGTCCATCCACATCATTGCAAATAACATTATTTCATTTCATTTTATGGCTGAGTAGTATTCCATTGTATACCTGCAGCACGTCTTCTTTATCCATTCTTATCCATTCATCTGTTTTTGGACATTTAGTGTGCTTCCATATCCTGGCTATTGTAAACAGTGCTGCAACAAACACCAAGTGCATGCATCCTTTTGTATTATTGTTTCCTCCAGAGATATGCCTGGGAGTGGAATTGTTCTGTCAGATATAGCCCTGTTTTTAGTTTTCTAAGGAACCTCCATACTGTTCTCCACAGTGGCTGTACCAATTTACTTTCCCACCAACAGTGTAGGAAGGTTGCCTTCTCTCCACACCCTCTCCAGAATTTATTGTTTGTATTTTTGATGACACTCATTCTGACAGATGTGAAGTGTTACCTGATTGTAGTTTTGATTTGCGTTTCTCTAATAAATAATGATGTTGAGTATCTTATCATGTGCCTTTTGGCTGTCAAACTCCCTCTTTTGTTCACAGTTATTGTTTAATACATAGTACTCAGTAACATTTTTTCAATTTACTACATAACTAATTAGAATAATTGATTTTGCTTCTCAACCAATTTAGAAAATCTAAAATATTTTGAGGTTGCCCTCTGTTCTTTCAAAATTGAATTATATGACTTATCTGTATTCCTATTTTTAAGTTGAGATATAATGGACATAAAATATTTGTTTCTGGTGTACAGTGTAATTAATATTTGTATATATTGCAAAATGATCACTATAATAATTCTAGTTAATATCCATTGCCACGTATAGTTAAAAATTATTTTTTATTATGATGAGAACTTTATTTTTTTAATATAAATGTATTTACTTTAATTGGAGGCTGATTACTTTACAACATTGTATTGGTTTTGCCATACATCAACATGAATCCGCCATGGGTGTACACGCGTTCCCCATCCTGAACCCCCTCCCACCTCCCTCCTCATACCATCCCTCTGGGTCATCCCAGTGCACCAGTCCCAAGCATCCTGTATCATGCATCAAACCTGGACTGGCGATTCATTTCATATATGATTTTATATATCTTTCAATGCCGTTCTCCCAAATATTCCCACCCTCTCCCTTTCCAACAGAGTCCAAAAGATTATTCTATAAATCTGTGTCTCTTTTGCTGACTTGATACAGGGTTACTGTTACCATCTTTCTCTAAATTCCATATATATGCATTAGTATACTGTATTGGTGTTTTTCTTTCTGGCTTACTTCACTCTGTATAATAGGCTCCAGTTTCATCCACCTCATTAAAACTGATTCAAATGCATTCTTTTTAATGGCTGAGTAATACTCCATTGTGCATATGTACCACAGCTTTCTTATCCATTCATCTGCTCAATGGATAAGAGGTTGCTTCCATGTCCTGGCTATTATAAACAGTGCTGTGATGAACATTGGGGTACACGTGTCTCTTTCAATTTTGGTTTCCTCGGTGTGTATGCCCAGCAGTGGGATTGCTGGGCCATAAGGCAGTTCTATTTCCAGTTTTTTAAGGAATCTCCACACTGTTCTCCATAGTGGCTGTACTCATTTGTATTCCCACCAACAGTGTAAGAGGGTTCCTGTTTTTGATTTGCATTTCTCTGATAATGAGTGATGTTGAACATCTTTTCATGTGTTTGTTAACTGTCTGTATGTCTTCTTTGGAGAAATGTCTGTTTAGGTCTTTGGCCCATTTTTTGGTTAGGTAGTTTATTCTTCTGGAATTGAGCTGCAGGAGTTTCTTGTGTATTTTTGAGATTAGTTTTTGTCAGTTGCTTCATTTGCTATTATTTTCTCCCATTCTGAAGGCTGTCTTTTCACCTTGCTTAGAGTTTCCTTTGTTGTGCAGAAGCTTTTAATTTTAATTAGGTCCCATTTGTTTATTTTTGTTTTTATTTCCAGTAGTCTGGGAAGTGGGTCATAGAGGATCCTGCCGTGATTTATGTCGGAGAGTGTTTTGCCTATATTCTCCTCTAGGAGTTTTATAGTTTCTGGTCTTACGTTTAGATCTTTAATCCATTTTGAGTTTATTTTTGTGTATGGTGTTAGAAAGTGTTCTAGTTTCATTCTTTTACAAGTGGTTGACCAGTTTTCCTAGCACCACTTGTTAAAGAGATTGTTTTTTCTCCATTGTATATTCTTGCCTCCTTTGTATGACTAGAACTTTAAATGAGAACTACTCCTTTGCTGCTGCTGCTGCTGCTAAGTCGCTTCAGTCGTGTCCGACTCTGTACAACCCCATAGATGGCAGCCCACCAGGCTCCCTTGTCCCTAGGATTCTCCAGGCAAAAACACTGGAGTGGGTTGTCATTTCCTTCTCCAATGCATGAAAGCGAAAAGTGAAAGTGAAGTCGCTCAGTCGTGTCCGACTCTTAGTGACCCCATGGACTGCAGCCCACCAGGCTCCTCCGTCCATGGGATTTTCCAGGCAAGAGTACTGGAGTGACCAATACATTATTATTAACTATAGTCACCATGCTATACATCACATCCCCAGAATTTATTTCTTTTATAACTGGAAGTTTCTACTTTTGACTCCTTTCACACATTTCACTTATCCTCTCCACCACCTGCCACTGGCAACCACCAATCTGTTCTCTGTATCTGTCTTGTTTTTCTGTTTGCTTTTTGTTGTCAGATTCTACATGCAAGTGAAATTATACAGTATTTGTATTTCATGACTGACTTGTTTCACTTAGCATAGTGCCCTCAAGGTCCATCTGTGTGGTTGCAAATGGCAAGATTTTTGTATCCATTCATCAATCATGGACACTTAGATTGTGTCCATGTCTTAGCTACTGTAAGTAGTTCTGCATGAACATGCAGGTGCATACATCTTTTTAAAGTAGTATTTTCGTTTTCTTCAGGTAAATATTCAGAAGTGGAATTGCTACATCACCTGGTAGTTCTTTTTTTAGTCATCTGAGAAACCTCATACTGTTTTTGATAGTTTGTACAAATTTATAGTTTTACCGACTGTGCACAAGGGTTTCCTTTTCTCTACATTTTCATTCATGATTTCTTGTCTTTTTGACTAGTCATTTTAATTGGTGTGAGGTGATATATCTCATTGCAATTCTGATTCACATTTTCCTGATGATTAGTGATACTGAGCATCTTTTCATATACTTATAGGCCCTTTGAGTGTTTTATCAGGAAAAGAAAATGGTTTGTTATGCTCTTCTACTCATTTTCTAATTGGATTTTCTGTTTGTTTGTTATTGGAGTGTATGAGTTCCCTATATATTTTGTATTATAGCCTCTTATCAGATATAAAATTTGCAACCATTTTCTTTCATTCCTTAAGTTTGATTTTCATTTTATTGATAATTTCCTTTGTTGTGTAGATGAAGTTTAATGTAGCCCCACTTGCTTATTTTCACTTTTGTTCCCTTAGCTTGTTGCGTCAAATCCAAAAACCCCTCTGACACCAATGTCAAGGAACTTATTGCCTATATTCTCTTCTAGGAGTTTTATGATTTCATACATTATACATGTATTACATTTATATCTTTAATCTCTTTAATTTTTATGTATGTGTAAGATAGTGATCCAGGTTCATTTTTTTGCCTGTGCCTGTCCAGTTTTCCCAACACTGTTTGTTGCAGACTGTCTTTTCCCATTGTATATTCTTGGCTCACTTGTCTTAATTTTTTTCTTTTTTTTTAAATTTTATTTTATTTTTAAACTTTACATAATTGTATTAGTTTTAGTTTAGTTGACTTACAATATTTCAGGTGCACAGCAAGATGATTCAGTTATACATATACACATATATTATTTTTGAAATTACTTTCCATTATAGGTTATTACAATATATTGACTATAGTTTCTTATGCTATAGAATAAAACTTTGTTGCTTGTTGCATATCTATTGTTTTTAAAAACTAAAGATCTAACATTCTATTCGTGCTAGCTCATTGATGACTTTTTATCTAGTTTGTTTTACTTTTTCTATTTCATATTTAGTGCTCCCATTTCATTTAGTTTATGTTTTCCAGTTTCTCTATGTCTTCTTTTCTTGGATGTCTTTCTCAAGTGTTTATCAAGCATAGTGTAAAAGCTTTTGTATCCATACATATAAATGATATGTATAATATATATATTTTAGAAAACTTACAAATTTTTGCCTAACTAAAACATTTATGACACTTTGATGTCTTAAATTAATTGACTCTATATGAATAGGTTTATTTCTGAGCTCTCTATTCTGTTCCATTGACCTATGTGTCTGTTTTTATGCCAATATCATACTGTTTTGATTAGTATAGCTTTGTAACATAGTTTGAAATAAGAGTGTGAGATGTCTCTAGCTTTGCTCTTTATTCTCAAAATTACTTTGGTTATTTGAGGTCTTTTGTGTCTCCACAAAATTTTAAGATTTTTTTATTCTATTTCTGTGAAGAATTCTGTTGGAATATTGATATTTTGTTGAATCTGTAGACTTTTGGGTAACATGGACAATATTAATTCTTCCAGTACATGAACATGGGATATCTTTCCTCTTATTTGTGTTTTATTTTATCTCTTTCATCTGTATCTTATAGTTTTTAATGTACCATCTTTTACATTTTTGGTTAATTTTTTTTCTAGGTATTTTATTCTTTGTGATGCAATTATAATAGGGATTATTTTCTTGTCGTCTGTTATTGATGTATTTTTTTTTGTTAATTATCTTCTGATAATTTGTTATTAATGTATAGAAATGCAATAGATTTTTGTATCTTGATGTGAATTCTAAGAGTTTTTGAAGATAGATAGTGATACTTTGAAGTTGTTCTGTGTTCTTTGAAAATTAGATTATATGACTAATTTACATGTATAATTAACATATTTGAGTTATAATGGTTAAGTCTTTGTGATAATCTTGAAGATCCTTTTCAAATCTGAAATTCTGGAGATCTCCAATGCCTTGTTGTTATAAATTCAGAATGACAAAATAGTCTTTTCAATTCTTTCTTCTATGCCATATTAGATTTTTTTTAGTCAAACCCTTCCATGGATTTGAGATGTCTTCATATAGTGAGATGTCTTCACTATCTTACATGTCAACCTTCTGAGGATTTATATGTCAACAGTGCTGGGAAGTAAATAAATGCTTGTTATCTGAGTCAATGACTAGAGCAGGTGAAGGGCAAAGAGGGAAAGAATGGTGTGGTACAAAGAACAAGAATTCCAAATGGACAGACTGCTCCCTGATCATTAGGACATTAGAATACAAGTATCAATGTTCATTACTTGAAAAATATTGAGACTTAGTATGTTCATCTGTAAGACAGGGAACAACTGAAAATATATGACCTTAGACGTGCTTTACGTTGTTAAAAGTGAATGACTTAATTATGGCTTTTGTTCTTGACTGCAGATAATATAGTAAATTTCCAATTAGATAGATGTTGTTGTTGTCCAGTCATTAAGTTGTGTCTGATTCTTTGTGACCCCATGGAATACAGCATGCCAGGCTTCCTTGTCCTTCACTCTCTCCTGGAGTTTGCTCAAACTCATATTCATTGAGTTCTTCCCACGTGGCTCAGAAGGTAAAGAATCTGCCTGAAATGCAGGAGACCCACGTTTGATCCCTGGATTGGGAAGGTCCCCTGGAGAAGAGAATGACAATCCACTCCGGTATTCTTGCCTGGAAAATCCCTTGGACAGAGAAGCCTGGTAGGCGACAGTCCACGGGGTCACAAAGATTCTGACACAACTGAAAGACTAACACCATCACTTTCATTTTCACTGAGTTGGTGATACTATCCGACGATCTCATCCTCTCTCTATTACTTCCTTCTCCTCCTGACCTAATTGGGGGAGGGGGGTGGGACAGTGGGTTGTTGTCATTGTTGTTTTTTACAATCAGAAAATCTTTATTTTATACAGAGGTAGAGGACCATGCTAACTTCTATGCTAATTTCAGTACATGATACTCAACATAGGGAAATACGATGTAATATGTGCTGTGCTTTCTTTTTCCTGTTTCATTTGTATCTATATATACCCAGAGACTGGTTATGAACAGCAGAGCACTATTTACATTTTTTTTTAATCTATAAAACCCCTGGGAGATTCTAAATGAAAACTATGTATTGTACTTTATAAGGATATACTTCAATTTCATACTCAGGTAATGTTACTTTTATTTTTAACTTGAAGTCATTGTAACTTGATGAAGAAGCACATAGGAACAGAAATTAGCTCCCCTGGGAAGATTTTCTATTTTCAGTCAGAGATTTTAGTAATAGAAAGATAAAAAAACAAAACTGTCAGGATTGTTTGAAACTACTTTCTATCTTTGTTTTCTAAGGGCACTACTTTTCCTTTCTGTTTATTGTGTTTGGAGGAGTGAATATGTTCTCCATGTTAGTGTGTGTTTTTATTTTAAAAAATTAAGTGACTCATCTTGATTCACACAGATCTGGTATGTCTTAAGATATTTAGTTTGTAGATGAAGTGTTCTCTTTCCGAATTTAGTTTGTAGATGAAGTGTTCTCTCTGTTGTCTCAGAAGACACCAACGATGTAAATTAAGACAAATTCTTATCCACACAGAATTCATAGTCATTTGTGAGAACAGACATAGAAACAGACAATACTGCAGCTTGCCCAGTGATGGCATGGGACTGTTATTAACGTTGTAAGAGACATATCTAAGGAGAAGTGCTGTGTAGAGGTTGATTGTGAATCCTTCTTAGAAGAGTTCAGTTTTGAAGTAGGTAAATTTTTAGCTGAGTGAGAATGGGGGAGGCTTTCACAGCAGAGGAACACCAGGAAGGAGACAACATTCTGTTTATGAGATCATCTTAATTTCCTCACCTATTAAAATATAAATAACACCTAACTCATAAATGTTGTGAGATTAAACTGAAATATAAACATAAGACACTATGCTTAACATGTAGTAGGCACTTAAGAAATGTTTACTATTTTTCTTTTTATACTTAACTGTATTTCAGGAAATTAATGGAAGAAATGCTCTTTTAAATAAAATTGTGCTGTTTAGGTAACCTCCCTGTTAGCATAAATTGGATTACTCTCTCTATATATATGTATACATGAAAGAAAAGTGAAAATGTTAGTTGCTCAGTTGTGTCCAACTCTTTGCAACCCCATGGACTGTAGCCCACCAGGCTCTTCGGTCCATGGAATTTTACAAGTAAGAATACTGGAGTGAGTTGCCTTTTCCTTCTCTTGTAAGATTCCTAGGGGATCTTCCTAGGAATCGAACCCAGGTTTCCTGCATTGTTGGCAGATTGTTTACCATTTGAGCAACCAGGGAAGCCCCCGTTTATATATCTGTGTGTGTGTGTGTGTGTGTGTGTGTGTTCCAAAAAGAATTAAATCCTTAACTCAAGGAATTGATGAACCATCCACCAAGTTAATTCTCTCACATAAAAATGTTTATATGATATACAAATGAGCTTATTTACAAAACAGAAAAATAGACCTGTAGACATAGAAAACAAGCCTGTGGTTACCAAAGGGCAAAGAGATAAATTAGGAGCTTTAGATAAACAGATACAAACTACTATATATAATATAGATTAAAGAAAAAAAAAGGACTTGGTGTACAACACATGGAACTATACCCAATATTTTATAATGACCTATAAGGGAAAATAATCTGAAAATATATATATATATATATAACTTTTTTGTTTTATATATATGTAAAGCAATATTATATATATATATATATATATATATATATGTAGAGAGGAGAGAGAGAGAGAGAGAGCTGGACTACTTTGCTGTACAACTAAAACTATCATAATTTTGTAAATCAACTATGAAGAAGGGAAGTTGCTCAGTTGTGTACAACTCTTTGCGATCCCATGGACTGTAGCCTACCAGGCTCTTCGGTCTATGGGATTTTCCAGGCAAGAGTACTGGAGTGAGTTGCCATTTCCTTCTCCAGGGGATCTTCTTGACCCAGGGATTGCACCTGGGTCTCCCACAATGTAGGCAGACACTTTTACCTTCTGAGCTACCAGGGAAGTCAACTATATATACAATTAAATTACAAAAAATTTATATGAGAATGAAATTCTCAGACTCCAGTTTTCCCATAACTTGCTTGTGTGAGCTTCCCTGGTAGCTCAGTTGGTAAAGAATCTGCCTGCATTGCAGGAGACCCTAGTTTGACTCCTGGAGAAGGGATAGGCTATGCACTTCAGTATTCTTGGGCTTCCCTTGTGGCTCAGTTGGTAAAGAATCCACCTGCAATAGGGCAGACCTGGGTTGGATCCCTGGGTTGGGAAGATCTGATTCCCTGGAGAAGGGAAAGGCTACCCATTCCAGTATCCTGGCCTGGAGAATTCCCATGGACTATATAGTCTGTGGGGTCACAAAGAGTTGGACACGACTGAGCGACTTTCACTTTCACTTTGCTTGTGTTTACGATAAGGCAAACTCCTAGACTCTGAGAAGTCTGATGTTGCAGGCCTCATCCCCAACCTGGAAATGTGAATTCTTATTAAATACCTCAGGAAATTCTGGTGCAGATGTTCAGTCGGCAATACTTTGAGAAATACTTGCACTAAATAAATTTGTCTCATTTTAGCCCAATGTATTGCATCCATCTGAAAAGTGAACCATCATATATTTAGCATAGTTTCATGAATGACACTCAATACAATAATAGGTTATAAACTAGACTTTCTTGATTCACTTGATCCAAACTTGAAGAATGTGCATTTATAATTTTTTTAGCATGATATTTAATACATGAGACATAGTCACCTGTAAGAAGAAAACCCCCTGTTAAATATAAATTGGGTTATATTTTGTGCTGTCCATAACTTTCTATCATCACTTTTATTAATTCAAATTTCCATGTAGGCTATATTAAAACTGTTTACACCCTGTTAGTCTGGTGTGGATATCAATGAAGTTTTAAAACTAATAGTTTATCACCTTTATAAAGATACATATGAGCTTTCACCCTATTCATCTCTAAAGGAATTATACAGTCTCTTTGTACTCAAGGGCATGAACTATTGTTAATTGTTAAGTGGAATGTTAATTATATGAAAATTTTGTCCTCTAAAACTGTATTGTTCATCACTGAGAAAAATAACTTATGACTTTTAAATTGCTTTGAATTTATGATATTTTTTAAAACTGCAGTTTGATTGATATTGGGATTGATACTGATATTGGGATATTTCAAAATTAACTCAATTTATATTTTTTGTAGCTTAAAAAATGGTTCCTTTAACATATGTTTGAGGTAAGTTTATTTAATGAAAATAAAATCCACACTGAACAGGATTTTAATCCAATAGTAGAGTATCATTTCAGCAAAACATGACAGATTCATATATTCATTTTCTTTTAGATAAAAATTGTAAAAATCATCTCATACATAAAAATAATGATTCAGAAAAAGGGTTAATTATTCATGGATTATTGTGCAAAGATTAAAATATTATTTACCTTTTCTTTTTCATGAGATAGTCTTCCTAGTATATTGTAGAGAAAATTTTAATAATTAAATTCACTTAATTAAATTACTCCCAAAGATAATTAATTATAGCCTTAATCTAATCTCTATATTTAAAGTCCAAAAGGGAATTCGGTTTTGTCCCAAACTTTCTGACTCAGGGAATACCAAATTTAGGTTATAATTATATCAGAGAGTTTCACTGTATTCTCAGTGTAGAAAGAATTGGGATATGACATGAGGGAAGCAAAAAGTCCAAGACATTTTTTCTAGCCTAGGATATGAAGGTTATTAATAATTAAGTATGAAGTGGGTAAAATAAGTCAAATGCCTGAGTGAAAATGTATGGGGAGGTGGGGAGAGAAAGGGTTAACAATATTGATAGTTATGGAAATTTTGAGAACAGCAGCCATAGTGATATAGTTCACTGGTAATTGGAGGAGGCTGCAAGCCTGTCCCAAATCACTTGTGCATGAACAATTTCAACATGACATGGGTGGCCTGATTACAGTAGGATATGTTTAGGCGGGTGAAACTGGAGTGTGTCTTAGATGCCCATGGCTTGCAAGTGGTATACCAGGGGCCATAAGTACCATACTTGTTATGGTAAGGGACTGCAGACAGATGGAAGAGGATGGCAGAAGCTCAGAATCAAATGAAAAGGCCAAAGTGGACCTAACGCACTGAGTCTAGAGGCAGAAGGTAGGAACTAGTTTCTCCAGTGAGAAGTCATAAGATGAACTGAACTTTAGTTCACAGTGACAAGCACAACAGCCTCTGCATATTGGATCCATGTTCAACCTCCGTCTCCCTGTGGTGACAGTAGTCACGCATTTCCTTTGTGTTGCAGAAGGTTTGGAAAAAGGAATGTCAAAGCTTTATGCCTACAGAGTCAGGACATACACCACCAGGGAAGTCCAAGAATGCTGGAGAGGGTAGCCTCTCCTTCTCTACAGGAACTTCCTGACCAAGGAATCGAACTGGGATCTCCTGCATTGCAGCCAATTCTTTACCAGTTGAGTGAAGCATACCTAAAGGGTCATGTTTAAATATCAAAAAGGACTGACTTCACATAATTTTAGTTTATATTTTCCTCCCTACTTATACCCCTTACCCATATCCAGGTTGGCAGATGGGGACAGTTAAGAACACATGCTCTATTAGAAATGAATATAGACATTAATTAGCCTTTCTCTCTCTGCTCACACACACACACAACTGACCCTTGAACAAAGAGGTTAGGGGCACTGAAATTCTCTGCACAATTGGAAATCTGTGTATAGCTTGCAGTTGGACTTCCATATACTGCTTTCTCATATCTGAGGTTCTGCATCCATAGCTTCAACCAACCCAGGATCATGTAGTGGTGTATTATCTACTATTGAAGAAAATTCATGTATAAGTTGGACCCAGCCAGTTCAAGCTCATATTGTTCGAGGGTTAAATGTATATGTATATATATATACACATATGTGTGTGCATTCATTTACCTACCCCTGTGTTTGCCACTCTTTTGCAAGTATTCTTAAAGTTATACTCTAGTATTCTTGAAATTATAACATAAAAAGTGGAATGCAACTCATCGAGAAAGTCATTATATTTAGTTGGAGAGTTTCCATAATTGATAATTGGTAAAATCACTATTTTTCAGTAAATAAATAGATACTTAGTCTTTGAAGGGGCTTCCAAGCAGCAGCAGTCTTTGAAGACTTAGTAAGAAGGAGGCATTCAAACCTAAACTTGCTTTTGATACAGGGAATAGGATAAGGAACTATGTCAGGAAGCACCCTTTGGCCACTGGAGTTGAGGTCAACAATGTTTTGCTTTGTGTGGCATGCATATGTATTGTAAATAGTATAGCGTCCTGATGAAAATATCACTGCTGCTGCTGCTGCTAAGTCACTTCAGTCGTGTCCGACTCTGTGTGACCCCATAGAAGGCAGCCCACCAGGCTCCCCCGTCCCTGGGATTCTCCAGGCAAGAATGCTGGAGTGGGGATTCAAAAATGCTTAAAGCTAGTAATGATTACTTGGTGGAGACATTACTTTCCTTATATGTAAGGCTGCCTGTAAGTTTAAATCCTAGCATTGCCCGTGTACTAGCTTTGTGACTTTGAGCAGTTCATTTAATCATCTTCTGGATTCTTCATGTATAAAATGGCAATGATATTACTTGCCTTCTAAGTTAGTTAGGAGGATGGCGTAATGAATATTAAGAACTGTGCATCTTAGCCAGGTACATTTACAGTACTGCCAATGCCCTTATTTTTACCATTTCTCATGTATTGTCATGAAAGAGAATCTGCAAATGTTTTCGAAGTGATAGCATGTGACTTTGAGAAAATATTAGAAAAGAAAACAAATGATGTCCCTTTTATTACCAACAACCTAAAAAGTCAATCAGTACTTTAGGGCTTCTAGAGTGGAATTCCTCACACTGAATAAGAACCTTTATGACAAGGTTCTGGACTGACTTGAACAGTCCAGGTAACGTCTTGCTCTAGGGGCAAAGACTGAATTTGAATGAAAATAGTTGCTAAGAGTCCGACACGACTGAGCGACTTCACTTTCAGTTTTCACTGTCATGCATTGGAGAAGGAAATGGCAACCCACTCCAGTGTTCTTGCCTGGAGAATCCCAGGGACGGGGGAGCCTGGTGGGCTGCCACCTATGGGGTTGCACAGAGTCGGACACGACTGAAGCGACTTAGCTGCAGCTACAGTTTTGTAACCAACTCTTGAGTTATCAATAACAGTAGTGAGTTGTTGTTGTTTAGTCACTCAGTGGTGTCTATCTGTGACCCCATAGTCTTCATTACGCCAGGCTTCCCTATCCATCACCAACTCCCAGAGCTTGCTGAAACTCATGTCCATTGAGTTGATGATGCCGCCCAAACATCTAGTCCTCTGTCACCCCTTCTCCTGCCTTCAATCTTTCCCAGCATCAGGGTCTTTTCAAATGAGTAGGCATTAGGAGGCCAAATTATTGGAGCTTCATCTTCAGCATCAGTCCTTCCGAGGAATACTCAGGGTTGATTTCCTTTAGGATTGACTGGTTTCATCTCCTTGCAGTCCAAGGGACTCTCAAGAGTCTTCTCCAACACCACAGTTCAAAAGCATCAGTTCTTCGGTGTTCAGCTTTCTTTATAGTCCAACCCTCATATCCATGCATGACTACTGGAAAAACCATAGCCTTGACTAGACAGACCTTTGTTGGAAAAGTAATGTCTCTGCTTTTTAATATTCTATCTAGGTTGGTCATAGCTTTCCTTCCAAGGAGTAAGCATCTTTTAATTTCATGGCTGTAATTACCATCTGCAGTGATTTTGGAGCCCCCAAAAATAAAAATCTGACACTGTATCCACTGTTTACCCATCTATTTGCCATGAAGTGATGGGACAGGATGCCATGGTCTTAGTTTTCTCAATGTTGAGCTCTAAACCAACTTTTTCACTCTCCTCTTTCACTTTCATCAAGAGGCTCTTTAGTTCTTCTCCACCTTCTGCCATAAGGGTGGTGTCATCTACCTATCTGAGGTTATTGATATTTCTCCCAGCAATTTGATTCCAACTTGTGCTTCTTCCAGCCCAGTGTTTCTCATGATGCACTCTGCATAGAAGTTAAATAAACAGGGTGACAATATACAGCCTTGACGTACTCCTTTTCCTATTTGGAACCAGTCTGTTGTTCCATGTCCAGTTCTAACTGTTGCTTCCTGACCTGCATACAGATTTCTTAAGAGGCAGGTCAGGTGGTCTGGTATTCTCATCTCTTTCAGAATCTTCCATGGTTTATAGTGATCCACACAGTCAAAAGCTTTGGCATAGTCAATAAAGCAGAAATAGATGTTTTTCTGGAACTCTCTTGCTTTTTCCATGATCCAGCAGATGTTGGCAATTTGATCTCTGGTTCCTGTGCCTTTTCTAAAACCAGGTTGAACATCTGGAAGTTCACGGTTCATATTGCTGAAGCCTGGCTTAGAGAATTTTAAGCATCACTTTACTAGTGTGTGAGATAAGTGCAACTGTGTGGTAGTTTGAGCATTCTTTGGCATTTCCTTTCTTTGGGACTGGAATGAAAACTGACCTTTTCCAGTCCTGTGGCCACTGCTGAGTTTTCCAAATTTGCTGACATATTGAGTGCAGCACTTTCACAGCATCATCTTTCAGGGTTTGAAATAGCTCAACTGGGATTCCATCACCTCCACTGGCTTTGTTCGTAGTGATGCTTCCTAAGGCCCACTTGACTTCACATTCCAGGATGTCTGGCTCTAGGTGAGTGATCACACGTTCATGATTATCTGGGTCATGAAGATCTTTTTTGTACAGTTCTTCTGTGTATTCTTGCCACCTCTTCTTAATATCTTCTGCTTTTGTTAGGTCCATACCATTTCTGTCCTTTATCGAGCCCATCTTTGCATGAAATGTTCTGTTGGTATCTCTAATTTTCTTGAAGAGATCTCTAGTCCTTCCTATTCTATTGTTTTCTTCTATTTCTTTGCATTGATCCCTGAGCAAGGCTTTCTTATCTTTCCTTGCTATTCTTTGTAATGATATAATTTTAGATATTTTACTTTTTTGGCCTATGCACATGAATATTCTCTATAGAAAGGAAAATTCATAATTAGAAAAAGAGTACAAAGAATCCATAGACAGCTGAAATCTGTGTTATTGGAAATAATGACAATTTAATTGTATTACTGTGTTTAATAATTCCATTTTTATTAAAAAGGGAAATTACATTTTATTCTAAGAACTTATTAAATGCTCCATAATAATAAGACTAAATAATCATAAGTAAAGAATGAGGGAAGTGTTACAGCCGTGAAAGACTTGACACTTTAAAATCATGTGCGTGTTCTTTGGTTTGTTTCTTTGAATTGAGCTTAAAACTAATTATGATGAGCAATTTACCTAGCATACTTCACTTACCTAACTGATAGGAAATTCAAAATACGACAGAATTGATGTTAAATATTTTGTATGGATTAAAATTGAGTTTAAAAGAATGAAAGACTCGCTGTTTAGTAATTTCTCAAGCAAAATAGTAGTTTTAATGCAGGGGAAAATTTTAAAATAAAATGCTTAAACAGTGTTTCCTCAACTTATTCCCTTTTCCTTTGGCTTAGCTTTAGGGCATGTGGATATATTAAAACATTTCTTAAAAATGAAATTCTGCAATAAGTGCTCAAAAGTAGCCATAACACCCTTTTAGCATAATCACATGCAAATCCTAGCAAGCATTTTCAGTGTAATACATGCACTCAAGGTTTTTCAGCATGCTTTTAAAATTTAGTTGTTCTGAGATGTGAGCTATACATAAGAAAATTGATCTAAAATATATTTTGGACTCCTCTTTTAAGTATATGATTTTACTAGATAATTGGAAGGGAGTGCAGAAGAGTAAGATTTTATATGTCTAAAGTTTTCTAATGTCGGTTGCTATATTAAAAAATATATATATATATTTTAAGAACCTGTGGCTTTCCTTGTATTGTCCTTATTGCAGAAATGGATCCCATGGCTACTTTGTATCATAAGTTCTCTTCAGGTATATGTTGAAAAATACATTGGTATGCCAACTTCCTGCTTAGTAATATGTGCTACTACATCTTTCCTGTCCCCCTCCCACAGAGGGTTTTCTTTCCTATCAGAGGTGATCTCGCCATAGTGTCTCTCTTAGAGTGTACCCAAAAGCCATTATCAATCAGTAAATTAATTTGGTGTGAGTAATACCTGATTGTTATCCTGATATAAGAGAATTCTGTAATCATCCTAGGCAAACTCATTGGTCCTTTGGCACACACAGAACTATATACGTATATACACACACACACACACGATATATATATGCTGATGCTGCTGCTGCGTCGCTTCAGTCGTGTCCGACTCTGTGCGACCCCATAGACGCCAGCCCACCAGGCTCCCCCGTCCCTGGGATTCTCCAGGCAAGAACACTGGAGTGGGTTGCCATTTCCTTCTCCAATGCATAAAAGTGGAAAGTGAAAGTGAAGTCGCTCAGTCCTGTCCAACCCCACGAACTGCAGCCCACCAGGCCCCTCCGTCCATGGGACTTTCCAGGCAAAAGTACTGGAGTGGGGTGCCATTGCCTTCTCCGAATATATGTGCATTGTATGTATATATTATGTATGTATTGCATGTATATACATATGTATATATATAATATATACACACAAATGCATGCATACATATGCAAACACATAAATATGTTTCACATATTTAAATGCATATATAATGTTTTCCAGAATCCCACAGTTAATGTTGAAGTGCACATTACAAAAATGACAACATTGGAATCATGTATTAAATGCAAACTTCTCCTGATATTATTTTTAAATGGGTTTCATGTATTGAAAATGTTTTCGAGGTCCTTGACAAAACATTATTTATATGGATAGCTTTTAATTCAGACATGATTTATTCCCAACCTTGTGATTTCAGCTTGATCGTAACTACATAGAAAATATAGTAAATATGAATATAGAAAGAGTGAGTGAAGTGAGTGAAGTCGTTTAGTCCTGTCTGACTCTTTGCAATCCCATGGCCATAGCCTGCCAGGCTCCTCTGTCCATGGAATTTTCTAGGCAAGAATACTGGAGTGGGTTGCCATTTCCTTATGCAAAAGAAAATACAGTGATTATGAATATAGAAAGAAGCTCAACATAATTAAATCATTACCTTACATGAATAGCATTTCTAAGACTTTACCAGCAATAATTCACAAAATTTAGGTTAAAGGACGTTTTAAATTATTTTGTCCTGATCCCCAAGTTATTAATACTTTCCTTTTATTTTATTTTACTTACATTGAGAGTAGAAATGCATTGTTTTACAGTGAACCCAGGTATAGTATGGTATTGACACCAGGTATGGGTCTATTAGGAGTGAAGGTTTTAATTTTTCACTCTTACCCTTTCTTAAAAAATATAAAAAATGTGAAAATGGAAAGGAAATGTGAACTGTATAGTTTAGGGGTATCATACTTTTCCTTTCAGGAAATTTTCATATTAGGAGGGATCAAAAGTGACATTTTCAGATAATCCTTGTAAATTTGTGCTATCCTCATCTACATTGGAGTATCATGTATCATGGGTAAGAAATGCATATTGCTTGGGAATTCCAATTACACCACATTGAAGTGGATAACCTTTTAGTCAAGTTATGTCACTTTTCTTATCCTTAGTTTTTTATCCATCAATAAATTAGGAATAATAATATCTACTTCACAGATTTGTTGCAAGAATTAAATGGCGTGAACTCTGCATATACCACTTAGTTTCAGGTTCATAGTAAAGGAGCCAAAAATTTTAGATGATCTTGTTGTATTTATCTTTATTATTGCCATTATTAGAGCTGTACTAGTCCAGCTCAGCAAGATTTATTAAGTCTTATTACCATAATCTCATATTTATTCTATGAGAGTGTTCAGATACAATATAATTTTAAAGCCCTTTTAAAAAGGAGTATTAATAATTTGCACCAAAACATTTTTGAAGTTAATCTCCAGAAAGCCTTTCTAATTACAGAGTTTAGGGTGTTTGACCAATCTAATCCCTTGTTCCATTTTTAACTTTATAACATATGCTGTGCTAACCAAGTAAAATTGCAATGCAGCAGAGATTAGGGTTATGCACACATTACCATTCCCTATAAAATATTGCAGAACTGAAGAGAATGGCTTCTGAAAACTAATTAGCATCGTCTGTCCTCCTCCAGGTATTGAGTGTAAAGTGATAAAGTTAACTGTCTTCAGTGCTTAAAGAAGTGATGAAGACAGACATGTGTGATCTCTCTCATTGACCCTAATAATCTGGCAAAATAGAGTCAATCTAATTTACAGTGTGGTTACAACTCAATCATTTCCTACCTGGAGATCACCAGGAAAGCCTTAATTCTTGGAGAAAAAGTGACTGAAAAGAACATTTCTATATCTTACACTCCATAAAAAACCTGTAAGGTTTTCAAAGCTTCAGTTGGATCTTTTCAACTTTCTGTTTAAAAAGATCTATTTTAAAATCTGTTGGTTTCTATGAATATATTTTTTTGTTTTCTAATAGTTCATCAAAGACTAGATGCCCATCATGATAACAAGTTGCTACTGTAGTACTGTTGGCTTAATATAAATGCTCTTTACAATTCAAATGCTAATCGTGCTGAGTTTTTATTCCCTGTTCAGTTGCTTAGTCATGTCCGACTCTTTGCGACACAGTGGACTGCAGCATGACAGGCCCCGCTGCCCTTCAACATTGCCTGGAGCCTGCTCAAATTCATGTCCCTTAGTCAGTGTTGCCAACCAACCATCTCATCGTCTGTTGTCCCCTTTTCTTGTGCCTTCAATCTTTACCAGCTTCAAGGTCTTTCCCAGTGAGTCAGTTCTTTGCATCAGGTAACCAAAGTATTGGAGCTTAAGCTTGAGTATCAGTCCTTTCAATTAATATCCAGGGTTGATTTCCTTTAGGATTCACTGGTTTCATCTCCTTGCAGTCTAAGGGACTCTCAAGAGTCTTCTCCAGCACCATAGTTCAAAAATATCTGTTCTTTGATGCTCAATATTCTTTATGGTCCAACTCCCACATCCATACATGACTATGGGAAAAACCATAGCTTTGACTAGATAGAAATTTGCTGGCAAAATAATACCTCTGCTTTTTAATATGTTGTCTAGGTTTGTCGTAACTTTGCTTCCAAGGAGCAAGTGTCTTTGCAGTTACCATCTGCAGTAATTTTGGAGCCCAAGAAAAGAAAGTCTGTCACTGTTTCCATTGTTTCCCCTCTAATTGCCATGAAGTGATGAGACAGAATGCCATGGTCTTCAGTTTTTGAATGTTGAGTTTTAAGCCGGCTTTTTCACTCTCCTCTTTCACCTTCATCAAGATCCTGTTTAGTTCCTCTTTGCTTTCTGCCATAAGGGTGGTGTCTTCTGCATATCTGAGGTTATTGATATTTCTCCCCACAATCTTGATTCCAGCCTGTTTCATCCAGCCTGGCATTTCACATGATGTACTCTGAGTATGAGTTAAATAAGCAGGGAGACAATATACAACCTTGATGTACTCCTTTCCCAATTATGAACCAGTCTGTTGTTCTATGTCTGATTCCAACAGTTGCATCTTGACCTGCATACAGGTTTCTCAGGAGGCGGGTAAGATGGTCTTGTATTCTCATCTCTTGAAGAATTATCCTTAGTTTTTTGTGATCCATACAGTCTAAGACTATAGCATAATCAATTAAGCAGAAGTAGATGGTTTTTCGAATTCTCTTGCTTTTTCTGTGACCCAACAGATGTTGGCAATTTGATCTCTTGTTCCTCTGCCTTTTCTAAATCTAGCTTTAACATCTGCAAGTTCTCAGTTCACGTACTATTAAAGCCTAGCTTGGAGAATTTTGAACATTACTTTGCTAGCATGTGAAATAAGTGCAATTGTGAGGTAGTTTGAATAATCTTGTCATTGTCTTTCTTTGAGATTGGAATGAAAACTGACCTTTTCCAGTCTTGTCGCTACTGCTGAGTTTTTCAAATTTGCTGGCATATTGAGTGCACTACTTTTGCAGCATTATCTTTTAGGATTTGAAATAGCTTAGCTGGAATTCCATCACCTCCACTAGCTTTGTTCACTGTAATACTTCTTAAGGCCCACTTGACTTTTCACTCCAAGATGTCTGTCTGTAGGTGAGTGATCACATCATAATTGTTATCTGGATCATTAAGATCTTTTTGTATAGTTCTGTATATTCTTGCCACCTCTTCTTAATATTTTCTGCTTCTGTTAGGTCCTTACTATTTCTGTCCTTTATTGTGCCCATCTTTGCATGAAATGTTCCCTTGGTATCTCTAATTTTCTTGGAGAGTTCTTTTAGTATAGACTAGCAATTATATCAGAGAAGGCAATGGCACCCCACTCCAGTACTTTTGCCTGGAAAATCCCATGGACGGAGGAGCCTGGTGGGCTGTAGTCCATGGGGTCGCTGAGGGTCGGACACGACTGAGTGACTTCACTTTCACTTTTCACTTTCATGCATTGGAGAAGGAAATGGCAACCCACTCCAGTGTTCTTGCCTGGAGAATCCCAGGGATGGGGGATCCTGTTGGGCTTCCGTCTATGGGGTCACACAGAGTCGGACATGGCTGAGGTGACTTAGCAGCAGCAGCAGCAATTATATATCAACAAATGAAATTCAACATTTTTTTTTCAGGTGTCTACTATGAAGCACTACTGTGAGGTAGTATGAAGTTTTAGAGATGAATAATCCGTGTCTTCTTCCTCCCAAAAGCTGGTTTCGGAAGTTTATTTCATCTCTACAGGAACATTTTCATCAGCTTATAAGCCTGCTGTTACAACTCCTATCAATTATCAATATAAACAGCAAAATGCTCTCTTGACCCATGACTGCATGTTTCTCCACACTCAGGGGCAATAAAACTCATTTATCAAAAGAAATATATATACGTTATATTTCCAATTGTCTCCTTCCATTTTTATTGAGTGAAACCCAATTAAGGTTTGGCTCAAAATAATAACACTTGATATAATAATAATAATATCAAGATCCCCAAGAATTCTCATATTCCTAAAATCAATTGTCAGCTGGTTCATTTCAGTTCCAATAACATCTATATTCATTTATTGAGATCTTGTTAATACTTCAAAGAAAAGAATATGCTTGAATGTGCCAAATGATATGGCTTAAACTTGTGATTTTATTTTCCCAGAAAAGAGGAATGTATCTCTCTCAATGCATGAAAGAGTCCTTTATGTCAATATAATTGTGCTAAATTTTGTCCTATGAAACTGATTTTTATAAACAGTCATTTGGACCCTTTTTCCACCAATTAGCTGAACCTTGGTCCCTAAACCAGTTATTTGCAAAGGCATGTAATGCTGTCAGTTCATCAAAACCTATTTTTGGAAATATGAAAATAGTCTTTTTTTTTAGATTCATGAACCATAAAGTATATGGTTAAATAGTTGATCAAAAATAAGATTCTATTAGGAAGAAGAAGGGCTTCCCTGGTGGCTCAGACAGTAAAAATTCTGCCTGTAATGTGGGAAATAGAGGAATAAAGGGAATGGATAGTATGGTGTCGTCACCACAGTTTTAGATGCATTTTCCCTTTTTGGAGAGGATTTTATCACATACAAGCATATCAAATCTTGGTAAAGTGAAATGAAAATGTTAGTTGCTCAGTCATGTTCAACTCTATGTGACTCCATGGACTATATAGCCCACGAGGCTTCTCTGTCCATGAAATTCTCCAGACAAGAATGGATAGCCATTTCCTATTCCAGTGGATCTTCCTGACCCAGGCATCAAACCCAGGTCTCCTGCTTTGTAGGCAGATTCTTTACTATCTGAGCCACCAGAGAAGCCTGTTTATTCCGGTACTTTACTTGCATTTTTATTATTAATTAGTTCATTTTTTGGTCTTTATTTTATGAGAAAATTTTACCAACTACATAGTTTTCTTCTGGATATGATATTATTCTGGCCTGAGTTTGCCTTAGTTCTACTCCAGACATTAAACCAGTAATTTATTTTTCATTCAAGCAATCATTAAGCACCGACTTCTTTTACCTAGTACCCTCAAAAGCCAAATATGTAAGCTAAAACTTGCCCAGTGCCTCACTTCAGTAAACTTTGTCCTGCTATCCCTTGCTAAATCATCTTGTAGCATCCTGTGTATATTCATAACACAGTTTGCATGCCGATGATTATTCATCTTTGATGGCTTTTCCCACTGGTCACCAAGCATAGTGACTGTGACTTCTTACCACTCTATCATTAGTACCCACTTGTATTAGTTTCCCAGGGCTCTTGTAATAAATGATCACAAACTGGGTGGCATAAAGCAATAGAAGTTCATTAACTTACAGTTCTGGAGCCTAGAAGTCCAAAATCAAGGTGTCATGCTGTCTCTGAAAGATACAAGGAACACATAGCTGATCTTCTTATAGATTCTGGTGGTTTCCTTGGTATTCCTTGACTTGTTAGATGAATTACTTCACTTTCTGCCTTTGTTGGGGCTTCCCTGGTGGCTCAGAAGGTAAAGAATCTGCCTGCAAGGAGGAGACTCGGGTTCGATCTCTGGGTCAGGAAGATCCCCTGGAGAAGGGCATGGCAACCCACTCCAGTATTCTTGCCTGGAAAATCCCATGGACAGAGGAGCCTGGTGGACTGCAGTGCATAGCGTCACAAAGAGTTGGACATGACTGAGTGACCAACACACACTGCCTTTGTCATCACGTGGTATTTTCCTCATGTGTCCTTGTCTTCAATATCTCTCTTGCTATAGGAATACCAACCACTGGAATCTTAATAATCCATGTGAATCTCATTTCCAAAACTCTTTTTCAAAATAAGGTCACGTTCATGGGTACCAGAGGTTAAGACCTGGATATATATTCTTAATATATATATTCTTAGGGCACATTATTCAATCCAGCACCCTATAGTGTCTGGAACATAAGAGGAGCTTAGAAAATGATATTGACTACAAACTGAATGACTTTTTATTCCTATGGATACTGAAATGCATTCCATATAACCGGAATATAATGTGCTAAGCATTTTAATAGCAATTCACATGGAGAAGGATTCCTTCATGATTTATGCTAAGATATGTCTATTCCATCTCTATTTGCACTTGTATTATGAAGGAACATTTGTACTGGAGAATGGTTTATTTTTACTAGTCAACTCTTAATATTTATATACATACTTAAATACGTGCATATAATTAATGTACATTCATATATGTGTAAACAGATTTTTTTTTAAAGTACTACTCTGACCTTTGAGTTCAGAATTAACTTAGTGAAGTAAAGGCCAAAGCAAAAACTCTAGTGTGCTGCCTTTTTCTAAGTGAGAGTTGGTGAGTTAGACCAAATTAATAGTCTTGAATTTGGTGAGAACTGGACAGTTCATGCATACAGTGCAAGATATTGATACATTTGAAGATAAAATGAGAAAGAGAATGGCTCTGAATGCTTTAAGTAAGAGCAATGATGAAGTCATTTACCTAGAAAAGGAGGAATTTAAAATAATGTTTTTTGGGGCAGAAAATCAAGATTTAAAATTTTCATTTATTGAGTTTAAGATTTGTGAGACTTCCCAGTAGAGATATTCAGAAGATATTTAGATATTACAGCATAAATTCCAGCAAAGAAATGCAAGCTTAAGATACAAACTTGTAAGTCATCATTATAAAGATGGCATTTTAAGGCCATGATGCTAGATAAGGTCATCAGAAAGGTTAATGTCAACAGAGCCAAAAAGAGGTCAAGACCCAGCCTTGTATCACACCAATGCTTAAGACCAGTGAGATGAGGATAAGTAAAAATCAAGACTTAGAAAAAATAGTCAGTAAAATGAAATAGAGGGTATGGTATCCTACAATGCAGGTTCATTCTAAGCATGCCTGATCTCTTCGAGAATTTTCATATAATTTGCTACTGTTTTTTCAAGACTTTTGCAACTATATTCAGTCTGTTATCTTTGGGTTTTTGTGGTATTTTTCCTGGTTTTGATATCAACTCAATAGTAGTCTTGTAGAATTAACCTGGAAGTGGCCCCTCCTCTTCAAATTTCCAGAATAATTTAAGAGTAAGTATTAATTCTTCTTTATATGTTTGGTAGAATTCCACTGTCTGGTCCTGGACTTTTGTTGCTGGGATTATGTTATATAAAAATATTGATTCAATATGTTGTATATTTGAAACTAATATAATATTATAAATCAACTATACTTTAATTAAAAAAGAAAAAGAATTATCATACATCTCAAATTACAGACCTGTCCTCATTTTTAATAAAGAATGATAGCCTCTCGTTTTCATTTCCTTTCCTAAATTTTAGTATCCAGAATTAAACAGTGTTCAACATTCACTTTGACAGTGCAGAGATTAGTGAGGTTATCAATTCCCATGATAAGGACTCTATAACTCTATTAATGCTACCTAGGATTAAATTAGCTTCAGCTAGTTTGTCATATTATTTACTTTGATTAACTGAAAACTCCAAGGTCTTTGGCAGATGAACTGTTTTCAAGCCAAGGTTCCTCCATTTGTTAATTTTTACTATTGATTTCTAGAAATTATATCCAGAAATTTGCATTTATCCTTATTAAATATCACCATTTGATTTTAGCCAACTTTGCCTTTCAAATGACCCCTCATTCTTGATTCATCAGTCAAATAAAGTAGGTATCATTTAACTAGATGTCATATCCAAATTGGCTTCCCAGGTGGTGCAGTGGTAAAGACTCTGCCTGTCAAATGCAGGGGACACAAGAGACACAGTTTCCATCCCTGGGTCAGGAAGATCCCCCTTAGTTGGCAATGACACCCTACTCTAGTATTCTTTCCTGGAAGATTCCATGGACAGAGGACCCTTTGGGGCTATAGTCTATGGGGGCTACAAAGAGTCAGACTTGACTGAGCAAGCATACACACACACACACACACACACACACACACCCAAATTTGGTGATGATGCATTATGTTCTTCTCCAATTCACTGATAACAGTGATCAGCAGAGATGAAGACTGTGGCTATTAGAAACCTTGATACAGAAAAATATTAATTTTTCATGCCATTGTTGAGAAGTGATATTTCTTAATGATGGTATTGGCATTTGCAATGCATTTATAAAATCAAAATAATAGTTCCCAATGTTATTCTTTCTTTAAGAAATAAGAATATTTATGATGGCATGAATAAGAAAAATAAAGACCTAATAAAATCATTTCCTCCATGTAGCATAGTTAAGAAATAGCTAGCCATTATTGGCTGATATGAGTTGTATGCTGCTTACTTAGATAGTCGTTTAATTCTTAGTGAAACTCTAGGCAAGGGGCTTCCCTGATGGCTCAGCAGGTAAAAAATCCACCTGAATTGCAGGAGACACAGGAGACTGTATTCAATCCCTGGGTTGGGAAGGTTTCCTGGTGGAGGATATGGCAACCCACTCCTATATTCTTGCCTGGAAAATCCCATCTATAGAGGAGCTTGGTGGGCTACAGTTCTTGGGGTCACAAAGAGTCCTATGCTACTGAAGTGACTAAGCATGCACACATGAAAGTCTAGGCTAGATACTATTAACACCTTCATGTTACAGAAAAGGAAGCTTGAGATTTAGACAAGTCAGTATTATAACTCTTCAAATAGTTATCAACGCTCAGAATGTGGAGTTGATGTACCACCCAGGTATCCAACTCCAGAGCTCCAGTGCTAATCCAGTGAGCCATTTTAAGAAAGTTAAAGTTAAGTCGCTCGCTCAGTCGTGTCCAACTCTTTGCGACCCTGTGGACTGTAGCCCACCAGGCTCCTCCATCCATGGAATTCTCCAGGCAAGAATACTGGAGTGGGTTGCCATTTCCTTTACAGCCATACAAATCAGTCTTTCTAAAGGGATCAGTGCAAAATTAAGACTGTAAGGAATGTCTTCCAGATACAATTACTGTAAATATTTTCAACTGTCTATTATCACATTTTGAATATATATCTTTATTAAAAAATACTTCTTGCTATAGAATTGATTTTAAAATATTTTTTTTCATTACTGGAAAACATACCTTGAACACATTCTCATGTCAAAGAATATAGAACTATGTCATTTGCTGTAATAGTCGCATAACTTGTACTGATTTCAGTGTTGGCCATCTGGTGATGTCCATGTGGAGAGTCTTCTCTTGTGTTGCTCCAAAAGGGTTTTTGCTATGACCAGTGTGTTCTCTTGGCAAAACTCTATTAGCCTTTGCCCTGCTTCATTCGGTACTCCAAGGCCAAAGTTGCCTGTTACTCCAGGTATTTCTTGACTTCCTATTTTGTATTCCAGTCCCCTATAATGAAAAGGATATCTTTTTTGGGTGTTAGTTCTAGAAGGTCATGTGGGTCTTCATAGAACTGTTCAACTTCTTCAGCATTACTGGTTGGGGCATAGACTTGGATTACTGTGATATTGAATAATGCCTTGGAAACTAATAGGAATCAATCTGTCGTTTTTGAGATTGCATCCAAGCACTGCATTTCGGACTCTTTTGATGACCATGAGGGCTACTCCATCTCTTCTAAGGGATTCTTGCCCACAGTAGCAGATATAATGATCATCAGAGTTAAATTCACCCATTCCAGTCCATTTTAGTTAGCTCATTCCTAAAGACTCTATACATGGACATCAACAGATGGTCAACACCAAAATCAGATTGATTATGTTCTTTCCAGCCAAAGATGCAGAAGCTCTATACAGTCAGCAAATAGAAGACTGGAACTGACTGTGGCTCAGATCATGACTCCTTATCACCTAAATCAGACTTAAAATGAAGAAAGTAGGGAATGGCACCCCACCCCAGTACTCTTGCCTGGAAAATCCCATGGACAGAGGAGCCTGATAGGCTGCAGTCCATGGGGTCACTAAGAGTCAGATATGACTGAGCGACCTCACTTTCACTTTTCACTTTCATGCATTGGAGAAGGAAATGGCAACCCACTCCAGTGTTCTTGCCTGGAGAATCCCAGGGCAGGGGAGCCTGGTGGGCTGCCGTCTGTGGGGTCGCACAGAGTTGGACACAACTGAAGAGACTTAGCAGCAGCAGGGAAAACCACTAGACCATTCGGGTATGATCTAAATCAAATCCCTTATGATTATACAGTGGAAGTGAGAAATAGAATCAAGAGATTAGATTTGATAGAGTGCCTGAAGAACTGTGGATGGAGGTTAATGATCTTGTACAGGAGACAGGGATCAAGACCAACCCCAAGAAAAAGAAATGGAAAAAAGTAAAATGTCTGTCTGAGGAGGCCTTACAAATAGCTGTGAAAAGAAGAAGTGAAAAGCAAAGCAGAAAAGGAAAG
The DNA here is from genome assembly GCF_032452875.1 of Bos javanicus. Classification (NCBI taxonomy): domain Eukaryota; kingdom Metazoa; phylum Chordata; class Mammalia; order Artiodactyla; family Bovidae; genus Bos; species Bos javanicus. Next base: position 15,926,217 of record NC_083883.1, read on the forward strand.
ACACACCCATTTGAATGCCGAGTTTCAAAGAATAGCAAGGAGATATAAGAAAGCCTTCCTCAGTAATCAGTGCAAAGAAATAGAGGAAAACAATAGAATGGGAAAGACTAGAGATCTCTTCAGGAAAATTAGAGATACCAAGGGAACGTTTCATGAAAAGATGGGCACAATAAAGACAAAAATGGTATGGACCTAACAGAAGGAGAAGATACTATGAAGAGGTGGCAAGAATGCACAGAAATAAACTATACAAAAAAAGATCTTTATGATACAGATAATCAGGATGGGATGATCACTTACCTAGAGCCAGACATCTTGTAATGCAAAGTGGAGTGGGCTTAAGGAAGCATCACTACGAACAAAGCTAGTGGAGCTGATAGAATCCCAGTTGAATTATTTCAAATCCTGAAAGACGATGCTGTGAAAGTACTTCACTCAATATACCAGCAAATTTGGAAAACTCAGCAGTGACCACAGGACTGGAAAGGGTCAGTTTTCATTCCAATCCCAAAGAAAGGCAATGCCAAAGAATGCTCAAACTACCGCACAGTTGCACTCATCTCACATGCTAGTGAAGTGATGCTCAAAATTCTCTAAGCCAGGCTTCAACAACATGTGAACCATGAACTTCCAAATGTTTAAGACGGATTTAGAAAAGGCAGAGGTACCAGAGATCAAATTGCCAACATCCATTGGATCATAGAAAAATACAAGAGAGTTCCAGAAAAACATCTACTTCTGCTTTAGTAACTATGCCAAAGCCTTTGACTTGTTTATCACAACAAACTGTGGAAAATTCTTAAAGAGATGGGAATACAGGCCACCTGACCTGCCTGTTGAGAAATGTGTATGCAGGTCAGGAAGCAATGACTAGAATTGGACATGGAATAACAGACTGGTTCCAAATTGGCAAAAGAGTATGTCAAGGCTGTATATTGTTAGCCTTCTCGTTTAACTTATATGCAGAGAACGTCATGAGAAACACTGCGCTGGATGAACCGCAAGCTGGAATCAAGATTGCCAGGAGAAATATCAATAACCTCATATATGCAGGTGATACCACCCTTATGGCAGAAAGTGAAGAAGAGCTAAAGAGCCTCTTGATGAAAGTGAAACAGGAGAGTGAAAAAGTTGGCTTAAAATTCAACATTCAGAAAGCTAAAATCATGGCATCTGGTCCTATCACTTCATGGCAAATAGATGGAGAAACAGTGGAAACAGTGGCAGACTTTATTTTTGGGGCTCCAAAATCACTGCAGATGGTGATTGCAGCCATGAATTTAAAAGATGCTTACTTCTTGGAAAAACAGTTATGACCAACCTAGACAGCAAATTAAAAAGCAGAGACATTGCTTTGCCAAGAAAGTTCTCTCCAGTCAAGGCTATGGTTTTTCCAGTAGTCATGTATGGATGTGATTGCTAAGTCACTTCAGTCATGTCCAACTCTATGCGACCCCATAGACAGCAGCCCACCAGGCTCTCCCATCCCTGGGATTCTCCAGGCAAGAACACTGGAGTGGTTTGCCATTTCCTATGGATGTGAGAGTTGGACTATAACGAAAGCTGAGCACCGAAGAATTAATGCTTTTGAACAGTGGTGTTGGAGAGTCCCTTGACTGCAAGGAGATCCACTCAGTCTATCTTAAAGGAAATCAGTCCTGAAATATTCATTGGGAGGAGTGATGCTGAAGCTGAAACTCCAATACTTTGGTCATCTGATGCGAAGACCTGACTCATTTGAAAAGACCCTGATTCTGAGAAAGATTGAAGGCGGGAGGAGAAGGGGATGACAGAGCGTGAGATGGTTGGATGGCATCACAGACTCAATGGACATGAGTTTGAGTAAACTCCTGGAGTTGGTGATGGACAGGGAGGCTTGGCTTGCTGCAGTCCATGGGGTCACAAAGAATTGAACACAACTGAGTGCCTGAACTGAAGTGAACTTTTACTGAAAGGGTGAGTCATTATTTTGTCAATCTTTTATCACCTGTGTTTCTAAGTTTAAAAAAAAACAAAAAACTTTTAAAGATGATACAAAAAGTCCATTACAAAATTATAGCCATTGTGATATAGTGGTTTGGAATCACATTGCTTAAATTTTAATTCAGGTTGCTCGGTGAAATACTTAAATTATGTTAAGCTTCATGTTGCTAATGATAAAAGAATATAGTAAAGTACCCGTTTCATAGAATTGAGGTGTGGATAACGTAAGAATACCCAAAGAAGCTTATAGTAGTGTCTGAATGACTAAGAACTATTATTTTTATACTTAGGCATATGCAAATTATCTCATTAATTTTGTAGACTAGGTCCCTGAAGGTGAACTTTGGGGGATATAAAATATTTATGTTAAAATCAAACAATATTTGGTATATATGTGAAATTTCTCTCCAGAAATATTTTACTAGAGTCCATTAAATCTTTACAGTGGGGAAACATGTTTAATTATATTGATATAGATCAGAGTTTTCAGTTTTCATTACTTAAAATAAGAAATGACATTTAATGCTTGATTTTCCTAGAACTGATTTGTAATTCACTTGTCCCTGCATTTCTTTTTGCAAAAATTAAGCTTTCTATTTCCTATTTCATGTAAAACTTAAAGCCTCAGTCTTCTATTTTTTTAATATCTGATTTTCATGGCCACTTTTATGTGACCCTCTTCTGATAGCATAGAAATAAAAATTCTAGTAAAAAGAAAGGAATGCTAAAGCAATGTAAAAGGAATTTGAGGTCAAGAGGAGAAGGCAATGGCAAGCCACTCCAGTGCTCTTGCCTAGAAAATCCCATGGATGGAGGAGCCTGGTGGGCTGCAGTCCATGGGGTCGGTAAGAGTCGGACTCGACTGAGCGACTTCCCTTTCACTTTTCACTTTCATGCACTGGAGAAGGCAATGGCAACCCACTCCAGTGTTCTTGCCTGGAGAATCCCAGGGATGGCAGAGCCTGGTGGGCTGCTGTCTATGGGGTCGAACACAGTCGGACACGACTGAAGCGACTTAGCAGCAGCAGCATTTCGTCAATAATGTGGAATGATATGATCTTTTCACATACTGATGAGGTGACTACTTTAGAGCTGACTACTTTAGAGCTGACCCCTGTACTCCCTTAATCGGGTTAAGGATGCTACTAATAATAGCATGTTGTTTTCGACCCTCCCACAAAGAGAATTCTAGGATTGAGTATATGAGAACCAAGAGTTTAATTTATCAGAAAGTTAAAGGCAGTCAAACCAGTCCTGAATCACAGTGTATCAGTTTAAAGGGAAGAGCAGGTATAATGCTAAGCATAAGCTAATATTTCACTATTAACCTAAAGGAAATTTATGCCTTTGTTAATTTATGCTTAACTCAATCATCTTTGTTTTCCCACATATGGAAGAGTAGCTATATACAAATGTATTTCATTTTCTGAGAATTATATATTGATAAAAAATGACATATTCATATTCTTTTTGCTCAGTGATGTCAATGATTAATATTGTACTTCCTTCTCTGTCAGATAAACTTCCCTTTGAACATTGTTTAATTATCAGTGCACAAATATTTTAAACATTTTCTGTGTGAAAAGTATACTTTTACTCTAAATATCACAATCATACTCTACCAGAAAAATGAATTTCTTTATCCTCATAGTAACAATAATTGTATGTTGAAATTCCAGTTGTAATTGCAATACTTCCTGGAGCCTTGGAGTTACTAAGTAACAGAGAACCTCAGTCTTAGGTTTTGTATTATTTTTTTCTTACAAAATATATAAGAGAAGCAATGACAATACAGTTTTCTTTTTAGGAAATATAATTTTGTTTTGAAAATTAATATATAATGGAAATGCATTAAAGTGTAGTGACCAAGTTAAAACAAAGATTCTGGATATTGGTACCTGAGATTTGAGTCTTAGCCCCATTATTTGCTATGTGTGTGATGTTACTTAATTGTTCTGTGCTTCAATTTCCTCGTTTGCAAAATTGGGATAACTATAACTACTTCATGAGCTTGTTGTAATGACTGAATGAATTCATACATGAAAAATAGTTATAACAACAACTTGCACCTAGTAATAAATTAATAATTCATAGTATTATTTTATTAATCTATACAATTTAGGAGAGTTTAGTGATTACCTGTAAGAATGAATCATAGTTAATATCTATTTATTAACAATTTAAGAAGTACCTCTTCACAAATATTAGGTATCACATTATCCTTTGAACTCAGTGTTCTTATTTTCACAATACAGAAATCAAGGGAAAGAAAGTTTGGAAATTGTGAGTAATTTTTTCATGGTAAGTATATGTATAATGGAAGAGCTAGGGCATGTTCCCAAGGCTATATGATTCAAATTTTTTTTTTTAATTTATTTTTTATTGAAGGAAAATTGCTTTACAGAATTTTGCTGTTTCCTGTCACACTTCAAAATGAATCAACCATAGATGTATATATATATATATATATCCCCTCCCTTTTGAAACTTCCTCCCATCTCTCTCCCCATCCCACCCCTTTAGGTTGATACAGAGCCCCTGTTTGAGTTTCCTGAGTCATTACAGTAAATTCCTGTTGGCTATCTATTTTACATATTGTATTTCAGTATTTATTTCAGTATTCATGCTTTATTTTCCTCAATAACAAAACAGTGATTTACTCTCTAATACTATAAAATATATACTAAAATTGCTAACATACAAATCTCACATAATTGATACAAAGTTCATTATTCTCTAGAAATTTGTAGGGAGTCAGAGAAAACATTTAGAACTTACTAGGAGAAGGCAATGGCAACCCACTCCAGTGTTCTTGCCTGGAGAATCCCAGGGTGGGGGAGCCTGGTGGGCTGCCGTCTATGGGGTCGCACAGAGTCGGACACGACTGAAGAGACTTAGCAGCAGCAGCAGCAGCAGCAGCTTATCCTAAGAGGTTTATAGTTCAAAGGTAACTGCAATTTTATAAGAAATATATAATGTCACAACTTAATCACAATATTTTCTTCCTTCTCAGTGTGCTCATAATTATAAATGCCATATTAGTACAATCCTAAGTTAGGGAATAATGTCTTCAATTAATCAGAAGTCAGGTTTTACTGTTATTTTTACACTTAACAAGAAACTGAGACTCTCCTGAATCTCATGGCCCACTAAAAATATAAAAACAAAAACAACCAAGGGAATTACTTTGTGAAGGGCCTCATACAAAGCACCCAGTTAGATATTTTCCTGGTCAAAATGAGATGAATAGGGAAAAAAAAATGGGATCTATCCCAGGGATGGATGCATGCCAATCTACTAATTTCAAGAGCGTCCTTTCATTTCCCTGTTCCACCTGCACCACTGAGAAGGCACAAATCAATACTGTATCTATTCTGAGCTGTCAGTTTGCCAAATCCAAGTGATGAAAGCACTTGAGGAAATTCAGAATGAGGCTGGGTCCACATGACTGCAGTGAATTGGAATGGCTGCAGTATTCGCTCTGCCTGGATTGGGTTGGGGTGACTCACAGACACAGCTTGAACCTCAAGATCCAGGATGAGGCACATGCGTTTGGACTTCACTACCTGGACAGACATGCTGGAACTGTTCTGGGGCCAAGTCAGTGGCTGCTGATTTTGTCAAAGGAAATATATAATACTGGGACATTTTTAATATGTGAAAGTCAGTGAAACTCATTAGAAGGGCTTTTGAACTGTTAAATAAAGGACAACTTTGAAGGGCATATTTTAAAAGGACAAAAAAATTGAATAAACATGTACTTGGCTTCACCATTTGCCAAAAGTAGGCTGTTCTTTTCTCAGGAAGAAAAAAAAAGTTAGTGCACACTCCCTGCTTTTTAAATAAATCAATCCTGGCTCAGGGCAATCTTTTGCAGAAATTTGTAGTTAGTTTTTGAAACATATTACACTACTAATCTGAAGTATGAGCTAGTAAGGACTGCACTCCTGAAGTGAGTACACATTTCACATTTTCTCAGTAGTTGAATATGCCCTGGGAACCCAAAACAATGTTTTCATTGATGATGGTGTATTGGGAGGGAGAATGTAAATCCCAGTTTGTGGACAGGGAAAGATGTGACAAGATTCCTAAGTACAAAGTAATTAGAAAAATTTGGGAGGATTGAAAATTTTAGAAACAACAACTCAAGATTTTTTAGAAGTATGTACATGCATCTCTTTTTTTCTTCTTTCTGATTTTAAATTTATGTCAATGAAAAGGGTAAATGAAACTGAAAAGTTCATTGTAAGGAAATTTTAAGGCTTCCTGAAGTGTGAAATATTTTAAAACAAAACAGTTCATATTAAAAGAGAAAATGTGTTGTCACACATATTCTCTGCAAGGTGTAAATGGTCTTAGGCAATACCTGTGTCTATGTTTTGTATATGAACACATAGTTTTCTGTCACTTGTGATTATCTCTTCCTTTGTATTTTCAAATTTGCACACCATAAGCTTTACCCAGAGGATTAAAACTTAGTATAGAACTTTTTAACATGAAAATTTCCACATAAAATCTGAAGAAGTTAATTTCCACATATTATCTGTAAGAAAATGAAAAGAATATTGAAATTGTCTTGGAAATAAGTACAATTCATATGCCTAGGAACCTACAAGATATCAGTGTGTGTTGAATGAAATTGGCTTGGAAGATGAATGAGAATTAGCTGATGGGTTTAATGAAAAATATGCTATTCACTGCCACTCATTTCCATTATTATTATTTGATATTTAATGGCTCTCTCATTGAAGGTTATGAATATTTTCATATAATTGAGGCTAAAAAGGAAGGTGGTTAAAAAGAAAACTCAAGGTCATTGGTATACATGTACCTGACCAGTTAAAATTTTAAAGATCCAATCAACTTAGACCTTTTTTGTTGTTTTTTAGTTACTCAGTTGTGTCTGATTCTTTTGTGACCTCATGGACTATAGCTCACCAGGTTCCTCTGTCCATGGAATTCTCCAGGCAAGAATACTGGAGTGGGTTGCCATTTCCTTCTCCAGGGGATCTACTTGATCCAGGGATTGAACCTACATCTCCTGCACTGGCAGGTGGATTTTTTTTTACTGCTGAGTCACCAGGAAAGCAAAAATTTAAAGATCCAGTGAAGTTACAGATATTAATATATAGAAACAGAAATAAGACATAAATACATGTTTATGTTATTTTTTCATCTTTATTTCCCTTTAAATTAGTTAATGATAGTCATGTCCTACAATAAAAATAATACAAGTGCTGTTTCTGAAGCTCAGGGCTGGCCTGGCCCATAATTGAAATGAATGGTTTGTGGTCCTCAAAAGCTTGTACTGATCCAGGTGTGGAGAAGGTTGCGTGTGTCATCAGTGTGTTTTTGATGGAGGAAAAGGTCAAGGAAATAAAGTATTGCCTAAAGGATAAGCTAGGACCAACCCACAAAGTTTTTTTTAAATAGTATATTTAAGTAAACAGATAATGGAAGAAATATAAAGCTGCTTTTATAATGGGAACATGGCTGGGCAAGCCACCTGACTTAGGCAGGACTTGAGACATGAACCCCAGTCATGACTCTGCCACTTACCAGTTAAACCCTGAACAGATCATCAGATATGTTTGAAGTTCATATTTCTCATTGATGAAAAAAATGGGGATAATTAAATTTACTATCCTAACTTCATAGATTTATAATATAATGAGAAAAATTAAATATTTTTATAAGAGAGGATGATAGAAACAAGTCTAGACTTTAGTGCTGTGCCTCTTTATTTACTAATTATGTAAACTTGAGCGAGTTATTGGTTTTTTTCCTATGATGGTAGGTTTTGTTGTCTGTAAAGTAGGTAAACCATGAGCAACAACTCCCTTTAGGGGTTGTCAGAATCACTGCAGTGGTGAAACTACAGACTCTGAAGCTCATCATATCTCTAGGTTTACTTGTATATTACTTGATAAGTTTCCTTCTTAATTCACGTTTAGAATTGATCTAATGCTTCTTGTTTAAATGTTTTCTTGCCTTGAATCTCTGCTCTGGTACATTTTTTCCTTTGAAACTGAAATATCTTTTAAGAAATATTATCCAATCCCATCCGTAGTGTTAAATACAAGTATTTACTAATATAGACATCAAATAGGTTTCTTCAGTTTAGATCTCTCTTTAGAAAGCCATCCTGATTCTAGTAATTGTCTACTTTGTTGACATCTTCTTTTAGATATTAAATGCCTGGCTCAAAATTAATATGTTGAAAATAGAGCTCTTGATATGCTTCCAAGCAATTCTGCCTCCTCCCCTTTATCATCAGTCAGCTCCTTGCTGAGTTTTAAAACCTATGGATTATTCCCAATACCCTCTTTCCCCTCATTAGCCGTTTTCAGTCCATTAACAAACACTTTTAGATCTCTAATACATCCATTTAGCTCCATCCCATATCTCAGCCTGAGTCTAGGATATCACATTATTTGACTGGACTATTGTTACAGGCATCCAACAGGGCTAAATAAATGTACCTCAGAGAAACCAGAGCGACATCTCGGGATTGTAAATTAGATCACATCAATTCTTGGAATAAAAGTGTCTAGTGATATTTTTCTGTTTCTCTTGAAACAAATTCTGAATGCTTTCCCATAATCCACACTTTTTTTCCCTTTGCATCTCTTTGTTGCTGTCATTGTTTTGTTGCTCAGGTGAGTCTGACTCTGTGCCCCATGGACTGTTGCCCGCCAGGCTCCTCTGTCCATGGAATTTTCCAGGCAAGCATACTGGAGTGGGTTGCCATTTCCTCATCTAGAGGATCTTCCCAACTCAGGGATCTTGAAAACCTAGACATAGAATTTTAATTTTTTTTTTTAAATGGTGATCATCTATTGGAGGACATTAGGTGATAAATGATAATTTGAGAGTTTCTTTTTTTTTAATTTAAATTTATTTATTTTAATTCGAAGCTAATTACTTTACAATATTGTATTGGTTTTGCCATACATCAACATGAATCCACCACAAGTTTCTTTTAAATATGACTTAGAGTTTTATTGTTACCTTACCCTTTTTTCAGTTATGGAGAAATAAATATACATAATGAAATTTGCCACTTTAACAATGTTTAAGTATAAAAACCAGTGGCATTAATTAAATTTACAATGCTGTACAACCTTCTCCACTACTACCTGGTTTGAAAACATTTACTCAATTCAAACAGAAACTGTACCCATTAAGCAATAACACCCGATTCCATCTCCCTCCCAGGCTGTGGCAACTTCTAATACACTCTCATCTCTATAAGTGTGTCTTTGTTAGATCTTTCATATATACATTTTTATATGTATTTTTCTTTTTGTGTCTGACTTATTGCACTCAGCATACTGTTTTTAAGGCTTACTCATGTTGCAACTTGTAGCAAAACTTCATGCTTTTGTAAGATTGAAAAATATGTGTTGCATGTATATACCACATTTTGTTTATCTATTCATCTGTTGATGGATACTTGGGTTGTTTCCATCTTTTGTGCATAATGTTGTAGTAAATAT